>NW_020897714.1:12236023-12407534 GCF_003984885.1 Neopelma chrysocephalum
CATGGCGTGTTCAGGGCCGCCGGCCAGGCGCGGAGCTCCGTGCGCACCACTTCTGCACTGTATGGAAAATCAAAAATGCAGCCTCTGAGAGAGAAATTGAATCAATGCCAACATCACCATATGCAACGTAGTTATTCCACTGTCTGTTCCTATAGTCTAACAGCAATACCCTATTATAAGAAATTGCAGTGTATTCTCACTGTCCCAGACTTTTGCTGCAGTATTGGGGGGGGGGGGGGGGGAAGAAAAAAACTACCCAAATACAAATAAACAAACAAAACCCAGATAAAATAATTACTAATTACTACAGTTCCAGGAAAGTCATCACTATCCAGTAAAAAACAAAATAAAAAATTAATTTAGGTTCACAAGTTTCTATTACTGAACTGATAATGAATAGGAAAAAATTTAAATACTTTCAACCTTGAATGAATAATTTTATTGTAGGTAAGTAAACAAATTAAAGTGGTAACAAATGCAAACTTACATTTTCATAATGTGAAGGCAATTTGTTACACTTATCTCTGCTATATTATATAAAAAATATTATATCCTATTCCCAATTTAACAATTCAAGAGGCACATTCTCCAGGGTTGCAAATAAAAGTTTTCAGAACTTTTAAAATCTCATTTCATCCTCTTTATGCATGGGAACATCAAAATAACAACCCGAATGTGGACTACAGCATTGTTAATGATGGTAACAGCAACCCAGAGTAATGTACATAACTTCTACATTGAAGAGGATATGAGCAAGTAAGTTTTAAAGGATTTATAAAAAAAAATTTTAAATTTTTATTTTAAATGGCAGGTATTTTTTCAGCAATCCATACCTTGCTAAATATTTCTTTCATGGGCTGAGATTATTTCACATTTTGACTTTGTGGAAAATTACTGAAAAACAAAACTTACCAAGAAGGAGTGCCTGCCTTGGCAATAGTTCACAGACTTATGGAATGGTTAGGGTTAGAAGGGACCAAAGATCATCCAGTTTCACCCCCTGTCAATGGCAGGGACACCTTCCAATAAATCAGATTGCTCCAAAACCCCATCCAGCCTGGCCTGGAAGACTTCCAGATGGGGCATCCACAGCTTCTCTGGACAACCTGTTCAAATGCCTCGCCACCCTCATAGTAAAGAATGTCTTCCTAATATCTAAGCTAAACCTCTCTTTCAGTTTAAAACACTGCCCCCTTGTCCTGACACTATGTACCCATATAAAAATTCCCTCTCCTTTTTATAAGCCCCCTTTAGGTACTGGAAGAATAATGTGGTTTCCCTGAAGCTGCCTCTTCTCCCTGGTGAACAACCCCAGCTCTCTCAACCTGTCTTCACAGGAAAACCGCTCCATCCCTCTAATTGTCTTGGTGGCCTCCTCTGGACTCACTCCAACAGGTCCATGTCCCTCCTGTGCTGGGGACCCGAGCTGGATGCAGTACTCCAAGTAAGGTCGCACCAGAGCAGCGTAGAGGGGGAGCATCACCTGCCTTGACCTGCTGGCCACTCTCTTTTGATGCAGCCCAGGACACAATTGGCCTTCTGGGCTGTGAGCGCCACTGTTTGTCCAGACTTTCATCCACAAGAACCCCTAAGTCCTTCTCCACAGGGCTGCTCTCAATGACTTCTTCTCCCAGTCTGTACTCATGTCTGGGATTCTCCAAACCCAGATGTAGCACCTTGCCCTTGGACTTGTTGAACTTCATGAGGTGCTCGTGGGGCCACTGCTCAAGTTTGTCCAGGTCCCCCTGGATGACATCCCTTCCTTCTATTGTGTCAACTGCACTGTGCAGCTTCCTGTGGTCTGCAAACTTGCTGAGGGTGCACTTGATCTCACTGCCTGTGTCGCTGATGAAGATACTGAAGAGCATCAGCCCCCAGACAGAGCCAACCCTGAGGGACACCACTCATGACCATCCTCTACCCAGACACAGAGCCATTGACCACAGCTCTCTGGCTGTGCCCATCCAGCCAACTCTTACCCACTCAATAGCCCATCCACGTCTTTCCAGTCTGGAGATAAGGATGTCATGTGGGACAGTATCAAAGGCCTTATTGAAGTCTAGATAGATGACATCTGTTGGTCTTCCCTTGTCAGCCATTGCCATCACTCCACCACAGAAGAGCACCAGATTGGTCAGGCACCATTTGCCTTTGGTAAAGCCATGCTGGATGCCTTGGATCACCTCCTTGTCTTTTATGTGCCTTAGCACATCTTCTAGGAGGATCTGCTCTGTGGTCTTCCCAGGCACAGAGGTGAGGCTCACCAGTCTGTAGTCACATGGATCATCCTTTCTCCTTTTTAAAAAACAGGAGCAATGTTTCTTTTTTTCCAGTCACTGAGGCCTTTGCCTGACTGCCATGACTTTTAAAATATGA
Organism: Neopelma chrysocephalum; assembly: GCF_003984885.1. NCBI lineage: Eukaryota > Metazoa > Chordata > Aves > Passeriformes > Pipridae > Neopelma > Neopelma chrysocephalum. The sequence continues at coordinate 12,238,400 of NW_020897714.1, forward strand.
TGGAGAGGGGCTTGGCAACAACATCAGCCCATTCCCTCAGGACGCTGGGATGCCCATCATCAGGTCCAACAGACTTGTGGCTAATCAGCTTCAACAAGCCATCCTCAACCTGCTCTTTGCTTACAGTGGGAGGGAATTCACTGCCTCTACACTTGCCCAGAAGATCAGGAATTGGAGAGAAGTGGGAAGTCTAGTTGATCAGGAACAAACTATCTGCAATTGGAGACCCCTGGTGGCCTAGTGGTTAGCGTGCAGGACTTTGCTGCGACCACGGGTTCGAGTCCCCGGTCTCCTGGCCTGATGGAGGTCGTTAGCCCTGTGTGGCCATCCATCTATGAGAAGGACACTCTAAACAAACCTACGTCCTGAGGACCTCACTGCCATTGTCCAAGCTTGCTTGGCCCCGGCAGATGAACCTTAGGATTAAAGGGTGGGCTCAGTTCAGCGCAGGCTGTGTCTCACCTAAAAAATACATTGCGCAGGCTGGAAAGGTAAAAAGACCTTTCCCCAAATCTTCGTTCGCGAAGATGGGCCATTATTATTATTATCTGCAATTGAATCCCAATATTGAGCCCATAAACCTTGCGATGCCAAATATCACAGCACTGGTAACTCAAATTCAGGGAGCGTCCCCCCTCATGGATGGCAACCCTAGATATAAAACGTATCTTTTTATGATTCCCAGTGGTAAAAGGTATTTTTGACCTTAGTCTGAATAGTTAAACAAGTTGAGCCACAAAGGGGTAACTATGCAGAGTATATTTGCTTCTATTCAGGCACATACAGGCATGTTTTTGGCAAAATATTAAAAGCACATACAAAGGATAAGTTATTGCAAGTTATGAGCATGGAGAGTTGCAGATTTATTTGGAGTCCTCGCTTTGTGCTTCACTTTCTCCAGTGATCTTGTTTCTTGACAAGTCCCTGTATGCATCCCCCATTACCCGCTCTCTAGGTGGTCCAAGATCTTCCAGCTGTTTTCTCTGTCTGGTTTCTAGTTCTTCCAACCTCTTGCGAAGCAGGGAAAGCTCTCTTTGATGCTGCTCCTCCTTGAAAAAAAAAAAAAAAAAGGAAAGCAGCTCTATTACATTTTGCACACCTACAGGGGATTGCAATGAGCAATAATTTATTTCTTTAATGAAAATAAGAACAGTGAAGTCCAAAATATCCTTATTTGTTAAATGTTACTTATCGGTGTTTTGTGGGTATTGTTCTGACATTCATGATGAACAGCATCAGCAAGAAATACAGGTGCAACTGTTCCTCCTCTCAGATGAAAGAGCACACAAACCTGAGGTCTCAGTAACCAAGAGTCTGTGAAGTCAACCTGGTCAACCTCAGCCAGAGAGATTTGCACCCTCAGAAGCTCAGCATAAGACTTTTAACCCCACAAGAAATCAAGAGTAGCAATACCGTTTTGTAATAATAAAACCATGGTGTGAGAATAACACTGTGGTATTTCTTTCTCAGAAGGAGCCACTTAAACCCTCTCAGGAGAAGGACAAAGTATGGAGAACTGGGTTAAAACTGCCTGTTTGTTACATTCTGTAGCATATCCTTTGTCTTTCAAGCACTCCCTCCTATTGCAAGGAAGGGAACATCTCTAGATATCTCAAAGTTTCCTTCTTCTGTTTAAAGATAAAATACTCTTTCCTTAAGACTAAGGTCTGTAAAGAAGGACTGTTCCAGTACCCTCTTTTGTTGTACTGTTTTCACAACTTGTAATATATCACCACCTGAAGAAGAGGGAAGGACACTTCAGACCCAGGAGGCAGGGCAGACGATGGCATTATCCCAAGTGGATTGAGTGACGGTATGTTAGGGTTCAGAATTATACTCCGGAATTCATTGTGCCGACGTTGCAAGTCCTTTAGTCTCTTCTGGAGGCGTGCATATTCTTCAGAGGAAACATTCTGCCTAGGAAATGAGAGATTTCTTATTGCTCAAAATCTTTGTTATCCCAACACAGCAGCATACCTCTCCATGAGTGCTCTGCTGTTTACTATCCCTTGTTTACTACCTATCCCAGTATACCAGAAGAACTGGAAGGTACTGCATGTCTGTCTAAAAGTCCCTCTACATATTAAGCTATCTACTGTATTTTAGATTAGAATTTACATAGAATAAATTAAGGTTTTAATACCATTCACAGAATTGAACCACAGGAGCCACATTAAATTAAGTATTCAAATCAAGCCCTCCATAGGTGCTCAATGAAGAGAAAAAAACAGGACTTCATCTTTCAAAGAGGAGAATTGCAAGAGTCTGTCCCTCTTGCAATTCTGAAGTCTCACTTCCTTCTTTTGAAGGGATTCCTGCAAGTGTGTCAACCAGGTATTTTTCCTCTCTTCCCTAAGACACAGCCATGCAGTTGTCTTACAAGCTCTCAGCTGCCCATCCTAAACAGAATCTATTCAAACAATTCTAGTGATGAAAAGGCCATTAAACTGGACTCTGGTTACTAAAGTAGGTGACGTATCTTCAAAACCACTTCAATTTGTAAGTCAGATTTTGGGCATATATAATTTTTCAAGCTAAGAAAAAGCAAAGTTAATTACCTAATTAACATCTGATTTTGTTTTTCTAGTTCTTCCATCTTGGCTTCCAAAAGTTCTATTTTTTCACGCATCCTCCTTTGTTTATTGTCATTGAGAGTCTTTCTCTGTCAAACAGACATTTGAAACAGCTAAGTAATACCTTGATAGATTAAATCCTGTAAAAATTAAATCTACAGTGTACATAGTTTCAAGCTGTGACACTTTATAGGATTTTTCCTCCTTAAGAAGAGGAGCTGTGTTGTTTGAAGGTGCTTGGATTCCCACGATGGGAAACAAATGCAACCTGCAACTGAAGGATGCACAGCTGCTGGTGACTCGTTGGTTAGTGACCAACCGTACTAACAAACACCAACTGTATTTGAGAATGACAAAGCTCATTCTTTAAATGACCATGTATAAATAAGTATAAACATGACCAGGAAAGTATGCTTCCTTCTTCTTTTTTTTTTGCTTGTGTTGACCTTAACTTTTTACAACCATAAAAGCTACTGGTAGGTTTTATAACCTGTATACATTCAAAGTATAACACTTAATTAATCCTGAGCTTTTATAAACAAATAATCTGCCTTCCCTTTCAAATTATTTCAGAAAAAGCAAGTTTAGAAGAGGTAAAATTTTAATATTTCATCAAGGAAAAGTAGAACATCATTTGCCTAGCATCTGAAACATCATCCTCCCTAATCAAGGGGTCCACCTCTTAAATAACCATAAATACACACATGTATATGCAAAGAAAGCCTCACAAAATCTTCGATGGCATTATAAGAAAGTTGTTGGCTGTAGTATACTTCTACATGCCACTTCAACCTATCTCTATGCTAGTTTAAAGAACCCAATATATTTAGTTATTATATTAGGTAGACTGCAAATAAACTTTAACATTGAAACAATTCTAGCTGGCCAACTTAAAGCTGAAATTTTCATAAGCTAGATCATTCCTAAAGGAAGAGACAACATGCCTTTTTCTGAGCAACAGCAGCTCGACACAGCTTGTTCCTCAGTTGGTTATATTTCTCTTCATAGTCTGTGATGCACTGAGTAAGCATACGCTTCTCCTGCAGCCATTCCATACGTTGGCATTCTAAAATCCTTTGAAAAATCAGGTTAAAAGATTAGGAGGTTATACAAACAAAGCAGTATGTTCAGTTAATGCCTTAAGATGCTTAAAATAGATGCATCTTTTCACAACTCTTACCTTTATATACTCGAAGGATCTGATTTAAATTTGATTATGCTAACAATCTAATAGTGACTAACAACATTTGAACCTACGCATTAACATTATCCTAGGTTTTGTTCGACCATGAGGCAAATTCTGAAAAGTGATTCTAATAAATTAGCTAATTTTTGGCACGCTACCAAACTACCCACAGAAAATTCCTAAATTCAGGTCAAACAATCACACTGGAACGCAAGAGTAGACACCTATGCCAAACATCAGTTGCCAGAAGAGCTGACAACTACCTCCTCAGTTTGGGAGAAGAGCGTGCTGCCCTATGGAGTCTCCTGTGTCTCAGTAAAAAACTTGACTAGAGTGTGCTCCCCATCAGAACAAACACCAGCTCAACAGGAAGCTCCCACCAGTATGGTTTCTAGACAACATTCCAGCTGAACACACATCACCAATGGCATGTTACCTGTTTAGATCTTTGCATGGTTAAAACATACTAAAATTAGGCTGTGTTTTGTAGCAGTGGATAGGAAAGGAGCCAGTTTCTCTCTGCTGCCTTGTTTGTTTGGGCTATCTGCATTGTGCGTCAAAGCAGACAAAAACTAACTGCAAATTTAATTACATTACTCTTAAAGAATAAAATCAAATGTTGAGATTCTATGCAGCAGTTTTTAAGAAGGCAAAGGTCTTGGTATCAGTACATCCATACCACTCTATTCCTGGGCTGATGCAGTTTCCTTACAGGGACTATGAATGAATCTCCATAGATTTCTCATCAAATGACCTTTCCCTTCCCCACAGTAGAAATATTAGGCATCACCCACTCATGTTGAAACCAGGGTCCTGGCCGCCATGGTAACTGTCACAGCTCTTTTAGTAGATCCATTGTGGCTTGTACCTCACTGATGACTGTAAAGTACTAGTTCCCAGGAACCAAAGCACTTTCGACAAGCACTGCTTGGCAGTAAAAGGATTTCAGTTGAGGCAGCAGTTAAAAATGCTGTGAGTTGGGTATGGAGTTTTTTGGGAGTGTTTTTTAGGGTGGTTTTTTTGTTTGGTTTGTTTTTCAAATGCCACTAACATTGTTTCTGAAATGCTTAACAAGTGCCTGTTTGAGTTCATCCCTGATCGATATCAGTCTCATAGTTTGCCTTCAGCTTTTTTTCTCATTTCACAAGCCTAAGACTGACACAGCCAGGCACACAGCTGCTTTGCCTACTTATGCTCAATGCTCAACTGGCATTATTTTATTTATCTGAACTTTCTATCTTATGCTTTCTTATCTTTTGGTCCCCATTTCACTTCCTCTGGCTTTGGTGTAACTTAACTCTTGGAGTTCAAGCTCATAAGAATTACTGAACTGAGGAAGGATGTCCTATCACCCACAGATTCATAAAAAGGATGGAAACATGTCCCAAGGTTCCCAGGATAGCAATGGGACAGACCTGCAGGGCTTACACATACGCTGTGTAGGCTGCAAAGCTGCTTCATTTCTGCAGTACAGGCTTGGTGCACCTCCTGTTTACCTACAAACTTGTACGATGATCTCTGAGAACGGACAAGTTCCTTCCACTGCCTGCCCAGGAAAACCTAGTCTTGACTAGCCTGTGTTTCAAAACTATGTAAATGACAACAGCAGTCTCACTCAAATAACAGCAACAATCTCACACAGAATGTGAATACACCTCCCTAAAGTAAATACAACCAAAGTATTTAACATGCCACTGACAACTGAACATACTCTCCAGTCCAAATGCAATAGTATCTACAAATGTTAAACCGAAAAGCAATAGTTAAACTAATAAGAACAAAGCAATTGCAGTACCAAATCATAACAAAAGAGATGTTAAAACAAAAAAAAGCCACATTATACCCTTTGGAAGTTTTGTATGTAATCTGGGACCCTGGCTTTTTAAAAACCCACCACACAATAATCCAGTACAAGTTAGACACGTATTTGGTTATTAGGCTAGGAAATTCTGAAGAGCCATTTGTATTGGATTTCTGTGGCCAGGTTTTGGTAGCAGAGGAGAAGCTGCTGGAAGCTTCTCCCATGTCTGGTAGAGTCAACACCAGCCAGCTCCAGGACAGACCTGCCACTGGCCAAGGCCAGGCCAATCAGGAATTATAGTAATGCCTCTATAACAATTTAAATATAATATTTAAGACAGAAAAAAAGTTATTGTGCAGATGAAAATTGCAGCCAGAGAAGAGCGGAGCAAGAACACATGAACAACAATATAGACACCAAGGTCAGGGCAGAAGGGGGGGAGGATGTGCTCCAGGCACCAGAGCTGAGGTTCCCCTGCAGCCTGTGGTGCAGACTGTGGTGGAGCAGCTGTGCCCCTGTGGCCCATGGAGGACCATGGACTGTGGGAGAGGAGCCCACGCTGGAGCAGGTTCTCCTGATAGGACTTGTGGCCCTGTGGGGGACCCACGCTGGAGCAGCCTGTGCCTGAGGGACTGCACTCCATGGAAAAGCGACCTGCACTGGAACAGTTTGTGAAGAACTGTTGCCCGTGGGATGGACTCACGCTGGAGAGGTTTGTGAAGGACTGTCTCCTGTGGGAGGGACCCCACGGGAGCAGGGGAAGGACTCCTCTCCGTGAGCGGTGGCAGAAACAACAACTGACCGTAGCCCCCATTCCCATCTCCCTGCGCCACTGGGGGGGAAGAGGTAGAACTTGGAAGGAGGGAGAGATGGAGGCACAGTGTTTTTAAGATTTATTTTACTTCTCATTCTCCTGCTCTGATCCTGTCAGTAATAAATTTAATTAATAGCCCCACTTTGAGTCTGTTTTGCCTATGATGGTGATCAGTAAGTGATCCCTCCCAGTCCTTATCTCAACTCATGAACTCTTCATTATATTTTCTCTCCTCTGTCCAGTTACAGAGGGGAGTGAGAGCAACTTTAGTGGGTACCTGACATCCAGCCAGGGTCAATCCACTACATCATTTCAGGCTAACTACAAATTAATCTTAAAAGATTCCAGGAAAGTGTTCGTTGCTATATGGAATCTGAACAAGATTCAGCTCCCATCAGCACTTATTATCATATTTTGATGGTATGTGGCCAAGCCTGTGCAAAAAAAGAAAGTGATTATTTTTAATGTTGATGAGAGGAAATAGAAGATATCCAATAAGCTTTTATTTACCCCATATCAGTGGGAGGTGAAAAGACGTATATACATGTATATACTGACTGGGTCCCTGAAACATTATCAAAGCATAATACAATGTTTGAATGCTTTTTTCACCCTCGCTGCTTAAACACTCTTAAAAGAATTGTGTCTGAAACTCTAGATCCACTTATAGAAGTTTGACATTCACTTCAGTATAAGTAGAATTTCATTTTATACAAGCAGTTTATCTCCACTAATCAATAATTTATTTTAACAGACATGAATGGAAACAAACTCCTGTTTTTGAAGTTACCATGAGCGAAGTTTTCATTCATACTGTATAACAGAACATATAGCCATTTTTTACAACTGTCCAATATTTCCTGTTCATTTTCACTTTCTGACTTGACTTAACTATGCATTGTAAATTCTGGATAATCTACATGAGAGGAACACAAGCAACATAAAAAGTAAAGCCAAAAGAAAAAAAATTACTTCTCTTTTTCCAGTTGAGCTTTCTCTGCCTGTTGACATTCTTGTTTCAGTCTTTCTATTCTTTCTTTCAACTTCTCATTAGACTCCAGCAAATCCTTTTCTGATTGAGAAAGTGAGGCGAGCTGGAGTTGCATGTTGTGGATTTGCTATCAAAAAAAAAGAATTTTTTCCATTTGAGAAGATATGCAAATAACTGGCAATTCATTTTGAGATACTTAGACAATGCAAAATGGAAACAGCAACTGGCTTTAGCTTTAGCTTTTAATTAGCCTATTGTACTTGTCCCTTTTCTCCTTGCTCAGCAGTTTCTCCAGAAACTTTACAGTAAATCACTTCTAGACAAAGAAGGTTTTCTATTATACTTAAAATGAGAAAGTGAGGCAGGACTCTTCAGTCATTGACATGACCCCCAGAACTTCAGAATTTCAACATTAAGCCCCAGGGCAGAACAGAAATAGAGGACCACACAACATTTAGTAGCAACACTGTGGAGCTACCCAGGCTCTCACAAAACAATGTGTTACAACCAGCAGTGGCTTGTACCAACCAGTTCACAAAAATAAGGAAGCACAGAGCCTGAAAAATCCAAATTCTGCAGCCCCCACATAGAAACAATTTCCCTTTCCTTTTCCTCCCCCACATGGAAACTTAGATACCCCAATTTCTGATTTCAGGAGGAGAAAAACAATTGCCTTGAACTTCAAGTGCACACAGCTTGCAGAGTACTTTGATGCACAGCTATTGTTACCTACTAAATAATATCATGGGCAAGGAGGAGTTAAAAAAATTAGGTTTTATTTTCAACACTGTCATCAATTGACTCTGCAATAGAAATATACCTCTTTACACTAGTTTGTTCATTTATGAAACATCTGTTAAGCACTTGAAGAACCTCAGAGGAGAAATGCAGTGTAAATGCAAAGCATTACTTAGAAACACTTTAAAAGTCTCCATGGAAACTGAATCTCCAGTTAAAATAGTGCATAACCATATTCAATATACCAGTCTATAAACATTCAGCTTTGAAATCCCTGGTATCCACAAAACACATGAAGCAAAAAGCTGTAATTCATTTATAAAGGTCCAGGAAAACATAATTTATTTCTGAACACATCTCCTTTTAAATATCCACAGTATGCATTTTGTTCCTCAGGAAAAAAAAAAGCCTTAAAAATTCAATCTAGTCTTCAAACACAAGGACATGGTAACTACAGGAAAGAATGTACTTCTCTATAAGAATTACAATGCAGTAAAACCATACCTGTTTCTGATCAGCACTTTCACGTTTCCATTCTTCCAGCTCTTTTCTCTGCATAGCTTGCTGTTGAATTTTTAATCTAAAATTGTGTAAGATAACCTTATTTTTATCTAATCAAAATACAGATGTTATAAATCAGTCTGACAAATAAATAGCATTATTTGAGAGGCTGATAAATGTTTAACTAAACAATGATTAAAAATACTTTTTTATCAATTATTAGAATTCGCACAGGAGTAAAATACATTGATTTGTATGCTTTTGGAGCATGACTTTTGCTCATTTTATCGTAACGACCTTCATACAAAACTATAGTAACCCAAGTTAACTCACAACCATAATCAACTCAAAGAGACATCATATTAGGGTCCCAGCTTCCCAGTTGCTGATATGGTGCCTTTGTAGAAAGAGAAGTGGTTTATGCTAACACTGGATCTATGCCAGCAGCCAGCATGGAACCAGCTTTAACAAATATGTATTGCAAAGTTATGACCTAAAAATTTTCATTGAAATTATATAATATTTAAAGGTTTGGATGAAAAATTTTATTTTTTTTAATTCAGCTCTCTTTTTTACATAATGCAAAAGGTAATTTTGTTTAATCTACTATAATGAGCATTTCATAATGAAGATTTCTGTATCTATGAATAGTAGACTTTTATACTGCCTACTGTAAAGAAATTAAGAGGGGAAATGAGAAATTCGTGCTAAGATTAGAAAAGTCACACTACCTCAAACGCTGAAGTTCCTTTTTGCTAGATTCTTCTGCCATCTGTGCAGCACGTAGTTTCTCTTCATACTGATCCTTTTCAGACTGTCTCCAAGTATCTTGTTCCAGTTTCATCTTCTCTAGATGAGCTAATCTGTTCTCAAGTTCTAACCTGCAATGTTATTCAACATGCACACAAGAATCATTACAAAATGCCAGAAGTGTTTATTTGTTAAGAGTGACATTTTTAAAAGTAACTCAAAACACTCCTCTTTTAGAAGTTGAGAAGTAAATCAACAAACATACTTTTCATTCTGTAAGGCTGCAATATTGTCAAAACCTTCCTCTTTGGCAGCTTGCACTTTACGAATTAGCTCCCGATCCTTTTCTACTAAAAGCACTTTATGACGTTTAACAGCTGCCTTAAGAATTTCCTTGTCGGACAGCAATCCTGCGTTATACATTAAAAAAAGTTAAAATGTCATTACTGATAACAAGCTGATGAAATCCAGTATTCAAATAACTTTATAAATTCATAAAAGGGAGCTAGAAATCACAATTCACAAGATAGAATGAACAGGGAAGGGGAAAAAAACAAAACACAAGAAAACCAGAAGAGATGTGGCTTTTCTCACTATAACAGCAACATTTCAAAACTTTTGAAAAGTAATCTTTATACTGGAATCTCTGTCTACAGGAGTTTATTATTTGCATATACAGAAGTAATTAAACACTTAATATTATTACAGATTTAAACTCTAGAGCAATTTATACTAAGCAGTTGTGTCTGGATTTAAAAACAGAAGTGTTCCACAATATGAAGAGGTCAAGCAAGAAGATTTTCTTTTTCTGGAAAAGTTTACAGTAAACAGTAACTGGGTACCAGTGAAACCATAGTAACCAGGCTACAACAAATTTCACATTTTAATCCACTTATACTACCAAATGAGGCAATTCTGAAACTATGACTCTATAGGCAGGAACAAATGATCCAAATTAAAATCTTGTGACTGAGACATCTATGTTCACTAGCAAATAGGCCAATTTGCTCTAACAATGACACCTGGTTATTTAACTAATTCTGTGATGCAAATTGAATTCCACAGCAAGTTCAGGTTAGCTTAAAACTTGCCTGTATTTAGTTTGATATTTCATAGGGCCCAACATTTTTAGTTTGCAATATACTGTAAGTACATTGTCAATACAGAGAACACCACTTTCTTACAGCTGTTCTTAGCGAACTTACTACTAAAGCAAGTAAACACAAACAACTATTTCAGGAAGACAAAGGTACTGTTTTGGGCTTATAGCCCAATCAGCAAGGACAGTTCTTTTAAAGCTGTGTAGTGATTTAAATCATCAACACACAACCAGATCTAGAAAGTTTTGGCCTTTTCACTCCAGAAAGCTATTTGAAGTTGCCAACATACTCAGCTGCATCAGGTAGCTTAGAACATTCCCTATTTCCTTCAAAGAATGAACTAGAAATTTCATTTTGTTTCACATGGCAGTCTTACCGAATTGGTATCAATTCCATGGACACAGAATCAAAACCCAAACCAACCACTGAAGACCTATGGTACTTACAGTTTCAAGCCGAGTGTGAAAGATTCTAGAATTTAGCAATAATAGAAAAAATGACCACATGAAGCACATGATTTAAAACAGATTATGCTCAAATTGTGACACAAATTCACTAATTTACATGAACACAAAATTGTTCTGTAACTGTTCTCAACCTCACAGAGCAAGTGAAACCACACAGTTACTTCAGATACAAAATGACTTGTCAGATCTATGACCTAGACTAGAAGCAGAAGGTGAAGACTGCTGGGGAGTTTTCAGAGGAAAAATAATTTTATTATTGTAACTAGAAGTTACAAAAGAAATAGTTAGAAAATAATTTCACACTTTACCATCCATTTCACTTTGAATCTTGTTTTTCTCCCTTTCTACCTCACTCTTTGTTCTTGCTGCCTCCAGCTTGACATTTGTTACTTCCAATTTATGTGAATGTTTAAGTTCTTCTACCTATGAATTAGAAAAAAACCACCAAATCAACTATATTAAATTTATATATATTTACTTCACTTCTGATGAAAGATCCCTCAGAGTCAAGCTAAAATAATCTCCATAAATAAAACAAAACAGTGATATCCAAACCCTGATTATCAATTGGTCCCCCAAGTAATTTCAATTTGGTGACTATTTATAGTCCCCCCTGACCTCCCGGAGTGCTACACTACATTCTCAAAATCCAGGTCTTCATAGTTTTAAAGTGCATTTTAAAATCACATAATTCTCTATAGATACATCAAATGGCCTCATAAAAGCAGGAGCTTTAAGAACATCAAATCAAAGAAAATTACTGCTTGCATAGAAACTTTCTATAGTTTAGGCATTGGTACACAGTAATTACATGGTCAATGAGAATTAAATATCTAGAGGAAAGGACTTATAATGAAAATCCATTCACAACGACAAATGTAATTACAATCTGCTAGCATATACAAGTGGCAAAAGGTTAAGAATGACACAGTACCTTATTAAGTAACTACACAGTGGATTTGGTTGCTCAAATACTAAGCTGAGAACATTTCAGGGCAACTTGCAAAGATTTAAGGTGGCATTTTTAAGGCACAAAATCCGGAAGACAAACACATGCACCTGTGCTCAGGAATAAGTTTGAGTGGGTGCAGAAGTGGGTGGAGGTTACTCTAGAAATTAGTTTCCACTTTCCTCCCTTTGAGAAACACCACTGAACATTTTATTTTGCCCTAATGCTGGAGGTGAGCAGAGAAGACCAGTTGATACAAAAAGAAAAGACTGTAACAATCTTCTATATATTCTGATAGACAATTGATTGAAAAATGTTTAACGAAAGTTTCCCCCTCCTATTTAGTATTCATGTGGGACAAGTATGATACATTAGATAGAGAGGCTTTAAATAGTGGTACAGCTATAGCCTATTGTCATGGTAAATTAGAACTTTTTTTTTAATTAAAGACCAAAATTAAATACTTAGCACTCATAAATGTGCACTGTAAAGCCTGTTTTGAATTAAATCTGAGATTGTTAAAGAACAACTATGGTTGAAGTTAAAATTTTCTTCCTGTATTATATCTTTCTTAATTATATTATGATAAAATTAACTGCCATACCATACAAAGTGCGTGTTAGTGTTTGGAAAGTACATTCAGAAAATCAGGATAGCTTTAAGTCAACAGAGAACTTAAAATGATCCTGTATTCAGCCAGATATACAAGCTCAAAGTTAGTGGCTTTACAGTTACTTCAGAACTACCTAAAGCCTCTCCAGAAAGGTAAGAAAATACAGGGGATTCAACTTGTTACCAGGAACTGACAGATGTGATAAAAAATTATTACCAAATATTCTCTCCAGAAAGGAGGGAACAAGGGACAGAAGAAAGCTTGTATTTACCCAGGTAACTACTTCAGTAGGTCTAGTATCCTGACTCAAATTTACATAGAGCAATGTAAGTATTGTACAACACTTGAAGGTCAAAAGGTTTACCAGTGTTTTTACTTTCCTTGTTTATTCAAACAATCACATGTAAAATTCCATAAAGGATCTGTCTCTTAAGATGTGTAACTGAGATATCTGTGCAACCAGATAAAACCCTCAATGTGGCATCCATACTAAGCAAATTATGCTGAAATATTAAACAGTGATGTCAGGTTTCTTAAGCAGTTTCAGGTTTTCCCTAAACTTGAAGCCTTCTGGTCTTTTTTTTTTCCGAAGTATTTTTCTAGGAATTTCTCTCAGATCTCAAAAAAAAGAAAAGGGAAAAGGAAAAGCATACAATCATAGAACTAAACCTCTAATTGGTGTTAATCCAACAACTAAGTTACTCAAATATATTGTAAGACAATGGTCTACTTAAAATGGTATGATGCAATTCTGTATTAAAATGTTTCTCTACAAGCTGTGCTGGCACTAGCCCAACAAAAAGGCTGTGTTAATGTGACTACCCTGCTTCTAATATAACCTAAATCTCCACAAGTAATTCCAATGCTTGCTTTCTGTACCTAACATAGCCCATTCAGAGAATACTTTTTAAGATCTCCAGAAGCTCCATTAAAAAAAAGGGGGGGGGGGAAATTCAATTTAAAGCTCTAACAGCTGGCTGTTTTCATAAGCACTAAAAGAAAATAAAGACCTCTCTTCAAGTCCTGTTCTGTTTAGAAAAAGTAGGAAAAGGACCTAGAAAACGAAATAAAAAGGACATAACCTTAATCTTTAGAGATAGTTTTATGTATGATGTTTCTCCTGTAAAGTCACACATTCTGTATCTTCCAACTGAAACTGAGGGGAAAATTCCAAACCTATTTTAAGTCACCGCAGAAGACATTTTTACTTTATTCTTAGTGTAAAATATAAACAGAAAAACTTAAACATAACAGGATAGGAAAAAATTATTTCAGATACCATAAAAGTACTCACTTTAGCAGCTAAGGAATTGACTTCTCGTTCACATTTGTTAAGTTTGCTAGTTAAGGCAATGTTCTGCTCATTACTCATCTGCAGTTCTTTCTCAATTCGATCGACCTGCAGTTCAGCAGACTTCTTTTCTGCCTTGAATGAAGGAGGTATTTGTAAGATTTTTGGTGCAAGGTTACAGCACTGATAATAGTAAAAAGTAAAATAAACCATCTATCTGTATCCTGCAACTGGGCGAGAAACCTAGAGGAAAAGACTCACTACCAAGAGAGACAGTAAGAACTGATGGGAGGACTGAGGACCATAGATGAGGAATACAGTGGAATCCTGGGAAGTGTACAACAGGCCGGCAATAACAAAGTTTCTTTAAGGGAGAGCAACAGCCAAGAACTAAACAATTGCAGTAATGTGTTGGAGAAAGAAGAGGCACAGGCAAAAGACGACAGATGAGGAAAGGATTAAAGAAATAGAGAAGCATCATGTAACATTTTTGAAAAGAATAAAAAATTTACTGTAGAAGATTATTAACATATTGCCATTGGTTTCTAACTTCAGCCAACTGGCAAGTGCTGACATGACCATCTTATTGACTGCAAATGTGGATATCACTTGCATGTTAGGAAGGGAGATAATTCAACAGAATCTCTCAGTTGAGAGATTTCCAAAGTTGAACTGATAGTACATGATTCCACCTTCCCAAAGTTGAACTGGTAGTACATGACTCCCAATACTCCCAATGTATTTATAATTTCATTTTAAATCTGAAATGTACGAATTCAAATTATGGAGTCAATGGGAGAATGATCCGTGACTTCAGTGACAATTCTATCAGGCTAAATGTTATTCTCACTACATTCTACAAGGGGGCAAAATAATAATAAAAAAGAAGTCTTACCTCTAGACATCGCATTGTAGCCTGCATCTCAGCTAACTGTCGTGCTTGTACTCTTTGAACACTTTCTGCTTGCACACCACAATTGTGTCTTTCTGCTCTTAGTTCTTCTACTTCTGCTTCTAAGGCTTTTAATTTCTGACACAGTTGAGCCTTTTCTCTAGAGAGTGCCTCCACACGTTTACTGTCCTTCGTGGGATCAACACTAAGCAGCTGATTATGGAGTTCTTCTTTATCTTTATCCAGTCTTGCAATCTGAGAGTTGTTAATCAGAAAAATAAAGCTTTTACATTGGTTAAGTGTCAGGCAGCAACAAGTACAGCAGTTGACAATTCAGAAAAGAGCAGCAGTGGACATTTAAAATATTAAGAAATTACATTAGTGTTTGTTTTCTTGCTTAGAGTAGGAAAATAAAGCAAGACCATCTGACTGCCTGTAACAGTGGGTTCTTTTTGAGATCACTAGAGAGTCCAATGTTGATTGATGTCCTCATTACGGAACTGGATGATGGGATGGAGTCAGTTTCAGCAAGCTTGTGTGCGACACCAAACGGGGAGAAATGATCCACACACTGGAAGGCAGAACTGCTATTCAGAGGAATCTGGACAGGCTGAAGGAGTGGAATGGACCAGACCCTCTTCAACAAGATGAGAAAGTCATGCATCTGAGATAGAGTAACCCAATGCAACTACACAGATTGAGTGCAACTGTCTAGGAAGCAGTTCCATTGAAAAGGATCTGGGGGTCCTAGTGGACAACAAGCTGAACATTAGTCATCAGAGTACCCTTGCAGCAAAGATGACCAATTGAATCCTGGCAGATTGGCAGAAGGATAGCTAGCAGATCCAGGGAAGTGATTCTTTGTCCCCCTCCCAGTGCTGGTAAGACTGCATCTGGAGTTAGAAAGTGACAAACTGAATCAAGTCCGATGGCCTCTAAGATAGTCAGGGTGTTAGGGAACATGATATATAAGGACAGGCTGAGAGAACTATGCCTCCTCAGCTTGGAGAAGAGAAGGAGATGCATGGTGATAGAAAGAAAGGCAACAAGTACAGGTTGGAATATGTGAAATGCCAATTAGGTATTAACAAAGAAGTTTACCATGAAGATGGTTAAATACTGAAATAGTTTGGCCAGAAAAATTGTGAAATCTCCATCCTTGCAGATGTTCAAGACTTGACTGGACATGGCCCTGAGCAACTTTTCTCATTACATTTCAATATTTTAAGCAGGATTTTGGACTAGAAAAAAGTCTATTTCAACTTATATTATGATTCCACCACTTTATAACTACAACAGAACTCAAATCTGCTAATAACTCAAGACAGGCAACATGATTAGGCCCTGTCAGACAATAAAGCACAAAAAAAAAAATCTTTCTGTTACAAGGTAGTACAAACAGTACAAACTAATCTGGAGACAGTAACTAACAAACATAAAATATAAAGATTGTTGTATTTCAAAATTAGTTACATGGACTGAATGCAATATTGGGGGCAAAAGAGTAAGGAGTAAGGTATGTAAGAGGTCTCTTGATATTTGGAGACTAGTCCAAACTCTGATATGCAACAGTCCCTTTAGAAGTCGCACCAGCATCCTCTAAGCAGCAAAGCCAATTTCCGCAGCAAAAGCCCTCCAAACGCCTTCTATGAGGAGATTCAAAGACTTATTGCATGATATGCCCAAGCCATCATTTAAGAATGAGGATGTTTTTATAGCCTCCTTGTGCTAAATGACATGGAAGGTTAAAAAGGCTTTGAGAGAAACCAGATCACACTGTGCCCTGGGCTCAAGGTAGTTTTGTTCTGTGTAAGTGTGCTAATTAGCTGCAGGACTAGCTCAGCCTCAAGAAGCCCATGAGAGAGGTAGGCTGTAAATGCAGCATGTGGGTTTAGCTCCAGGAAGGACAACTGTTTTGTTTTTAATGCATTGCATTTGCAAACTTGGATTGAATTTGAAAGTGATGATTGCTTTGATTTGTGTCTGATGTTTGGAGTAATACATTCAAATCTGGCATCTTAGAATATATGCTCCCAGACAAATACTTAGATGAATATGCAAATGACATATGCAACACTCATTTACACTGCTGGATATATTTAAAACATAAATATGCTGGCAATTTATTCAGCTACATACACTTTTGAGAGTCCAATTCTGAAATGAATGAATGGTTTATTCAAGAGTTAATACAATTGAAATAAAGCTACCAAAGTTTTCAGTATCCTTCTGATTATCATTGTCATGATCCAAACCCAGGATCGTAACAGGTACGTCGCAAAATGTACCCTTATCTGCTATCAACAATATCTTCCTGGATTAGTTGTCACATAAGTAATTTAAAATCTAAACTTACATTGGTTCCTCAGATAACTTAATAATTTCAAACTCCAACACAAAGGAGATTTAAAAAAGCATTAAGCAAACCTACTGGCTGCCATTTACCAGAAGGCAAGTTATTCTTACTTTTAATAGCACAAATGAAACTGCAACATGTAACTGAACAAACCTACAGAGGCAGCTTTAGACCAAGTCATAGAAGTGTTTTGCGAATTAAGAGAATGGAAACAAACACTATGAAATGGTGTCAAACTGACAACTCTTCAAGTACCATCAGTTCCATAATGTTCAAGAAGCTTTGTCACCAGTTTCTTTCTATACTACTGTAATCTTCTATGTACCTCAGCCTCATATTTTATTTTCTTCTGTTCTAAAGTACGTGCATGTTCTTCCTGTTGATGTTCAAATTCTGATTTCAGAAAAGTATGTTCATAACGAAGTTTGTTATATAGTGTTCTGTATTTTTCCACTTCCTAAGTAAGACAAAAAAAATAAATTAAAAAAAATCAAATTTTCAGATTTACTTCCTTGAAATGTCCATGCAATGTTTCTATCACTTCACAAGTTATATTTGATGAGCTGAATGCCTCCTTCTCCCTCTTCCACAATTTCAGCCTTCCCTGCCTGGAACAACAGTACCAGACAAAGAATGGCATACTTGCACCCCTTCCAGGTTTAATTTTCTAAGGTTTTAGGAACAACTATAAAATGGTGATCACTACTCTAAATGAAATAGAATTCCAATACTTACTACTTGAATTTTCTACTACTTACATCTTCTAGCTTCTGATAACGTTCTCTCATAGGAGATTCCAATTCCTCCTGTATTTTTGCTTTTAACACTTCTAATTTTTGAGGAGTTAGCACCTTAAAACAGAGAAGTATCATAAATAACTAGTCATGTTCATTTGATAGGACATGTTCATTTGTTCATGTGATAGGACAAGTAGCAAGGAATAAAGTATTTCAAATATGATTTTAGGAATTCTGGTTAATTTTCTATGTTTTTCTATGGAAATTTCAATAGTACCTACAGAAGCAAAAAAATATAGTAGTGAACTAAAAATATTCTGGGAAGGTAACAGAAGCATTTAAAATGTCAGTATTTATTGGTAGAAGCAATACAAATGTCAAGCTGAATTGTCAAGAGATTTATCTCCTTTGAGGGGGAAGCAGGGGAAGGAAAAGTGGTCTCACATAAAAGATAAAGAATTAGCATCTGGAAAAACTTCAACAGTAAGTGAACCAACCCCGAAAAAACAAAATGAGCAATACCAAACCAACTATTTGTAAAACTTATTAGATATGTGTTCTCCAACAGATACATAGGTACTAGTTTGAATGAAAAGAACATCAGGAAAGATTCCCTGCCTTAAGCTTCATGCTGTATGGTATTTTGTTAAAATTACTTGGGTGTGGTTCATACAGCAAACTATCTACCAAGAAGCAGTGTTTAATAAAAAGACATTTCATCCATAATCTGTGACATATTCTAATTTATTCTACTTTTCTTTCACTTATCTGTACCCTTAAGTCCCTGAAAACTAGTTCTACTTATGGTACTGAGGCACGTCTCCATTCAGAGTCTGGGATCCTGTGTTTAGATGCTATATTTGTTTCCTAAGAATATGTCCTACATTATTTTAAGGAAACAAGCAGTTACCTATAAAGTGCCATCCAAGTTGTCTTAAATATTGAGGGGGTTTTGTTTGGTTTGGGTTTTTTAAGAAATAGAAAGAAAGAAGAAAGCTATCATAATGAAGAGAAACAAATATCTATTTTTCCAGGTTTAGGCACCTAAGTTACCCTCCAAGGCAGATGATTTTCTCCTTAACAGGAGAGCAAGCATGGAGATTGAGGGTCTTACACAGCACCTAACAACAGGATTTGAAAGATTCAGTTAAACAAGAAAACAATAATTTCAACACACTAAAGAAGAACCACTCGTGTTGGGTGAATTTCAAGACACCTGAAATACATCCAATCTGGATATATACATGTTACACAAACAAAAAAATATGCATGGCCTTATTACAGGATAAAAATACATATTAAGTCCTTCCAGTAAATTGTCTCACCTGCATCTTCAGTTTTTCCAGCTCTTGCGATTTACCCAGCAACTGCTCTTGATATTCAGCGACAAGCTGCTGAACTTTGTCATTTGCAGTCTGTTTTTCATCTAATAACTGCTTCATTTCATCTTGTGATTTGGTATAATCGCCCTGTAATCTGAAATAAAATACACATTTACTTTATATTTACCTTCTAAAATTAGACCTTAAAGCTCAAAAACTCACATGCAGAAGCAAACACACAAACACCAAATAAGAATTAAGCTACAAATATCCTCTTCCTGTAATATACTGAAGTTATCCCATATTTACATGCATAAAATGTGCCAAAACATAATCTGCAATGTCTAAAGTAACTTAAGGTATTTTGAATTGTTTATTTTCTAATATGAACAACATTCAAATCTGTCATTAGATACAGAAATAGCTAACATACAACACACACAAATAAATCCCTTCCACCATTTAGCTTCACATTTTAATAGTTTAGATGAAGAAACTTGTTTAAACTGATGTACCTTTGATGTTCTGCCTTTAAAATTTGATAATTTGCTTTATGGCGTTCGCTTCGCATTTTTTCATCTAGCAGAAGTTTTAGTAATTCTCTTGGATTATCTGTATCACCATTTCCAATCACAGGAGGAAGGAGGCTGCCCAAACCATCCATTTTATCTTGACTGTTCACGATAAGTATGGAGAAGACAAGATTAAAATTAACGTATAACTAACCTACAACACAATCCACTCTTTCTCCTGACATCTCAGAAGATCAAGGCCCCTGAACAAATACAAAGACACGTGCTTAGCATTCAAGTACATTCACAGTTCAAAGGTTTCACACACTGCTTTTGCTTTAAGTACAGAAGAATCGTGGTTCTGCTGTAACTCAGGTTAGAAACCTTTACTGAAAGTGCAACTCTTGCCTGCTCATTCTGCCTTTCCTGAGAAGTAACAGTCCTTCCAGGGCACAGAATAAACTTAAACACAGAGATCATTTGAGTCAATACAAAACAAGCACAAGTGCTTCTATCTGACAGATTAAATGAAATGGTATTTTTACTTACACTATTACACTGAGACTCCGACTATGATGCTAGTAATGCCCTAATTATGCCTTGTTAGTCAGAGTTCAAGCAGAGGCCACAGACATCAGGCACATACAGCTTTTCCTACTACTTATCGAAGTCAAAGTTGTCACATCCTAACAGGTGGTACTCCTCAATGCACTATCCTTTCTGCAGGAAGAAGAGCAGATAATTCTCTCTGCTGAATTCCCATGAAGCCCTCTCTGGAGAAGAGTTAAGGTTTCAGGGACAGCCTGGAAGACACCTGCCTGCAGTTCAGTCCTGAAATACATCACTGATACATGTCACTTTCTCATTTTCAGTTTATCTTGTGGTTTCTTGTGACCTTTCCAGAAAGAAATTTTTGAAACATGACAATATTAGATTGGTGTGAGGAATGCTGCAAATCGACAGTTGCTGAGGAATGAGGAAGTATCCTAATATACCTCATTAGTGCTTTTTGATGTTAGAAGCAATGTGTATTAATGTGATCATTACTGACACTTCCACAGGATCTGGGGGAGGGAGGACTGTAACTGAATTTTAGGGAAGTTACAAAGCCTTGAAACCAATTACTCTGCCGTTTTAGCTTTTCCCATAGCTGACTGATGCCTAAGAACTCCACGGCAGCAGTGTACAAAGTGTACACTGAACAAAATAAAACTCAAACAGAAACTATGTTAAAACTCTGGCATTGCTGCAATACCTCACCTTCTTTATAGGCACAGTTGAATTTTCTACAATTCCACTCTTCAAATCTTTCTGGATCTATATCTTAAACACTTAAAATTTGATTTTATGAACCCCTGAATTCTAAGCAAGATGAAAATCTATCTTCCATATGGAAAAATAAACATCACATGTCAGTGCCCATTCCACTAAAAGACTTGATAATGTCAAGGAAGTCTTATATTTAGAATTTCTTTCCCACTTTTCCTTCCTCCATCACTAAGATTGGGAAAGCTCAGAGGAAAATCTACCACTTGGAACACTAGTATAGGCAAAGCAAGACAAGCAACTTTGTATTCTGCTTTACCCAAATTTGCTGAGAATGAAAAGGAAGATATCAGAATAGAGGAACAAATCAGAATAAAGAATAGTATCCTCCATGACTGTCCTATATGCACAACCAACTTCAAACATTAATGACATAAGTTCTGAAGAACCTCCTAATCAATACAGTCTCTATTTTTCTTTCTTGAATTTTGTTGGTTGTTTAGAACTAAGAACAACAGCAATTTCCAAACTCAATATAAACACGTTTTCAATTGTTAAACCAACAGCTGAATGAGGAGAACTGGACAGTGATGCTAAGGACAATAAATCACATGAGAGGACAGAAAGTTCTCGTACACAGAGGAAACCCAAGGCAGCATGTCCTGAAGAATTTCTAAGCACATCAACATGGTTAACATTATCACTGTTAAAACAAACCAAAAAACAACAACAAAAAACTAAACAACACCCAGGCAATAATACTTTTCTCTCTCTCAAATTGTAAGCTAGAGATAATAAATGTAACTATCAAACTATAAGCCAAAGCTCAGAACTAGGAACACAGAACTTAAAGTCAGGTCTGAATCCTGACACTTACTTGAGTAAGAAGTATTTCTGAAGTGGTATAACAGATCTAAAGTCAAAGACACTAAAAAAATCCTACATTTTCTGAGGGCGTGTCAGCCAAAAGATAAACGGAAATGCAACCTTTTGTACTCAATTCCAAGCAGGTGAGAGGTACCTTTTTTCCTCACAGCTTTTGCTACTATCAAAAAGTGCACAAATTACAAAGCAAGACACACACCTGGCCACGTGTTCATACGCACAAACATTTCATGAAAAAAGGAGACAAGAGAGAGAGATAATTGTAGCCTGCAAAATAATGGTTTCAGACTGCAAAAACTTAAGCTGTATGTATTTAAGGAAACAAAACTATTCTGCCTTTCAGGGACATCTAGTGGCAAATTTCATGACTTGCATTCCTGGTGACAACTGTGAAAAAGACAGCAGAGATTTCATTACTTCATGAGAGCTCTTTCCTTGAAATCACTGATAGCAACTTGTAACATTTAACCTATTCACAATCTTACAAATAAAAAAGTTTTTTCATTTGTTAGTTTTGGGGTTTTTTTCCCAAATAATAAAATAATTTCTGGCAGTAAACTGTCAATAGTCAACACCATTTGGGTCTACAAATATTGTAAGTAGATCACCAATAAGAATTTTTGCTCTGCTAATGGCTTACAGTACTTGCTCATAGTCAGTGAACAGACCTTAAACAATCTTCAAAATTACATAAAACTGCACCCATAATTTTTGAGAAATCCTTTAAAGGAACACTATGTTAACATTTCTTCCTCTCCTGGAGATCTGTTCAAGTGAGAACCATAAAACATCTTTAAAGAAACTAAAATCACATCATATATAAAGTTAATTCTATACCTACATATTTGCCAAATATTATCACACTACTGAACTTGTAACAGTTGCCCCGAACTCATACTATGAAACCTTACCATCATTTTCCACAGGTATACATATAAAGGTATTGGTGGAGAGTCCTGAAACCTAGGAAATGCACACTCTGTAGGTAAAATAGCATACTTACTGTAGAACAGCTAAGTGAAGTAACTCAATTACATTTCCAAGAATCACCTTTGTTTTGCCTTTCTTCTCCAATTATGTACTTTCATACAGAGAGAAACACTGCTGAATAACCTACTTCACATCTCTCCTCTTTATATCTACATATCATGAAAGGGCTTTTCTTCTTTTACAAGATTTTTCAGCTTTTTTATTTTAACTTTTTGTTTGCTACAAGCTCTTAAAATAGCGAGAATACTTGCATTTAGAGAAAAATATTATGATATCAATATAATTTTATTTCTTTATATTAAATTTTTTATGGTATTTTGTTTACAACAAGAAGGTTTCCTTCTCACTTACCTTGCATAACTAAATGACATGACTGCAGCATGTATTGCTATTTCACCTGAGTGCCATACATATCTCACTCATGGCTCTCCTTTCCACACCCCAGCTACACTTATATTTATCATGTTTGAACACTATTGTGCAGTTAGATGATACGATGAATATAATTTTGAAACTATTGATGAAAAACTAACGGTATTAGCCTTGTGCCATGCTTTGTTCAAGCACTAAAGTTCTTAGTAAAATCTGTGAAAGTCAAAGAGCTGTTTTACACAATGTATGGTCTAATCCCTCTGCCTGCTTCTGTCAGAACCTCAGATCTCTTTATATGCTCTTTCTTTTTCTGTAATAAAATCAGCCAAGGTCTTGTGAAGCAATAAACTATTTACCTGAAAATGTGAGACACTCAAAGAAAGCACAGCCTCAGAAAGCTACTTCAAACACCACCCCCTTCTCATTCCTGCTCAAGAGTCTACAGTAAGACTAGATAATGAACTCATGAAAAAATGTAATCCAACACCAGAGCTCAGTGTTACCAGGAATGGGAGGTTCCACTCCTCATTTCTTTATCCCCATTCCTACACTTGTCATTCATCAGACCCTTCCATGAACTGTTTTAACTCAAGAAGCCAACACACTCAAAGAAGGAGACAACAGTCAATAGTTTTTCTGTGAGGTCAGCAAGTCACACGAGCTCATGGAAAAATCCAGCAAGCTACATCATCAGTGAAAGTAGGCAGCTGGTACTGGCTAGGGGAAAGGAACAAAGAGCCCAGTAAACAGACAGGAGGAGGAGTAAGCCTTTCTCCCCACGAGCTCAGATGTTCACAAAGTCACAGCCTTGGACTAGATATCCAGATTTTAGACATTTAAAGTTAAGTGAAACAAATCCTATCTTAAACAACTATGCAACCCACTCATGAGAGATCAGACTTCCCATGAACATCAAGTGTATAAAAAAAATCCCCCCCCCAATTATATATAATTTGAGAAATATTATATCTTACCTTGTATTACTTTAACAATCCATATTCTACTAATTCATCATCAGCAACTTGCAGTAGCCAAAGCAATCACCTTAGGAAAGATATATATATATATGGAGGTAAAAACACCAATGAGAAACATGAAAACCTTCACTATAGAAAATTTCATAACCTAGACATTGCTCAGATATGACTGTAGAGAATCCAGTGAAAATAAACACTTAACCCCTTGGCACCCAAAGCGAAGAAATTTTGGAAAACATCTGTATGACTTCTACATTACAGAACACATCAATCCCATGCAAACCACTATCACTCCCTCCACAACACCGTTCAAGGTACAAATTTCAACAACAATTTACCATACATTATTTCAGTGTCCATCCCCATACATGGTACCACCCTCTCAATTTCTGTCTTATTCTACAAAAAGATTACAAGTTAGGTGAAAAACAATAAAAAAGGTTGTCTCTTAACTCAGGGTTAAAATTTGTGCTTTAGCCACATACACTACCAAGTCAAACTGACAGCAGTTTCACTGATCAAAGTGAAATTTTGTGAGTTACAGCTCATAAACTTAGCTGTACTCAAGAGCAGCCAGTCTATACACACTATGTATGTTTTCTACTGTTTTCTCATGAAAAGAAACCTTCAAATACAAATGAGAAACTTTTGGTCACTATAATCTCATTCAAAGTTCTAGTCGGGCACAGAGACGGCTGCTTTTCGCAAATAGTTCAACAGTCCACAACCAAAACTCTTCTGAAAAATCACTCCCCTTTCCTATTGGCTTAAAAATCGAGATGTGCAGGCAGGGCAGAGGTTTCATGTTAGTGTATGTATACCACTCCTCCCGTAGGCAGAAAAATTATTATATACACCCTACAGTATGTGGATGAAGATCGTGTGAGAGGCCAAGTGTCGCTTACGTCACCGTGACCGTTTCACTGGTAATTTTCCCGACTCATGGACATAGGAGCTCGGTCAGAGGAACAACGGTAACAGGGGTGCCACACACCAGGAAAAATAATCATTACTCTCCAACCGCCCGTGGCTGAGGATCGCTGGTGGAAACGAAAGCAGGCAAACGTAAAGACTGGAAAGCCTGGCAGCGACCGGGCTCTGAACTATGCTCCGGGCTTGCGCCGGGCGATTCCGAACCCATCAGCCCACGGCCAGCCCGCAGAGGCCGCAGCAGGCTGCTCCCAGCAGCCGGAACAGCAGGCACAGGCAGGGCGCTCTGGGACGGGCTGGGATCTGCTCCGGCTGCGCCGTGACCAACGGCCGGGGAGGAGCGCGGGGCCGGGGCAGAGGCCGAAGGGCCTCCCTTCGCCGCGAGGGGAAGCTCCGGGCACGTAGAAGGGCCTCGGTCAGTCCGGCGCACCCTCACAGCCCGGCCTCACTCCCACAGCCCGGTCGCCTTCTCACAGCCCAGCCCCACTCCCACAGCCCGGTCCCCCGTTCACAGCCCGGCCGCCCTCTCACACCCCGGTCCCCCGTTCACTTCCCGGGCCGTCCCCCCGCCCATGTCACACGCCGACTCTTCCGGTGATCCCCCCGACCCCCCTCACACCCCGCCGAGTGGGGCCGCTGCCGGCCCCAGCGATTTAAAAATGGCGCCTCTCACCTCCCGCCCGCGCCGTCGCCCTCCGGGGGCCCGCGGGGCGCGGGGCACCCTGGGAGCGTTGCCGGGGAGACGAGTCATGGTGGCCTGGGCCCTCACAGCGTGGGGAGCGCTGAGGCGCTCCGCGGGCGGTGGTTTCTGTCAGAAAGCGACTGCCACGAGCAGCTGAAATACTCTAAACACGATCTGCTCGTAGACATCCTCAATTTCGCTTTAAAGTCTATTCGAAGCAGGAGATTGAACGTCCAGATCGGTGTTGACGTTCCCCTGATAAAGTTAACAATGCTTTAATAAGAATTAAAATTGTTTTCAATTACTATATTAGAAGGTGGGTATTGCTGATGACTACCACCTAAGGAGTCTTTCTGCTGTGCCTTTTGCAGACGTGCCTGTCTCGTATTGGCCTTTTTAGCCACCAGTGCGCTTGTAGCAAACGCGGGTAGAGCCCTTCCCAAATCTTTGTTCGCGAAGCCTGGCCATGATGATGATTGCTGATGACACACACACCCCCCCAAGGAAGAAGTGGGGAAAAAAACCCAACCAAAACCCAAATGTCATGTTTACCAGCAATTGGAGTTTACAGCTGCAGTCAGCTCCCCCAGGGGTGGTTGTAAGCTCCGTTAATAAAGTACCTAAAACACATTACAGTCACTTCCACAGCTACAATGGCAAGAGTTCAGTGCTTGCTTCACTGTCAGCCTGACTGTGCAGACTGATGTTGCTGTGCCATTTCATGTGTATATTGTGCTTGTTGCCATGCTGGAGATGAAATAACAGCAGTGTTCTATCTATACTAATGTACACCTACAATGAAATAAATAGCACTACAGAAAACTACAATTAAGTAAATTTTAACTTTTATTAAAAACATATTTTGTTGTAAATGATGAAAATTCATACTTCTAAATTCTAAGCTTTACAATGCAAAAAATCTTTCTAAAAAGTATTATGAAGTTGCATTCTCGTTTTCTGTATCCAATTTGCTCATTTTATTTTTCTTTCACTATCAGCTCTACAAATATTAATGCTAACTAAGATAAAATAGTAAAATAGAAGTCTTTCTCCCATGTACAGCTGCATCAAAGGGAGTGGTAAATTGCATAGGTTCTTTCTTTGGTTCTATTAGTGTTTGTTCATATCAGAATTATATAGCTGTGATCTATTGGAGAACAATTAATTTACACGAGAAACATGCTAAGTCACTCACTATAAACTCTGCGGACACAGCAAAAAAATTACAAAATCTAAAATCAACAGACAGGGTTGGGTGTCTCTTGCCAGCTAATTTATGGAACAATTATTGTGTAAATATTTCCAATCTGGAATCTTTTGCTAAGAGGATGACTCAAGATGGTGGAAATACGGTTACTTTATTTTTGCCTCCATGTTTTTTTTACACTGATCAGAAAAGGGTACTTGTTTCCTTCCAAGACCCACTGAGTCAGGTAATTCTAGTTACTCACCCAATAGCCATCAGTCTTGAAGTACAGGTGGTAATGATGCTCTTCTTTGTCACAGTGGCCATCTCTCTCCATGTCTCACAGCAGTGTGAGCAGCAGTGCTGAAAATCTGCTCCTACCTCTGCTTGCTTTAAAAGTAGAACTGCTGCAGTGACTGAGATGGGCTTGACCTGGGAATCTTGCAGAGTATAAGGAAAGAGAGAAAAAAAGCAAGAGTCAAGTTCAAGGGCACAAGGAGGAAAAAGCTGAAGGAAGGAGGAATAGAAAGCAGGGTTTATAGGAATGGGAGTGGGGTTTATGGACATAGCAGAGAGAGAAGAGGCCAAGACATAATCAAGAGGTGAACCTCAAACATCTCTCACAACACAGAGGAGTTTTTTTGTAAAAATAGAAATTAATGCAGCTACAGATCTCAGTAATTTATTTTTAAAAAAGAGTAAGGTCTCTTTAAGGGATACTTTAAATTAATTCTGGCTCAAGTAAAAGTAAAGAGATTTCATTTAGAGACCTCACAATTTTTGATCAACAGTATTAAAGATTATTTGTGTCTCTTTAAATGTCACATTCTATTATATCTGGGTAGATCAACATTTCATAGAGCAGCAAGGTTCATCCTCACACAAAGAAAAGCAATATATAAAGAGATGTAAAGTATGTAGAGAAGCTCAGGAAAATATTTTAATGCATTTTGCAGATACACTCTTTGGAGAAGGATACTGTGTAAGCACAGTCAGAAAAAGTCTTGAGTTTGAAAGCTCATTTAGTCTTCCTTGCTGCCTCAGTTGAGCAAGCTGAAAATAGTTGCTAGATTAGATAAATCCTCAAGCTCCAGTGGCATATCTTCAGAGAAGGTTTTGTTATGTATACATGCTGCTGGTTGTACCTGCAGTTTAATCCATGCTTAGTGTATGTCACCTTGACCTGAATCCAACCTGAAGGATAGAGGCTAAGTGGGGAATTAATGTTGGGACTACAAGCTCAGTTCAGCATATGAGTCAGCACAGCCTGAAAGCATCCAAATAGTTTCATTGTCCCATACAATTGTGGCAGAGATGTCTGCGGCTTAGTGTGCTATTTGTGGTAGACAGTTAAAACCATATGTTGTTTTGTGTAAATTGCCTGAGAAAATTAATATTTTTTGCATTACAAAGTCAAAAGATGGAATTGCTTTTACATGCCATAGTGCTGTGGTGAGAGTCTTCCCCAGTTAGAGGGCTTTTTACTGTTAAGCTCAGTAGGGTCACAATGTAATTTTTAGCACAAAGGACATCAGTAGATAAAAAAGTGTAAGGCAGTTTACAAAGCCATTATTCAGACAAATATGTTGTATGGGACTGCTGACCACACAATGCCTGACCACACAGGCATTGTGTTCTCTACTTTTCTCTTCAGCATGTACAAACAGTATCTCATGCTGATCTTCTCTGTCTTTCCTTTTTCATCATGGGTCTGTGACTAGGGTGGGGGAAAGGATGTTTCTCTGACAGGTACCAACTCATTAAAATGGTATTCAACAGAAAAATATATAGATAATTTATTGGGCCACAAGGATATTTCACATTTAAATATATTGTTCTCATATATGAGTCTTCAGTCCTGACTGTGCTTTCATTTCCATTAAATTGATTCCATTCTAGCCACACCAACTAAAGAGTTTTTCCAAATTTACACACACATAGATAGGTAGAACCACACACTCACCAACTGAAGGGTTAACATGGTGAAATGCAAGTTCAATTCCTAAAGTTTCTGTCAAAAGCATGTCGGTGCTTCTTTCAGCAGCTCAGCAGCGTCCAGCTTTAAGCTTGTCCTAAGACAGGGCATCAGAGAATCATAGAATATGCTGAGTTGAAAAGGATCCATCAGGATCATGGAGTCCAACTCCTGGCTCTGTGGAGGATACTCCAGGAATCATATCATGTGTTGTCCAAACACTTGAACTTTATCAGGTTTGGTGCTGTAACCACTTCAGGGGGAGGCCTGTTCAAGGGCTCAATCACCCTCTGGGTGAAAAACCTTTTCCTGATACCTAATCCCCTGACTCAGCTTCATGCCATTTCCTCGAGTCCTGTCACTGGTCACCAGAGTGAAGAGATCAGAACTTGCGCCTCCCTTTCCCCTCCTGAGGATTTTGAAGACACAGTGAGGTCTCCCATCAGTCTCTTCTTTTCTACACTGAACAAATCAAGTGACTTTAGCCACTTCTCATAAGGCTTCCCCTCCAGACCTCTCGCCATCCTCATGGCCCTCCTCTAGATGCACTCTAATTGCTTAATGTCTTTTTTATATTGTGGTGCCCAAAACCGCGCACAGTATTCAATGTGTGAGGCCACACCACTGCAGAACAGAGCAGGACAATCACCTCTCTTGACCAGCTGGCAGTGCTGTGCTTAACAGGATACAGGAGAGAGTTGGCCCTCCTGGCTGCCAGGGCACTGCTGACTCATATTCAAGTCGCCATCAACCAGGACCCTCAGGTCCCCTTCTGCAGCACTGCTTTCCAGCCTCTCATTCCCCAGACTATACACACAACCAGGGTTGCCCCATCTCAAGTGCAGAATGTGGCACTTGCCCTCACTGAACTTCACCTGATTGGTGATTGCCCAGTCCTCTAATTTGCTGAGGTCTCTCTGCAGGGTCTCTCTGACCTCGAGGGAGTGAACAGCTCCTCCCAGTTTAGTGTCATCAGCAAAGTTACTTAGTATCCCTTCCAGTCCCACTTCCAAGTTTTTAAGAAAGATGTTAAAGAGAACTATCCCAAGGATGGAGCCTTGTGGAACCCCATTAGTGACTGGACACCAGCCTCTCCAGTAGTTTAGCCTCTCTGCTTTACTTCTGTCTGAATCTGGTAGGCTGCACATAAAAGGTGACATAGTATTGATCCACTAGGCAAGCACACAAAACTAAAGAGTTGTCACTTAAGTCCACATTCCAAACAGGAATTGAGGAGGACACTGCACAGAAATTTCTCCTTTCAATTACTTCAATGCAGTGCTAGGTGCCATGGGAGGCAGAACCTGCCGTTTTACTGCTGTACCTTCCACAGCAGCACAGAGAAATAAGCACACGTGCATTCGGGAATCATTTATCACTAAGTTTACAAACTGCAGTGCCTGAACTAGCTAGTTCAAAGTCATTTTGGGTGTTGCAAAATGAGTCACAGTGTAATAGCAGATGAAGTCTTTGGTTATTGGAGTTATTTGGGGCACCAACATGAAGTATTTGTAGAGTACACTGCTGGTAAGGCTTATTTGTCTCATGCAGTGATTGCTAACACTGTGCAGTGACCACTTCTTGGCAACACTCCTCTTTCTGTGCTAAGTTAAACAGCACTGTTCTGTTTTACTCTCTGCCTTTCTATTTTTGGGTGCTAAGAGTTACCAGGGTGTGTTATGCACACTCCAAAGCCAGAGTTTTGAACAACTCAGAGAACTGATGATAAGCGAGGTGCAATTTTTAATGTCTGGTTTGCCAGTATTAGCAGGGATTATTCAGCCCATGCCAGAAGTGGGCAAAAAGCTATTAGCAGTTGTGGGGCTTGTGAATGGAGTTAGCCTTAATACAGAACGAATTCCAGGCACCCATGTAAAACCCAGCACAATGAGACCTTGGAAAGCCTGCAGGTGACATGGGGAATGCCTATACATCATTTCTTCAAACAGGAGAAAACAGGAAGTACTGTGTGACTGCAAAGTTACTGTTAATGGCACAGTTTCTGCTCTGTTCTTCCCAATGTTTCTTCTCTGTTCATTCCCAATGGCTGCCAGTGCCAGCTGACGAGACCCCTGCTTTATGAAAAATAAATGCAAATGTTTTGCTTTATGTCAGCTATGTTAAGTTGCATTTTTGGCACTTGCGACCAAGATTTCTGACAGTAACATAAAAATACATCTTAGTTTTCTAATTCAGTTTAAAAAAAAAAAAAATAACCCGAAGTGAGTGCAACTGTTTGGTACAATAGTGTGACACTTGCATAGCATGTTCACACAAGCTCTGGAGAAAAGCAATGATGATACCTAATTCAGTTTTGCCATGTCACAGCTGTAAATGAAACTCAAATTATCAGGTTTTGGTCAAAACTGCAAGAGAGCAGAATACTCAGTTTAATAATTTTAAAGCTGGGCCTTGTGCTTAATGGATTAGCTTTGCCACTGTCAATTGAATAATTTGTTACTGAAAAAGGAAAACTGATAGGGGTTTGAGTGTTCAGACAGTAAGTTCAAGAGACGATATCATCAAATAAATGTAAATATTTTTATTTTAAAAAATGTTAATGGCACCTTAGAGGCAGTCATGACTACACAACCAAATATACAAAAATTACATTTTCGTAGTTGCATCTTTCCACAGTGCTGCACAAAATGGAAATAATATGAGAAACATTGCAGGTGACACACTGAGACAATTAACTTTAGTCAATAAAAGCAGACAGTTTTTGGTACACCTTGATACTACCAGACCCAGATTCCCTGGGTAAAAAGGAAAGGTGGCTTTGTGCAAAACTTCCCAACAACAGTACAACTTAATATGCTAAACATACAGCAAATCAACTGTACAAGACAGTTTGACTAGGCCTCATGCAGTCTTTATATACAGCATCATCTCGGCTTTTTCAGGGAAAATAAGCAATTCCACTGACTAAAACAAAATTTTTCTTAGTCTTTCACTCTTGTAATGTAAAATTGTCTGATTCTTTGTGCAGGATCAGAGATCCCATTCCAACTTCATCTGAAAACAAGTCCTTTATAATCTCTTGTACTTTAAAGGGAAGCAATATAATTAATTAAGGCCATGTTCTGGCATGATGGTAAATGAAGAAAGCAGATAAATATTTGCTTGATTAAAAAAAAGAGGAGAATAAATTTGCCTGATTGCTAGTCCTAGATGGACTTTTGGAAGTGATTAAATTTTGTTATCTAAATTAAAGTGTTTAATTACAATAATCTGTGTTTACCTTCTGTTGTACCATTGAATTTGGAAGTAAAATGTCTTTATCACATTGGAAAGGGACTTGGTTTCCCAAAACAAAAAGAAAAGCAAATAAAAAAATGTTGGTTTTCATACCACCTAAATGAACCTCAAGGTTCTGTGTTTTCTTTTTTTTTCCCCCAAATTTCTAATTCTTTGATTTTGATTCAGAAAGCACTACCTGTGATTATGCAGTTAACATTGTATCAAACGTAAGCCTGAGTTGATACCTTTTTGAGCAGACGCATTCAACTTCAAGTGTTAGAGTACTTGTTTATTATGTTGTTCAGTAGCTAATAATTAGCTTGCAACCCTTATGATTACAAAACTGAAGCTTATGCTTACAGTGGATTTGTCTAGCTTCAGTTCTAGTCAGTGTATCATGTATCTTTCCTACAGCAAATTGTATTCACCTATTGAATTTCTATTCCCCAGATAAGCAGTTATGATTTGTTCAAAGAAAACCACTGGCTTTTAAATATCCTTCATGGAGTACAGATATCGGATCTATATGTGATGGTCCTGCAGCAGAGGCACTGCATAACACAAGCATTTTAATATTAAACTAAAATGCAGTGAGATTTTATAGTGGCTCTATAAGAATTCAGAACAAGCAGATATCACATCATAGGAGTGCAATAAAATGAGAAGTTGCATGAATGCATATAATGTAAAGCAGAATGGCAAAGAAATTTAAACTGAGTCTCATTCAGTTCCACCAATCACTAATTGGACATTCAACAATAACTGAGCTGAAGCTAGATGAAGCTAGCAGAGGGATCCATTCGACAAGTTTTAGAGAAAGCCTCATTTAGTGCTGAAAGCTGAAATGGGAGAAATCAGGAAAATTGTGCTAACTTTCCTAAGAAATTAATCTCCAGAACCCTCTGAACAAAGAGCTGCCAACAGAACAATATGAACAACTAATTGAAGGGCTTTTCCATCAGAGAACTACTGTCAAAGTGAAGCGAAATAATTGACTACCAGGCAGCACCAAGCAAAAAAGACACTGCCTGGCAACTTTTTGTTGAGTAGGAGTGTTTTAGAGGCTCACAATGAGTAGGTGTAAGGAATATCCTAAGAATGTCTAATGTGTTGTATGAGAACATAAAAGCAAATTGTATCCTGACAGAACATGGTTAATTGATTGAGAAGCTGAACAGAGTTCTCCTTAAGAGGTCTTGCAATTCTTTGGGTTGGCCTAGGCATATTTTCATGGTAAGCAGAGCTCTGACTGCAGGCCAGATATGTACACTCACATAATCCCAGTCTAGAGGGGGGAAGTGATCCCAATACTGAAGATAGTGGCACAGGCACCAGCCCGCTCTTGATCTAACAGCTTGCTAGCCTGTCCCACCACATCCTGGTGCTGTTTGTATCTATTCCCTGTAGGAAAAAGCTAGGAAGAACTTTTCTACACTGAAGCTGCCCAGTTTTAGGGGCAGCTAATGATTCACTGCAGCAAGAAAGAAAAAGCCTCATCTCCCTTTTTGTCCTTGCTTCATACTCATGAGACCTTTCTACTAGCCCTTTAATATCTAGATGTGCAGAACCATACACCTCTTATGCCAAGTTTTACTTCCAGTCTAGTGAACTAACATGGCATATGGAAGATGTCACCACACACCAGTGTTAGCACAAGGTAGGAAATGGAGGGGTGATGGCAGAAGGGGAGACCCCTCTCCCCCTTGGGTGGTTTCCACTTGGCAGAGTTCCTGGCACTGCAGCCTTACTCTGTGCAAAACTATAGCAGTTCATTCAAAAGCAAGTTCTTGCCCTTCGCTATTTTATTATTTACTTGATGTGTGCCACATCCTTCAGTGATTTAAATCCAGCAGGGAAAATAAAGTAGAGAATTGGTGTGCCCATTCACCAATTAGGGTTGTTTTAATTTGCATAACTAACATTATGCAGTCTTTTTATCTTTTTCTGTGTCCTCTGCCAGATGTAAAGTTAATATGGGAATGCAAGACCTTCCTGTTTCCAATTTGAACACAGATTCTATCAAGACAGTGACCACTCTTTTGTAGAGCCATCGATTTTACATTCTACCCTCATTTTGCACTGAGGTTGTCTTCCAGAATTGCAATAGGATGCCCTTGGAGCAGAGGCCTTCATGGTCCCAGGTTGTACGATACCAGCTTCCCTTGTTATAAGAAAAACACACCTGACCTTGAGACTACCTGATGTAACACTTAACTACATAAACTAGCACTGGGAGTATTATCTCTTTAAACATATAATCATGCAACAGGTAAAGGAGTTTTTCTTACATACACATTATTAACATGTGGCATTCCTTTCTTGCACATCTTACCTTCTGAACTCATTTAACAAAATGCTAAACAAACTGTTTTCTCAAGAGGCCACAACAGAAGGTGGTTGTGCAAGCTGAATATAAGAATGAAGATCATAATAACGATGGCAAGAAAACACCATGAAGCGTCACAGCATTCTTAGGATCAGAACCAGGATTCTTTTTGTTTGGTTTTGGTAATGGATGTATAATCATGTGACTAGGGAAATGAGGGAGAAGGAGAGTCATAGGGGCTGATTAGTAAAATGGGTGGTGGAGTTTAGGAAAAGACTTCAGAAAGGAAAGGGCTCTGAATAGAACTACATCCATTAGCTAAAGAAATGGGGAAAAAAAAGGAAAAAAAAACATTATACCATTATATGCCTTTTCAAAATGAAGATAAGACCACAATGTAAGAAAACCATGGAAAAAACTGAGAGAATCTGAGGACACATCAAAAGGAAACAAAAACCCACCAAGGAAAACCTTTTCTTGTGATGTAAAAGTCAGGGAAAAGCTGCTGCTTTTTTAATTTTTCTAACATTGTGGAAGAGACTTTCCTGGGATGATAAGTTTATGAGTTGCCTCAGTGGAAGCAGTGCCTTCAGTCTATCTGCTGGCTGTAAAAGGAGGCCAAGTACAGATACTTGGAAGGTGGGGGTGAATGCCTGTTGCAATGCACGCAATACAGTGACAAAATGGGTTAAGAGACATGGGAAGAAAGGTCTCCCTGAACTGAAAAGCAGCAGGAGCACATGTAGCAAGGAAGGCAGAAAAATTTTCTGCATAGCACAATACATCTTTCCTTCTTCAAGGGATACCAGGAATACAGGGTAAAGAGAAAAAAAAATAATGAAAAGAATAATGTATCTATATAATCATTATTCCTGACACAGTCAGATATAAACCAATCAGCAAGTCTGGCTTTTAAAAGTCATATTTCTCTCAGCAGGAATTTTGCTTCCACTCCACCATGCTCTGAGACAAGGTAGGGCTGAGTTAGGATAACATGGGTGTGCCTGACCTGATCCAGTTCCGGCGCCTGCAAACCAGCACAGTCCTTCCTGAATTCTCTGTTCAAAGATGTAGCACATATAAAGAATTCTTTAAAATTTTTTTTAAGTGTTTTAATTGAATTTTCTAATTGCTGAGTCATATTATTATTTATGAAGTTAATTCTGTCCTTTCTTCAGTTCCTGAAACCACAAAAAGTAACTATTCGCTGTTAATCCAATCATGGTAAAATGTCAAAGTTCTTCCCCTGCCTCTCCCTCCCCCACTCCCTTTCCTCAGAACAAGGTCCTCACAACTTCTACACCAAATATTGCACTTGATTAAAAATAAATACACACACCAAGCAATCCTCTCCCTCCCTCCTGTAATACCAGCATAGAAAATACTGCAACTGAAAAGAAAATCTGTCATGACAATTATTTTCACAGTTAGGAACACTGAACATCAAATAACTGGAGACACTATCTTTTCATTTAATGGAGAGTAGAGAAGAATTGTCGTTGTGGTGGTTTGTTTTGTGGTGGGTTTTGTTTGTTTGTATTAAATAAAGATCTTGTTTTACATCATGGCTGAAAGCCAAGCAGATTTCAGGGAAATTTTTCTGCAGTTCTTAAATCATGCAAAATAAATTCCAGTGAGAAAACAAACCCAACCCTGTCTCCTAGTAGTAGTACTGCATGTTAATACATTATTTTCAGGAATGTTTGTCAAGAGAGTCTGCAGTTTGTATATTTACAGAAGTTTAACTCCCTGCTCCCCTAAGAAGCTGTTCCCTCAGGTTTCTGCCACATTCTTTAATCTGACACAAGAAAGAAATCCACTGTACCCAGAGTCCCGCCACCTATATGGTTTGCATCGAGTTAGAACACCCCAACAATTCAGTGCTAACAAAGGCTAACCTCAGTGATGCCTTTCTGTGTACTTCTTTCCCCCTGCAGGTTACAAAGGTTGAAGCAAGTGCATTGGTCTGGATGACAACTACCAGCTACTTGCTTCTCTACTCCTTTACAAAGTGGTCTGGGGGATCTTATCATTCCATTCAGTCCATCTTTGGAAGTCTTACGCCACATGTATGTGTTTCCCAAATGTGATAAGGAACAGTGCCAGAATGAACAACTGCTAACTGTGGTCAATAGTCATCATTGGTCTAATTTACAAACAATAAACTCTGTGCAAAAAGTTACTAGCAGAAGCATCAAGTTTCATTGGTCCTGAAAACTAGAAACTCCATATACAGATACTCATTAATTTAGAATCAAGAACTCCTAATACATATGACAGCACAATTTGGCTTGTTACTCCAGTTGGATTCAGAGAGAAATTAACTTATGAGTCTAACAGGGCTGATGGTACTCCCTCCTGTCACACTCTTTGCACTCCACCCTAGTAAAAAGCACAGCTGACACTTGCAGTTGCTGAGATGCCTCCCAGACCATCATACCATCTTTGGTGGGTGTGGGTTTGTAAAGTGGACAACGTTTTGGATTAAGGCAGAAGACTGACTTAAGTGAGCAGTTCATCACAGACATAGCCAGTTAGACAAAATCAGATTGAACAACTGACTGCCAACGAATATGCTTTTATGCATTTACACCAGAATTTGTATACACACAGTGCTTAAAAAACAGGGAGGGGAAGAAAATTTAAAAAAAGAAAAAAAAAGAAAAACAAGTCCAACGGCTTCATCTTGGTATAATCATCCTTTCTATGGCACAAATTATATGATCCCAGTTTTTACAAAATATTGCCAGCAGCGTCACTGCGAAAAAAGTGCAGATGATATGAAAGCGGCTCTTCATCATAGGAGCAATGAACTTTGCAATAGTAGAAACACACACTAAGATGACAGTCATGAAGGCCAGGATAACATTTATACATTTCCCCAGGAGCACTTTGGCATTAACTGTTTCAGACTGCTGTGCTTGCTGTTCCTGCTGATGGAGCTCCAGTTTGGACACCCGGGTCTGGCATGATTCCAAGGCTTCCTGGAGACAGAAAACAAGAATTAGGGCAGCTGTATTTCCATTCAACACTTCTTCACATTTTAGCTGCTGAGCCATCCATCAGCTAGATTAGATGTGTAATTTATTATACACTGCTAAAATTTCAGTGAACCATGAACTTTTAAAAAAAAGTGCACGTGTATATCTACATGAATGTACCACTGCCTGCTCAGGCATAATCAAGTCTAACAACACTGGCCACAATGTAGTTTTTACTTTTTTCATGCTTGAGAAAAAGCATCATAACTCTAATGTTCATGACAGATGTTTGCTGTATATACTGACGAGATAAAGTACTGGGAAAGCTGTTACCATAGCAACTATCACTGCATTAGAACAGCAACAAAATTAGTTTCTTTCTATATACTATAGAAAACATTAGGGTGGGCTTGCTGCAATACTAATTAAATCTACTTTGCAACACGTAGTATTTGTTTTACATCACCTCTATGGCCTACATTTTTTTTCTCTCAAAGCCACCTGTTGCACAATGTGGGCTTGAGTCCTCTGTTAAGATCTGGCCTTCTCCCTCTATCAGTGTGAAGGCTCATTGATCCATACCCCAAGTGGGCAGGGGAGACAGTGGAGAAACCTGCGGTGGTGCTTTTATGGGATTCTCTTTCATATGATCTATTCCTCTTTACAATTTGTTCTAAAGGGAGCAGACCTTTCTCTTCTTCTTGAGGATGGACTAAAAGTGGTCTTTGAGTAAAATGCTTTCTAAGGCACTAACCCCACACTTAAGCCCTCCCAAAGTGAAACACAGAAAAATTTCCAACTGCTTCACTTATTTGCCAAAATGCCACTTCTTGCTGGAGTTGGGATTTGGGCACCACTATGTAACATGGTGGAAGGCTATAATTTAATAAATTGATCAATTTGACATAACCTTTTACCGCTGTGTAAAAGGGAAAACTGATGTTCCAGCATCCCTACTTCCTTCCCCAAACATTTTCCTTCCACTGGCAGGGGCGTTCACCTGATCACACAGTAAGCTGTTTCAACCCAAACCTCTAGATATAAACACACAGAGAGTTATTAACTCTGTCTTGCTAGGTCAGTTCTCTTATTTTAGCAAGTTGAACTGGCTTACCGTGTGACCAGCCAGGCACCAAGGTCATTGCAGAGCACATGGCACAGCGTGTTACACAAAACTGCTTTCTTTCACTGTTCTAGGAATTAGTTATATATACATATATATACACACACATATATATATAAAAAAGACAATTCTTAATGGGCGGCACAAAGTCCCTTATGGTTCATGCATGCTCTCCACTACACACTAAAAACCTTTCCTGGTACGTATTCCACTCTGACTGTAAGTTATTCTCAAATCTTGTGCTGCTTCAGAGAAAGTCTAGCTGCAAAAGTCTGATACCTGCAGCTCTGCATTGAGAGGCTGAGCATGTCTTTAGAAACGACCTGCACATCCTTTAGCGACAGAGTTGTTACTCAAAATATCCAGAGCTTAAATGCCTTCACTCTATTTTAGCTTATCTGCCAACCCCCCCAAAGAGGCAGGTTTAAACAGGCCCAGCTGTATAGAGATAAAAGAAACAAGGTTGTATCAATGTAGCACTTCAACTAGTTTTAAAAGTCTCTGACACACCCCCTCCCCTGCAGGATTCTGCTAACAAGTTAGCCATTAGCTCATAGCCCTTCTGCTGGACAGCTCAGGTCTCATGTTTTTACATCCTCAAGATACCTTCACAGAAAGGAGTCCTCTTTTCTCTAAATCTATCAGAGATCTCTCTCCTTTAAACCTACAAAGAAACCTATGATGCACTTAGATTTAGTACATCCTTTCCCATTCTGTTCCCAGGAGCTTCCTAACTCTCACACCAGTTAGGGAACTGTGATCATCCTCCTGCCTGCAGGCTCTATGTTTAAAAATGTGAGCACAGGGGTATACAGGACAGGTTTTAGGTTCTTTTACCATCTGAGACAATATGAAGACAGTCTTTGAGCATTCCTCATTTGTTCACGAATAGGTAAGACATAACAATGTTTTCACCATTTTTCACCACTTGCTCAGGCTTTAAGTAGAAATATTACGCATTATATAAGATTATATTGTATATAAATATTCAAGTATGTAGCTACATGCCATCAGGACACACTTGTAGACATTATTACTGGCTTTTGAGTGAAGCCAGACATAACTACAACTGATCACTAAGGTGAACACATCCTACAGTTTTAATTATAGAGGTTGTTGTGACCATGGCTTAAAACTCTTAAATTATAACTGGCAAATCTACAAGTCTATTTATCAATTAGCTTTCTTACTGTTTACCTGAAGCTCAATTTATAATAAACCTTGCCAGTGATGAGACTACTTACTGGAGAAAGTCTGAACAAGAAGTTTGTGTTAGGACATTGTCAAAGGTGGCATTTTACACAGTACGAGGAGACTTAATTCCTTCCTCCTCTAGTGCAAGAAATTAAAACAGACCATTCTTCAACCACAAGTCTGCCCAGCCTACGTCATCAATTCCAGTAGAAAAAATTCTGAATCCAGTGAAACAAATGAAGACTCACATTGATTTAATATGCTGGGTTTTCACTTTAAAACAGAAAAAACATGGGCTTAAATCTTTCCCCAGACTCCTTATTTACAAAGATGTAGAAAGATGCGAGTGTTCCATGGTACAAGATTTCCACCAAATATTAGAAGTCTATGGTAAGGAAAAACTTACCTGAACATCTCGTGATCGCTCATATGCCTGATATGCCACTTTCTCCTCTATGCTGGCTAGCTCTTGTTTCAAGTTTGCTGTCTCATGTTGATGAAGATCAGTGAGGTCATTTAACTGGTCCTCCAATCTTTCGTATCTTATTAGGAAAAGAGGTCTAAATTTAGTGCCTTCTGTTCAAGAAATGCTAAATCATGAACACAATTACACGTTTTAAAAGATAATTTTTCAGTGTACTATGAATTCATGACTGGCATTACAAAGCACATAAAGGAAATCAGTAAAAACTTTGCAAACTCTCCATAAGCATTTATTCAGCAAGCTGAAAGTCTTTTTTCAGTGTTTCTTGCTGACAGTGGGTGTTAAGAAGAAAATATCTGTACATCATTGGAAAATTATATGAACTATAAACAGTGCCTAAGGATCTCCAACTCACATTTTTCTGTTTTTCACTCTTCATTTAGACAAGAAGATATGGTTTCATAATTAAGTTTGAGCCAGTTAACAGCTAACCAGTAATGACAAGAAAAGTATGTTCTCTCTCAAACACAACTGCAAGGTCCTGCCATTTGTGTACAGCCTGTTCTGGCATGCCTCTGCACAGCAAACCAGTTCAACTAAATCATCAGGAAACTAGAAATTTTTTGGTGAGTCTGTCATTTGATTTAACATACAAACAGGCAAACACTGCAGTCAGCACAAAAATGATGAAGGCAAAATTGTCACGCTGCGGAAATGGGTGGTAGGAGGCTTGAGATCTTAATGGCAGTGAGCTGTCAGAAAAGGCCACTGTCTTCCCCTCAAACCAAGACCTGAGTTCAGTAGGCCATTTGTATTGTTCTTTCCTCCCCTATGTTATCATGTGATATCAAGCCTTTCCTTGTATTTCAAGAACCGTAAACAAGGGAAACATTAAATATTGCATTTTATACTGAGTTTTTTCCCACTAGTATAGTAAAGACTTCAAGAATCGACTGTCACAAGTGATATGACAAATGGGATATAGGTACAGCAGGTGTAAGTCCTCTGTAGAACATATCTTCTCAGAGTAGATGATAAAGTAATTAATTGCCAAGTAACAAATGCAAAAGGAAGTTGTGCTAGAGTACTTAAAATCACATCTCACAGCTGTGTATTACACCAGGGTACAAGGTGACATTGCATCCACAAGATAGCAATGTGTGTGAGAAGTATTTGGACAAGGTACTCAGGAATCAAGGGTATACTCATCAGCTGTAAGTCAGTTCTGCTATACCATAGACTGATTAGCTTTTTCTAGTCACAACAGTTGAGAATCATTCCATTGGTTACAAAACAATTGGCAGTGAATACTCCTATCCCCAGTACTCACATAATTCACAGTGTGACAGTGGAGAGAGTTTTCTGACCAGCCTTTGACAAAAAGCAAAGGACCACCACATAATTTGATCGGAAATACTAATGTTTTAGTCACTGGAAGGAGTGGAACATGTTGGTACCAGATATTGATTGGAACTATTTTTTCCTCTTGCTTCTGAAATATCTCCCCCCCACACACACATGCACACACACACATTTTCCAAATAGCTCCTATACCGGTTCAAAAGTAATTTCAAGAGAACAGTTAAATAAAAATACCTAAATCTTTCCTCTTGTAACATCTGAGAAATAAAGCCATAGTCTCTTTTAAATTGTGTTTTTAAATTCTCAATATCATCAGCTAATTGGGACTGGGTCTCCTTGATTTCCCTTAGTTCCTCCAAAATCATGGAAAGCTTTCCTTGGCTGTCCAGGGTACTTGCCACAGCAGGACTAAAAGAAGTATTCCCATTACTATCTGCTGATCCAGAGGTCCCACTTGAGCATTCGTCATCACTAACATATTTTGGTTTGGCAACAATGGTGGCACTGCCCCCATATGTTCTGGAACTCGTTTCTGGCCGAAATTCATCCAGGGTATTTTTGAGATGAGCAATGTTGTCTGCACTACCAAATTTGTTTCGGATCAGGTTGGCAAACTCTCTAGACTTGCTGAAAACAAAGACAGGTGGTGTCAAAGATACACCTGGCACACCCGACTTGCTGCTCTCTGTTCCATGCCCAGTGGTACGAGACTTTCCATGTTGAACATCTTTCAAGTTATCTTTGGAAGTATCCTTGGTAGTTTTGGAAGATCCATTTTGTTCAATATCCTTGAGCTTTTTGTGATACTGTTCCAATTTCTTCTGCAGCTGGGCAATGGAGTGGGCAGATTTCTGGTTCTTTTTCTCAAAGACTTGTTTAATGCGCCCGGCCTGTTGCTTGTCTGCACTGTTTACCAGTTTCAAATACTCAGCCACATTTCCATCTCGAGCTGTTTGTTCAACCTTGATTTGCTCTGTAACCTTGAGAATTTTCTGTTTCAAGCTATCTGCACTGAGTTTGACTTTGTGAAACTCTAGGACCCCATCTGGTACATCAAAGTTCAGGTTGGTATCAGAACCTCCACGGCGAATGTTAAGCGGTAAACTCAGGGTATTCATGTCATGTCTTTCCACCTGAGAGAAAAGAAAAAGAGATAAATGGAATTTGAATTCTATTTTTTTAAATCAAACTTCCAATTTCCTTTTCTGCATGTAATTATACCAAGTACACAATATAAAGTAGTTTACCATAGCAAAAGAGAATACACTTTTCTTGAAATTAAGCAGCATTTTTCTTGACTTCCATAGGTTAATAAGCAGCCCAAGGAACTGCTTGTCTCTCTTAAAATAGAAGTAAGATGAATTAGAGAGAAAATTATTCAAGTTTGCAGCTTTTCAGAATCATTTACAGTTTTTCATAAAATGAGAATAACACCTAGTTAGAAAAGGTTCTTAAATATATTTATTATTATTGAGAGTTTCAAAGAGATCATGACTGATAATCACTCTGTTTTTTCTCTTAGAAATGGTCAAACACCAATGGAGATGTAAGCAGATTTTTCCCTCTACAACAGCTCTATACTGTTCAGTATATTTTCCCAGGTTAAATGCCTTTTTTGATACATCCCATTCAAATCCTCCCACAATTCAAAGTTTTTTCATAACTAGCTGAAAGCTCTTGGAAATTTAGTGTATGCTTCAAGCTGGAAGCAGCTGCTAGTTTTTAAAGCAGAGAGCATGGAGAAAGAATTGGCCTGTATTTGGCTTTCCATGCTTGATGAAGATGCTCAACAACTTGATCCGCTGTGGCTAAGTCTATCTTAATAGTAAATTCACTGAGTGGGATTTACAGAAAGAAACTCAGGAAAGAAAACTGCATTCAGTCACGTATAGGATCCATACACCCTAACAATGCTCTCTGGAAGCACAACAAAAACAATTAAGCAACTCGTTTACAACACAAACACAACAGATTATTTATCTTTCTCAACAGAAAGGCAAGATAGTCTGATACAAAACACAAGAAGTGTTTCCTTATAGAAAGTCAAAGTCATGGAAGAGGCACAACATAAGAATGATCTAACCAAAATAGCTTCATCCTTGTTATCATCTTGGTTTCGCCTCTGTGACATAGAAGGTGCATTTCATTAAAGCTGCCACAATACCACATCTGTAGAGACTGCTTAACAAATGCTCCAGCCATAATGGGTTTTCAGAGCTTTAACACCAGAGGGAACCAATATGATTGCTCAGGTAAGTCCATTGTAGAGACAAGGCAGAAGCTTTATTAAAGTATCTTTTAAACATGCATTTGTGAAACACTTTAGCTACTCTTTGCTTCAAAATGCCTGAGATACTATGTTAAAAGTTTGATTTCCAATTATAGTGTTAATTATTATCTATAATACTGAAGATCATTAAGCCAGACCTATGTGTACATGTCCAGTGATCACCATTCAATCTTTTTCTTAATTAAAAAAAAACATAAGACCATCATTAAGTATTGCTTTAAGGTTTGTTCTATCCTTGAAAAGTTTGGGCGGCACTCCTGGAAATTCTCTCAAGGTTTCTTGATCAGGAGAACAAGTCTTGCTCTGTGTCTACCATGATGGGGTACAAATACAGAGGGGGTAATACAGCTATAAATCTGGATCTGCACCAGACCATTTCAGAGATGATCATCTCTACTCCTACTTTATATTCTTTTCCTTATAGATTACCAAGGATTACAGTGGAGCTTTTTCCTGCTTTTTCTTTTGCTACTTCACCGCTCAGGGCATAAACCACGTAACATAAAAGTTCAGATTCACCAATATCTAAGAAAAAATAGACACATGAAAAATGCAAACTAAAAGAGTTGTAGAACTGACAATTTCTTCTGGAGAATATGGGTTAATGATGACCTTTAACATTCAGACTCTATTCCAAGAAGTAAACCAGTGCTGTAGCCTAACAGATGTGCACTTTACCAGTTTAGTTATTAAAATAAAGTAAAAATAAATTTTTTAAATAAAATTTTTATATTATTTAATATCACTAATCACGTGTGTTGCAGAAAATCTACTTTATTGGTGAGATCTTAGTACTTCAGTATTTGCACAGATATGACACACAGATGTCATTCTATATTCAGTGTGATATCTAATATAAAGACTGCAAAAACCACAAGTGTCACTTTTTAACATGATAACACTCATAACACTGTTGTAGTAGCTAAAAAATGCCTTTAATATAAGCAAAAATAGTTTGATATTGGATACTTGTAACTTTCCAAAGGCTCAGACACCAAAGAAAAGCAATCAAGGCAAATAACTGAAATGTTTAGATACGAGATCTG
This sequence comes from Neopelma chrysocephalum, assembly GCF_003984885.1. Classification (NCBI taxonomy): domain Eukaryota; kingdom Metazoa; phylum Chordata; class Aves; order Passeriformes; family Pipridae; genus Neopelma; species Neopelma chrysocephalum. The sequence continues at coordinate 12,283,242 of NW_020897714.1, forward strand.
TAGCCCATATTGCAGATATTTATGTAAATGAACTTATGGGATCTAGACAAATTCAGTATGGACAAACAGCTCAGTATAAAACAATAGCTTACTGAAACAACCTAAGACATTTTTTAATAATCTTTGGCACAAAATTATACTGTAATAAATCACTGCATTGTATACACACACACAAGAAAGATCCATCACTGATGTCACTCAGGACAAGCTGTACGTACTTCCAAGAATGGGTGGGTCTATCTCTAACCTTTACACAGCAGTAAGTGTTTACTTCCTTAGTACAAAATAGTCTAAAAATGTATTGTAATAATTGGATACAAGCCCAAATCAGGTCCCTTCTCCCTTATGTCCTCTCCCTCACTGGAGTCTCTATTGGTCAGCCTTCTGTGCCTTCCTGAAACTCCAAGGCCAAAACAGGAGTAGAGATAAAAAGAACAATAGCATTGAGGGAATACATCTGCTAAAAGCTGCCTTGCTTTTAGAAATGAGGAAACCAGTTAGCATGTGGAAAATCTGCTCCTGACACGAGTAAAACCAATCATAAGGTCAGTTCAAATTCAATAAACTTTAGAAAATAATTGTGTTTAAATTTGCAAAACACTGCTAGCAGTAGGTTTTTTTACTTATTTGATTGAGAGATCACCAAGGGTATGGGAGAATTATATCCAATACATTTCTCTGTCTGATTGTATTTGAACAAAAAGGCAGGTGTCCTCTTGCCATCATGTTGCAAAGCTGGGTCAAGAAACAGAGGCTCTTGAAATTCTCTGTTGACATAATACACCTTTTTGTTGGAGGTGTGGGTGTGGTGTGAGTTGTTGGTTTGTTTTTTTTTTGGCGGGGGGGGGCTGGTTAGTTGGTTGGGTTTTGTGGGATTTAGAGGGTTTTTTTGTTTGTTTGGTTCGGTCATTTTAAATCAGTAGCAAGCAGACACTGGAGGACTCAGGTATTTCTAGAAAAGTGGCCTGTCACCTTTCTTCTACCTTGATGAGGTAGAACAGTCTTGCAAAGATTCATTTGCGATTGCTTTATAGCTCAACTCTAATGCTATCCCAAGACATCAGATTTCCATCTTCAAATCCTACCCCAAATCCTTCTTGCTGCAACAGTCTCATCTTGACATGAGAAGAATCAGCTTGCATTTCCTGCTGTATCCTGCCTAGTTCTTTATACTGAGCAGAAGACTGTCAGTAGGAGTCCGAGATGCTTCCTCATCCCTGCAGGGACTGGTGCACTCTCCTGTGATGTGGGCTGAAATCCTCCCACATGCAGGAGATTGAATGCACACCTCCCTTGAACTGTGTGAGTGCTCTTCCAGCTGTGCTATGGGAAGAAATGATGAATGCCATCCACGTCATTGTTCTTTTTGTGACTCCTGGGTCACCAGTGTCTGACAGGGCCACAAAGCTCTCAATAATAAAAATGTTGTTGAGAGATTGATTTTCTTATTTTTATTTTTTAAGATTTTCATTGTGGTTGCCAAGAGAAAAAAATATATACATACGGTAGCAGCCCCAACAGTTAAAATGGACCAGCCATCTTTTCAGAAGTGAGAAGCACTTAAAGAAGAAAGAATCATCATACATCTCTCCTACGAAAATAATTACTAGGGAGCTGGGGATTAGCAACAGATGAAAGGCAGCAGTCCTGAGACAGGTTGCACCACCAGGAGGATAACACTAGCCCACAGTCTGAGAAAATACCAGAAACATGCCTGGGATCTGTCTTTCAGGAAAAAACAATTTGTATTTGGTACTGGGATAGCCATAGCTGATATTAGCATGGAAGAAGAAACCTGGAGCTTGGAGAGGGACCAGTGCACTTTATGGGGCAGTTCACGTACGCACTTTGCTACAACTCAGTTGAGAACTAATAGTAATGTTTGTGCTGCTGAAGTACTAGCTTTTAAGAACAGTGATTTAGGAGTAAAGCAATTCAGGCTCCCTGCCTGCATCAGAGCCAGGTGCCACAAATGACTAGATAGGTAACTCTCAGTGGTAATGCCCCAATCCCCCTTTTTCCAAGTCAAGCAGATCCCTGGCTGCATGGCCATGCTGTTTATGAAACCCATTCCAAGCCAAAGTCCAGAGCTTCAAAAGGGATAGCAGAATAACTGCCTGGTGAAATGAACACGGGGCACTGCTAAAAACCCTTCATGACACATGAATTGGTGGGTTTACTCTCTGTCTTAAATGGTAAGTGGAAGGCTGGGTAAAAGGTAGCCTGTCATTCATAGAGAAGCATTCAGAGCACAATTGTAATCTGAAAACCCAATCACAGAAGCGAGGATATGGATTACATTGGCATCATAATGATCCACGTTTTCTCACTTAACCGTCTGCAAAAGCAGACAAAGGTCAGATTTGCAGGCCCTGCTAACAATGAGCCCAAAGCACGAAAGGACCCATGTGCCCCAATGCCACAAGCAAGAGTGTTGGAAAGGGATTTCACATTGGCAGGATCTGCTGAACTGGTGAGAATATCATGCTTAACAGCCTGTGCAGATTGGCCATTATATCCTCTGATTGGAAAATACAAAGCAGACCTAGAAGGTTACTTCTTCCCCAAAGATTCTGGGTGGAATCCATTTGGGAGAAAAAAATCCATAGCAAATAGAGCATAGAGAGCATGCAGTCCACCCTCATGCAGCCCATGGCTGCTCAGATGAATCACTTCCTGTATTCTATTGACTGTGTCAATGGCTCTCCACTAACACTTGAGAGATAAGCCACCTATGTTTAGGTATCAAACTGAACTCTACTGTTTATTTCATAGATTTCTTTCACACTCTTTTAAAAAGTAGATGAAAAAAATAACAGAGAAAAAAAAGCATTTGCAACACGGTCATTGAGTGCATATATGCACCAGGTTTCAGAAAGCAAACACCTTTGGGTTGCCTCACTAACAGAAGCAAACCATGAAGACAGAAAGTGCATTTAAACAGGCTCAGTTTACAAGTGGTTCTGTCTTCTTCTTTCTCCAAACAATCTCATTACTATCACCAGACATAGCTGTGCAAGCTAAACAAAAACTTATTATGACAATTTAAGTCTATTTTGAAAGAGTTTTGGAGGGGTATCTGATGAATGCTTAGAAAAAGAATCCCATAAGGAGCATACAAAATAGGATTTAAAGCTTCTAGAATTTAGCAATAACAAGAAAAATAATTAGGAGCAATTCTCTTTTTGTCAAGAAATATGCATATGTCAGAAGCACAGAGGTTCCAATGGGTAAAAGAGCATGCAGAGGAGGTTTTAATACTTTTTCAGCATATTCCAAAGCAGAAATGTATTTTTGGAGAGATTGTTACCATCTCGTTCAAGTTCACTGTTCCTTCTAAAATCCATAGGAGAGGACTCCTTCATGGAAGTCTTAAAATGGTGTTAAATCATCATAAAAGATTTTAAGTTACATAAAATCAGCCCCCAACATTTTTGTACACTATGTTACAGCAAAACAGCTTCTGCTCATGTTTTCTAAAGAGCTGCTTTATAGTAATATCTAGAAGTACCTACACTCAGAACATCATGCTAATAATCAAGCAGAGGTTTGAGAGTATACAAATGGAGAAAAACAGTAAAAAATACTTTTTACTGGGAAAATGGGAGATCCAGGGTGATTTGTCTGAGACCACTAGGAAAATGCTGATGGAGTCAAATAACACAGAAGGTGATTCTTTTATCATCAACAATTCCTCTATCATCTACCAAAAAACCCCCCAAACTGCTAAAGTAAACAGCTAAAGCTGTAAGTATCCCAGAAATAACCTTTTCTCTAATTTCCAATTAAAGGACTGAACTAAGGCTAAATTATCTAGGTCATGGCTTGTGCATAAATAAGTATTTCGATATGGTACTATTTCAGATTAAACCAAAGGGAGAAGAGAACAATGGGGGGAAGAGGCAGTTTTCTACTTCATTGCTAACACCAGTTCCTTCAAAACCCAACAACATCCACTTGAAAGTCGGTGATAGTGTCACCACTCTCAACTTTTAGTCCTGTTCCAAACTGTTTGGCAGCATAAAACTGACATAAGGAAAAACCAGTTCCAATACAAACTATTTCTGTGCCTAGACACTGAAAATTGAAAACAACAGGCCCCTATAAAAGTAAGCAAGTTCCTTTCCATTGACTGTCCAGCAGTCATGTGAAAAAAAAATTTAAAAAATCACTGTCCAATACAGCAATGAACTAATAATCAGATTTACTAAACTTAAGTTCCTTAAGTGGGTAAGAGGTAGATTCCACACCCCTTGGTTAACTATTCTGCTTTACATGAGTCCTGCTCTTTAGACAAGCACCATTAATTAAAAATGAGTCAATAAAATACCCTCGTCTAACTCAAAATAAATGTCACTTTTATGTGTATGTTCCTTCTGTGTCAGGTTTCCATAGTAATATAAGGAAATAGCTGGGAGCCTCAGGTGCTAAATGGGTGGTTCCATTGAGCAGTGCTTATGAGAACCCTGCAAGCCTGCACTCCTACTCCCACTGAAGGAGAGAGTCTTTCACCTGACACAAATCCCCTAAAGTACAACCACAATGAAACAGTGTGGGGGTGAAATACTTTTGAAGAGTGGTGCAAGACATTCCGTATCTCTTCTTCTAGTTCAACTCACTTTTAGTGTTTCTAATAAGTGCTCTCCCTTCCCCCTTCCCAGCTTTTATGGATTTTCTTCCCCTCCCATTCAGTAATAAGCTTTCTTTTTATAAAATGTTCGAATAGATGGCAAGAATGAAATTTTCCAGAGTACCATGAAATATTCTGTGAAAAGCCAGCTTCTATAGCTTTTCAATTATTAAATCCTTTTCCATGAATGAGAAATTGATAAAAAGCCAGCGACATCCCTGCTATGACTAATCACTTCTCACAGTTACAGAATATGCTTCTGATTTCCCACCACTTGTAATTTAGAGTGTGTTTTCCTTCACATCACTGCATTGTCTACCTTCTCATCACAAACTATTCCACATTGATAAAGTTACAACAAGTCGCCTGCTCCCTCCACCTGGTTCTTTCTGTTTCACAGTCAACTCTTAATTCCACTGTTATTCAGATTGTCTAAGCATTTCCTGAAATCTCAGCTCCTGGAACTGTACAATCACACAAGAGACTTCCAGGGAATAGCACTAAGTTTCTTGCCCTCAGTTACAGAGAAATAACTGCCTCATCTTATTTAATAGTCAACAACCAACGAAATCCTTCTTGCCTCAAAATAGAGACAATTTAAGGAAATTTTAAATACATAATTTACAGACCTACAAAAATCAACCCCACAGCCCAGTGCTGATTTTAGTCTAATTCATGATTTTTTACTGCTTTGAGCTGGCGACACTTCAATAAAATCTATTTTGTAACAGGAACATTACGACTTTACAGTAGCAGGGAATTTTGAAAGTACTACCATTCAGAGATAAAACACTCTAAATCCAGATAGACTGGCCATCATAAGACTCAAGACTTGGGGATTTTGTTTGTTTAAACCACTGCAAAACTTCTGTTTATAAACAAGAGAACAATAGCTCCATCACGCATAGGATCTTTTCATTTGCGTTAATGCTGCAGCAGCACATCCTGAGCATATAAACAATCACATCTTGTCCTGTACATGAACTGAGTTGCTTATTTAAAGAAGCCTGCTTGCTTCTTCCTTTTCCTACTTGCTTCTCTCCACACTGGGCTGATAAAGTAAAATCTAAAAAATACATGCCTGTTACATCAGCAGTTCTGCCTTTACACAGGACTTCCAGTTCATTTTTTTATACGAAGATCTAATCAAAGGATAGGTCCTGCTTCACTACATTTCATGACTAAGGAGCTTATTTAGCTCTCCACAATAACTAGTATATCTCTTAACAAGGCAACTTTACTTTATTAAACCTTTATTTATATACACAAGTATACTTTCACTATTTGCCACATTACACATGAGTATGTTTTTTTGCTCCACATCTGATATCCAAGGCTTGTATTTGTACCTAATACCACAAAAAGCCCAAAGGCAGAGAACTGAATGAAGATTGAGCCACTGAAAATCAAAAATTTTGGCCATACTTCATGATCTACTCAAACCAAAAGAAACCAAAAAAAAAAGAAAATAAGAGAAGCCCAGAAAAGAAAGAAAGGAGAGATGAAAGGTTTTATTTTAAAGCCTACTTTTTAAAAAAAATGTTTTAAATTGCTTTTATTATAAAAACCCCTTATTTCATTGGGCAAAATAAGGACAATTAAAACTTGAATCACATAGATGCATTATTATACAGGTCATTTGTCACTCAAAACCACTGCTGCAATAATGGTATTTTAAGCCAATATACATAAATGATTAACACTGCTCTGAATTAACTCTGGAGAAAACATAACTGCAGTGCATTAAGTACCAAAATTCTCTGCAGATTCAATGGATTTAATCCTCTACCTCCCAAAGATCACAGCAACCGAACTTTAAAGCATTGTCTTATTTAAATTTAGTTTTAAAATAGCAAAAATATTTTCCTTTCTTTTTATTGAAGAGGCAATATAAAGTATCAGGCAATACAACCACAGTTTCCTGCTCAGGCAGCATCCTTGCATGTCTTTCTCCTGGAAGAAAATGAAATGTTGTCGCCTAGGTTAATATAAATAACACACATATAAAGATATGCTTTCAAAAATATTTTTTAAAATATAGATGAAATTATTGTTATTACGAGTAAGTACTAATCTACAGAAAATCTCATATACATACAGTGTTTCAGCTGATGTGCACCTTCTGGAGAACCTGCTCTTGGCGCGGTATTTTAAGTTTACACCCTAACAACGAATTCAAATAGTTACAACTGAATATGAATTCACAAAAAAAAAAATATAAATTCACAAAAAAGAAATATAACTTTTTCAGTAAAAAGACACAATAGAACACATTTTGAAGATGAGTGCACCTCTACAAGCAGATCTCCCTGCATCCTCCTTTCTGAAGAGCTCCATGTGCACATAATAGCAACACATCAGAGTGGGCACTATTCCAGCTAATGCTTTGTGAGCTCTCTAGAAATGTTTTATGTGTGCACACGATTTTGAATAGTTTCTCAAATAATGTTTAAAATGTTTATGAGTTTCTATTGGCATGAATCATTTCTATAAGAGACTGTAGGTTTGTTTTAAAAAAAAAAATAAAGAAACTTTTTTGTCAGTCTATTCTCCCTGAACCAAGTTCAGCTAAGACTGTTGTATCAATTTGATTGAACTGAAATAACCCACTATCTTTATTTAGTCATGAGTGATCTTTATATTCCATTTTTACTCCATTTTTGCCTTTTTCTTTCAAATTTTTGTATTCATCATACACTTCAAACACTAATACACATTACACAAATATCTCAACCATAAAAGAAACTCTGTTGTAGGTAATTTCCACAAGTCAATGAGATAACATCAATTAATTAAAAACTCAAAATGCAAGAGGCTTGTCTAACTGAAAAGAAAATCAGAGATTCATCCAATTAGAGAGTAACAAAACCCCACAGGAAAACTTTTATCTAGTCTTAAAACTATTTCTATTCTAAGAACACCCTTCCCCCATTAGTTAAATTTATTAAACTAAATTAATTAGAGAAAGCAATTCAGATTATTTTGGAAGATAAACTAGGTTAAATTATACTTCTGTCTTGTAATATACCTTAACAGAAGTGTTAAATTACAATTTCTTTAAGTTTAACAGATAAAGAAATAAACTGTTTTTAAACAACTGCCTTTAACGAGGATTCACTAAATTTTTACAGTATGGTACACATCCTCTAATGTCATTTTGAAGATGCTTGAGTAGTAACCATTATGTATTGCCAGGATAGTACTAGCAAGAGAAAGCAGACTTTTCCCCTCAGAGACGTTTGCAAACTGAAAATACATTATTTCTGTTTGGCCAGAACTAAAATGTCAAGGGTAATATCAACTCCTGTGAAAGGAACTCCTGCTGATACTAAAAGCCCATTACAAAGCTCACTGCCTTCTACTTCAACTACAGGGCACATTTGGTGAACATCTCTTCATGTAGTATAAATACATAGGAGAATCTGTATTATCCATAAAAGTTTCTCACAAATTCAGTGCTTATAAACTAAATAAATCGACCAAAACCAACCAAACAAAACCCCACTCCTCTCTCTCTGCCACTCAACACAAAACCCATTCTCAAATGCAGGACTGCAAGATGAGAATCACAGGCAAGAAACAGTAGTGACTTTGTTTAGCAGACTACCAGAAAGTGCTCAGAAACTGTACAGTTGCACAGCACATTAAATTGCTTAGAAGAGATTAGATTCAGTAGGAAAAAGCTGTGTTTAACTTAATCTTTCTTAATCTGCTAAAACCATGTTGCTAATATAAAAGTAATTTAATGCAGTGAAATTAAACCCGCTTATCTTAGCTATTGTAACTGAGAGGATAGATAAAATATTATAGACCAAATTTATGCAACTTATTTGCTTCACTAATATATTTATACAAAATTGCATTCAATGCAGCACAGATATGGTCAAGAACTATCACAGAAGACAGCAGGGCTAAAACGGCAACACCAGTAACGCACCAGCAAAAGTAAGAGTCATATTAGAAAGTGGCAAGCAAAGATGGCTTTGCAGCCTATATTGCTCTTACCGCATTCTCTTTCCTTTGGATAAGTGTTTTAGACCCATGCCCTTCATACTCAAGGCCTTTCACATTTTTTGATTTTGTTAAAGCTCTGCCTACAAAGACAGGAGGATTAAAGCCTTTATAATGTTTTTTTTAGAGTCACAATTTAATTTGGATCTCAGCATCATTAAGAATAATTAGGATGTTTTGTCCTAGCACTCCAAAGGATGTGATGGTGTCAAAGGGATTATTTATTTAATTGAATAGGGCAATACTAACAATGTTTCACAGGGATAATGTCTCTCAGGAAATTATAAAATTATTCTTCAAATAATATTTGTTGAAACAGGATTAAAGTTCAGAGTGGCTTACTTGAGCAAAATGTTTACATGGTCAGATGCCACAAGTTAGACTGTAAGGACAAAATTTGTCAGTTCATCTCATTGAGAACCACTGGCTATTCAAACAGATTTTTTTGGAGGTGGAAACCTTAATATTGTTCAATTAGAACACTAAATGCCACATCCAGTCTCTTCTTAAATACCTCCAGGGACTGTGACTCCACCACCTCCCTGGGCATCCCATCCCAATGTCTGACCACGCTGTAAAGAATTTCTTTCTAATGTCTAACCTAAACCTCCCCTGGCACAGTTTAAGACCGTGCCCTCTTGTCCTACTGCTGGTTGCCTGGGAGAAGAGAACAATCCCACCTGGCTCCAACCTCCTTTCAGGGAGTTGTAGAGAGTGATGAGGTCTCCCCTGAGCCTCCTCTTCTCCAGGCTGAACAACCCCAGCTCCCTCAGCCTCTCCTCATAGGACTTGTGCTCCAGCCCCTTCACCAGCCTTGTTGCTCTTCTCTGGACCTGCTCCAGCACCTCAACATCCTTCCTGAACTGAGGGGCCCAGAGCTGGACACAGTACTCCAGGTGTGGCCTCACCAGTGCTGAGTACAGGGGAAGAATCACTTCCTGGATCCTGCTGACCACACTGTTCCTGATCCAGGCCAGGATGCCATTGGCCTTCTTGGCCACCTGGGCACACTGCTGGCTCCTGTTCAGCTTCCTGTTGATTAGAATGCTCAGGTCCCTTTCTGCCTGGCTGCTCTCCAGCCACTCTGTCCCCAGCCTGTAGCGCTGCAGGGGGTTGTTGCGGACAAAGTGCAGGACCCGGCACTTGGTCTTGTTGAACATCATATCATTGGATTCAGCCCATTTATCCAGCCTGTCTGGGTCCACCTACAGAGTCCTCCTACTCTCCAGCAGACTGACGCTCCCCCCCAACTTGGTGTCATCTGCAAATTTGCTAATGGTACACTTGATCCCCTCATCCAGATCATCAGTAAAGATATTAAACAGAACCGGGCCCAACACTGATCCCTGGGGGACACCACCAGTGACCGGCTGCCAACTGGATGCAGCACCGTTCACCACCACTCTCTGGGCCCGGCCCTCCAGACAGTTCCTAACCCAGCACAGAGTGCCCCTGTCCAAGCCGTGGGCTGCCAGCTTTTTCAGGAGTATGCTATGGGAGATGGTGTCAAAGGCTTTGCTGAAGTCCAGATAGACACATCCACAGCCTTCCTCTCATCCACCAGGCGAGTCACCTGATCATAAAAGGAGATCAGGTTGGTCAGACAGGACCTGCCCCTCCTAAACCTGTGCTGGCTGGGTCTGATCCCCTGTCCATCCTGTAGGTGCTGTGTGATTGCACTTAGGATGATCTGTTCCATAACCTTGCCAGGCACCGAGGTCAGGTTGACAGACCTGTTGTCTCCCGAGTCCTCCTTCCCGCCCTTCTTGTGGATGGGAGTCACATTAGCCAGCTTCCAATCATCTGGGACCTCCCTGGTGAGCCAGGACTGGTGATGGTTATGTGCTTATTCACACTCTAACTTTGTACACTTTCTTTCTTGTATCTTTCTTCTTCTCTTGTTGCTTTTGCTCATCTAATACTAGCAACTGCATCTTCTAATCTTAAATCAGTTTCAGCATGTTTTTTATCTGATATTTCTTACCTGGTAGGGTACTTGCCAAGATTTAGAGCAACTGCCAATCTGTGCATTAATGTTGCTTAATCTCCTTCTATAAGACCGTTAAAACTATCCCAGAACAAATTTTCTTTTTAAATAATTTTTCAATATTACATCACACAAACAAAAAAATGTTTATTCCAGATACTGTGAACTCCAAAGCACATGATTTTATGAAATCCATACATTTAAATTTGAATGAATACTTGACACAGCAACTGATAATATTGCTTAATTAATAACATACACTCTTAAGATAGAATAGATTTTGCTACATCTTAAGTAGCATCCATTTTAAATCCAAAGTGATGGGTAAGTCAACTGACATAAATACATATGATAAACCCCAAAATTTTCAAGTTGGGTATTAATATAGAACTCTGTTTTACCCAAGAATCTCTTTCAGCATTGCTGGTAAGCTTCATGTGTTGTGAAGAAACATAAAGCTATAACCTATACGGTCTAAGCAGACATAGTAATATAAGTTATTCATATTATGTCTAACAGAAACTTCATTAAGCACATAGGTATTTCAGATTCTCACACAGCCATAACCCACATTAGCCAGACCAGGACAGCATTTCTGAAACAGGAGCACAGGCTATTGCTTTTCTGCTTGGTCAGGTTGTCATACACTCACAATCCATGACTTATAATTCCCACAAACTTCACCAATCAACTTCTGTGCCAACTGTACAAAAACAATAGAAGATGCTTCAGAGCATTCTTAAGAGTTATTTTTCAGCTTATTGAAAGTCACTGCCTCCCTTACCTTAATCACAGAGAATTGGGAGAGCCTCTATCAAGCCACTGGGATGTGTCAGAAAGTTGCTCGTCTCCTTATAATTTTTTTGTATGAAGTAAAGGCTGCCCAACTTAACTAAGTGTGTTCCCTATGTTCTTTGGCCATTATAGCACAACAGAACAATTTAAAGCAGGATACAGAAGCTCCCCATATAATTTTATTACCCTATATTATATCTCATAACATAATATATGGCAATAAACCTGATGGTGTTTTTAAAGCAGCTTGTAATCTTAATTCAGAGTGTTCTAAAAAAATTATCAATAGAAAATGGCATGTGTTGAGCTTACATTCAAGCTAAAGGTACAGGGTTTCTCAAAAGCACAAACATAAATGCTAGTGGCCAATTCTCTTTTAATTGTTCCTACATATTAAAATCTTATTAGGTTTTTCTATTATTAGAGTTGTGGTGATGTTATCAGCCTATTCACCAATATGATTTGATTAGCCTAGCATGAAGCTGCAATCAATATTCTGCTCCTAGCTTGCCTGCCTGCTTCCCTCTTCTTTAAACTTTCTAAATTAATTATTTTTTCCCCCTCTTAGGTTTCTATTCAGACAGTCAAGAGGATATGCTTTATCACGTGGTTGGCTTTAGTGTAAAAGATTTATAAACATATTACCATACTCAGTCATAGCAACAGCACAGATAAAAAGGAACAAAGCGGAGTTCAGTGGGAAAGGAAGCAGATAAGAGTTGTGCTGTCCTTGGAGACCAACCATGGTTACTGGCTCTGCACTGAGCCAGAGCTCTGTACCTGAGCAGGGAGCTGTGCCTGGCTACAGGCTCCAGAATGCTGTAGTAAACAACGTAACATTAAACAGAAGAGACCTCATATGTATGAAAGTGGAAAAGCAAAACAAAACCCAAAATGCGGTACTCATTTTGATCAAGGCATTAGAAAACTGTCTAAATATTTTCTCCCTTTATCTCTCTCGGTCACGTGCTTAGAGTAATTTTAACCTGAATAAACTAACATTGATAAATCAGGTTTCCAGAGACCTCAACAAGCAGATGTATACAGGAAGATCTATATCCACTGCTAAACTCTCAAAAAAAAAGCCTTCTGTGAGATTAGCCAAATGATGCCAACCTAATTACAATTTCCACACAGTGAGTTAATATTCTATACTGTGTTACATATTGAAAAATCATTTTCCAGATACTCTTCCTAGAGAAAAAGACTGACAAATACTCTCACTTTCTGTAGTCAGTAACTTGACACATTTGAGAAATACATAAATTGCTCCACAGCTCTTTCACAAGGCAAAGGTGCCAACAGTTTCTCAAGCAAGTCCTGCTCTTCCTTCAGCTACTGCTCTTTGCTCAACCATGAAGGCTTGACTTCAATTCTATTATTTCTAAGGAATGCTTTTACCCATTACCTTACTGAAAATTCCACAACATATATCCAAGTTTCTCAGCTATGGCCAAGGTCAAAAATTCAGGAGCCACACGGAGAGTGGTAATGTTAGATTTCAAAGAGCCCCTTCTCAGAACAATTTGTCTAGTTGTCGTGTCAAGAAGCTCTCCCTGATATAACTTTTGAGTTCAGAGAAACAGAGGGTTGTCCCAGACATTATAATGCAAGCTGCAAAGAAAGCTACTTCAGCTTATGCCCCCTAGTTCCTGGTATATATATTACAATCCAAGCAGTCTGCCTGCAGGTAAGCAAGTGTAAGAAACAAGTTAGAGGTGTCACCTTCTGTACACAGGAGCATAACACATACCACCTAGACACAGTTCAGATTTTGGTTCCAGAGAATCAACTATTTTTCAATGCTGAGAAAAGTACTTACTACTTGCATTACATTTGGACAGAAATTTATTTTAAAAATCAACTCCTGTAGACTTAACACTTTTTATAATAAAACAAAAGTTTAAGGGGGGGAAAAAAAGCAGGTAGGAAACTAAAAACAAGTTTACCTAACATTTCAGCAACTCAAAATGGCCTAAATGTCTTATATTCTATTCTATTTCAGCTAGAGAGGAAGTCTTTAGATTGGCACACATTCAGTAAATGCTTTGGGAAACTTTAATGAGTTGCAGTGATTTGCACAAGAAAAAGCCTTCCATGCAAACATGACTGGCAAGCAACTCCAATCTCCTCCCCCAATGGAAACAGCAAATGACAAGTCACTTCTTTGACTGATCTGCTCTCCAAATTCAGATTTCAGAAGTCTGTCTCTACATATGCTTCTGGTACTAACCAGGCAACACTGCATCATTTTAACTTAATGGAATAAAATGATGGACTTAATTATTCACCCTGTTGATCTGTAGGCTTTTTACTTGCTTTTCATTATCTTTCTTTTTCATTTACTGCTTTAACAAGAGTGTTATAAAAATAAAGGTCATTACAGAAATAAATGCACCAGGTGTTGTGTTCCTCTGTGTAATTTAACAGTATTTAGACAATAGTCACATAGCCTGAAAGCTATATAATAAAAGATACTGAAAAAGCCTGTTAGGGCTGTATGGTAGCTGAAAGCTAAATATTCACTGAAATAAAAGCAGATATATGTTCAAATATTTTCAGATGCTTAGCCACAGGTACTAGGACCACTAGAGTGTATTATATCCATGTGAGAAGTCTTAAGTACGTTGAAAAGGTAAAAATACTACGACAAGTAGTTAAAAACACACTGGTAAAATAGACTAAAAATAGACTAGCAAAACCAACGACTTGTCATTCATTGTGCTCTTTACTGAAGAGTTGTTTTACTCAGTGTGATAAAGGTGATGTTTAGTTAGTTTCTGGTACTGACTTCACAGGCACAATGCTGTGAATGCATTCTTGTTTACCGTGCAGAGCTGGGGTTGGGTGTTAGCAATGTGTAAATAACTGAAGACACTTATGATGTGGTGCAATAAAAAAGTTATATCATTTTAACACTGCTTTTCAAGTTCTCTAGATGGCTTCTGGTCACATAAGGTTACAGATAAGGGAAGTTCTTACTGTGTTTAAAATATCACAATACTGTGATATTTGATTATCTAATGTATGAAACTTGTGTCAGAACTGATCACAAGTTCCCTCAAGCTTTACTGTTATCTGTAGGGAAAGGAAAAGAATCTTCCTGGAAATACTTACTGGAAAGAGCATTGTTTCAGAAGGTATATAGTTTCATTGCACACAGCAACAACCCTGCAGGCACTGTGTAAATTTTAATCCAATCAGGGAAATTTTGTTATAGCTTAGAATGCTGGGACACAACTACAAGCAGTTATCTCACTGTCAGACAAAATCTTCCATTGTAGAAAGACAATCTAAGGGATTCAGCAGATGCACTAACAGACTGGTCTTCTAGGAGACTGCTACACGTGAATGTAGGTAAAATCACACCCAACAGACTTGGCAGCCTGCCAGTATCCCTTACAGTAAGCAAATCTAGCAAGGTCAAAATATTTTTGGAGTAACATTTTCAGAGTTGGGGTATTATGAGTCTCTGCTCATCCTTTGAAGAGTTCTCATTGTTACAAGTAGAATTTAAAAGTTACAGTCAGTAGTTCTAGATACCTGTCTCTGCCACAACCTGGCATAATGATTTGAGCTGTACTTCTGATCCGCAAAGAGGCAAATCCTAGAAAAACCCCACTACTTGCAAGAGAAGCCCCGGTGACAAACTGTATCTCAAAGCCTGCATTGAGATAGTCATGCCAGATGTACTCAATGATCTGTTCCATAGGCATTTGCCTCTCTCCCTAAGCACATAAGACACACTGGTAGGCAATACAAGCCAGAGATGAAAATAACAAAATCTAATCATAACACTGGCTTGAAGTAACAATAATGAGTTCTAAGTATTAAGACATGATTTATTTATTTCCTTTTTGGTCAGTGTTGCCCCCTGAACCTGCTCAGCATAAATTTGTAAGATGAAGATTTTGTGATCGCCTGCCCACAAAAGAGCAACTGCCACAACTGCTTTCAGTGTTGAAACATTCAGAACTTAGGTCAAAAAACCACAAAGTATATCTTTGACAACCACTGACACTTGATCTGTGCTTACATTTAGATGCCCCACAGCTACTGCAGCCACTTAGGTGAAATTTCACCCCCAGTCTGATACCACAGGCATCTGACACCTTGGACATAGTGATTCTGCTACCTGTAAATCATAACCTAGGCTCTTGAGTCTTCACTTTATCTTGTCAATGACATGGCTGGCATCCATGAGTGATGACGGTAGCCACTTTGACAGGTGAATGCTGAACCAGTCACTATTTTGAGTGAAGCAGGAAGGCCTGGAATTTTTCTAAGTTTTAGGATCAGTGAGGACATTGCAGGACCTGTTCTGGTCCTTCCTGAAGGATGGGATGACGTTGCATACAAGGACTTTGCTTCAACTCACAGCTTACTGGCTAAGCACAAGCTCATGAGTTCTATTCATGTGAGCAGAAGCTCATGTGAATTTCAGATGAGCCCAGGCTTTCCCCCTTACTCCTTTCCCCCCTTCCTCTGTGTACTTTTTTGCGAACTCTTCAGTTCTCAGTTTCTTCTCTGTTACTACTTCCCTACCGCTCCTCTATTGACATACCTTGTAATAGGTGTACACATTCCTCTCATCCAGAACTTCTGCAGGATCTACCTACTCTCAAAATGTCTTGATTCAGTTTAGATTTTATTCATCTCTGAGCCAAGGGGTCTTGAAGGTAGGATCTAACTTCTTAACAGGAGCATGTAATCTGTCACTAGTGGAACAACTTCGGTAAATCATATTGGTATCCATTCACATTGGGAAATTTGAAGAAAATAATCTCCCTATCCAAGCACAAGCTTTCTAGTAGGTCATTCCCAGTCTCTCAAAAGATGCCTTATCAAACGTAAAGATACTCTGTAGCTTATATAACTTTACAAGGAAAACAACAGCTTTAAGTCTAGGAGTCTAACAGAAAGTTAACAGCAGCAATATGATACAGCTGCAGAAACACAAACCAATGTGAATGCAAAACAAGCAGCTCCAGAAGCCATGTAACAAGGTCTGGCACTCAGCCATCCCCCACCAGCCTGCCTGTGCCTGGAAGAAACTTCTCTCTAGTCTCTTCTGTATGCACCTTCACTTCTCAGAAGCACAAAAAAGTATGGAAGGGATCACATATACAAAACAAACAAAATCCAAACAAACATAGGCCAATATTGAAAGCCTAAGTGCTAAGTTATTATCAGCCATAATCTCCTTGTGAGGCTAACCAGGCTGACACTTGCCTGTCAAGCAAAAATAACATCTGCTTTAAAACCTACCATTGCTCCATACTGTAGTTACTGGACTGCATTGTACTATAAAATATACTTCCCATTTTTTTTTAGTCAAACCTTTTTTTCAAGCTTACAGCAATTAATACTATAAATTAAAGAACTGTGGTATCTATATAATGAAAAGAATTACCAACATCTTCTTTGTCTCTCTTTTGTGCCACTCAAATAACAAAGAGTGGAAGGATGGTAATACTTGAAAAGCATTTTTAGCTGATTGAAACAACGTGATTCTAAACAACCTACAAAAGAACTAACGCAGGTAGTCTGAAGATTTTTTACTAAGACAAATGTCACTGTGTCAAGTGAGATGCACTTAGCCAGTCATTTTCTGAATTCTTTTTCCTGTTATTTCACACAATTTAAAATCTGTTTTCCCAAAATGTTTATTCCCTCTTTCTCCATGGGTTCCTTTGAAGTGACTTCATAATAGTCTACTAACAAAGGCACTGATATCACAATCTGTTACCAGGTGAATCAATTCATATACAAAACGTATCAATTTTGACACAGAAATCAATGGGTAGAAATACTCCATTGCAGATGAATGATGTGTTCAGTCATATGTGCCTTCCAGCAACAGGCATGGGGGCAGCAGGCTTACTTATCAGCTAAGATTGTTCATCAAGAAACTAACAGCTGGATTCAGCTTAGAACATGTTCAAACTCACAGCTTCAAGGAAGACATCCCAACTACCAGAGCAACAGCTAAGACAATGACACTCCTCTGCCTCTCCTGAAGAATTTGGGCCACTAGACCCTGAGATTTATGGAGATATTACAAAAGGCAGTAGGGCAGTGAGGACACGCCCCAGCAAGAGAAGAGCTGTACTCACACCAGACGTGTTTTGGAGAAATGCACTGTCACTACAAGAGGGCACACTAGCATGTTGCCTTGTATTCTTGGGCTTGCTCTTTTTATTCTTCACCTTGTTGCCCTGAGCAGTGCTGGGGCCAACCTGCTTCAAGAGGCACAGAGGCCTTGATCAGTTTGCACTCAGAAACATAGGTTCTCAAGGAGCTCACCAAACAAGATAGTAAGGAATATTCAAGGTCTCCAATTCATGGAACATGGATAAAAAAACCTCAAGACCAATTCTTTAAAACTAAAACCTAAGATTTTAGTTTCAAATAACAAACACAACCATGGAAACGGTCAGGAAGACAAAAAAACCCAAAAAACAACAGCAACAAAAAAGAACTACCCCCTTCTAAACTTTCAAAGATGCATTCTATGTGTATCCATCCAAACACTTCCAACAGCTCTTGTTCCCAACAAAGAAAGCAATGGCATGATAAGAGAGAGGCACATCAAAATGGAGCGGATACAAGAATAATGCTGCACATAACTGCGGCAGGAAGCACTTCGAGTAACACCAAGCACCTCACCAGAGCAATGTGGTCTGCTATCAGTGTCTGCTGCTTCACTTGACGTGTTATGACTTCCCAAAGGCACACCATCTCATTCTGAAGTCACCTACAGTGCTTCCTTCACAGTGCTTTCTCTGGTGACCTATTTGCTGCTAAGAGCAGAGGAGTTGGTTGGGATGTTGTGTTCCTATCAAACTTGCCTTCCCGATTCTCCTAAAGAATGCTCTACCTTTCTACACTTCAACATGACACCCTGAAGATGCTACAGCACCTTCACCTATGGATTTACAGCAGACAGCAAGAAAGCATATTCTCCGGATAATCTTCAACTATCTGGCTACTGCTGGACCAGCATGCCAGCCAGCAGATAACAGGCAAATTGTTTCTGACTTTCACTCCCTACGGGAACGGATAGGTACCTGGTGAGGACACATGAAAATAATTTTCACAACATGTTTGGGCTCATTACCTTTGAAGCCTCTATTCTCCTATTGTTTTTATAGGGCAGAATATTATTCACTCAACAAACCTGAATCATAGAATCAACTGGGTTGGAAAAGACCTCTGAGATCATCAAGTCCACTCCTTGATCCAACACCGCTGTGGTTACTAGACCATGGCACATGTCTGATTGGAATGGGCTGCCCAGGGAGGTGGTGGATTCACCATCACTGGAGGTTTTTAAGATGAGACTGGATGTGGCACTTAGCGCCGTGGTTAGGACAAAATTGACAGAAGAGAGGTGAGGACTATGAAGATTAGGAAGTTGCTGTTAATAATCTTTCATTTGTGAGCTACCCCACTGCTGTTGCCTCAGGACATATCCTCTTTGGGGATTTAACGGCCAGTGTGAATTACAACAGCAACATGTATTAATTATTTTTATTTAAAACATTAGTATTTCTGTGGCTATATGGATTCTACTTTTGCATGTAACACCACGATTTCAGTCAGAAGTCTCATAAATTGAGTTTCCTATGGTAATTGTAGTGCTGACAGAAGATAACTGAGTGTAGTGTTAGCCTAAGGAATACTTCTGAACATTCAAAAAAGCAAGTACATCTGCTGTGATAATGCCGAGGGTTCTTTTGTGTTTGGAAATGAGCTATTGAACTGAGGACACTTTGTACCTTTGTTAACATGATGGTCTCCTAAATCTTATTGCTATTGCAAAGATAATGACAACAGATAGACTTGTCTGCTCCAGGAGGAAAAGACAATTTTGGAGAATGATCCCGTTTCATCACAGAAGTCCCAGAACTGAATCTTCATAGTATGTTAATCACAGCACTGTATGGTACCAGGCACTACCCTCCTAAAATCAAAGCTTTCCCAAATTTAGCAAGGGAAATAAAGACATTGCTTCACATGTTGGGTAGTAAAATATATGGCAAGCTCACTGCCCCTTACATTGGAATTTCAGACACTCAGTTCAAATAAAATATTTCCAAGCCAATTCTAACTCTGCAGCCTTAAAATATACTGATACAATGGTATCATCATATGATGAACATGAGACTGTTCAAAATCATATTGGAAGGAGAAGTTCTTCCTATTTACAATTCACTGACCCTACTTTCACTAAAGTATGTATTTATCAGCCCATCAGCCTGTTAGTCACCAAAACAGCAACATCATAAGCAAAATATTTGCTGCTACATAGAAACACACAGTGATAAATTTTAAACAAGTATTCAGACACAGCTATTAAAACTCTGTCTCACTAAACCATGAGGAGTTTACATCCCTAAAATTAGCAAGGTAATGGATGTAATCAGAGACAAAAATTTCCTCTTAAAATAGAAATGAAGGCTTATTGCAATGTGCAAGGGATATAAATAAAGTGAATTTAGCTTTATGTGACTGTACTGATTTTCGCTGAGGTAGAGTGAATTTTCTTCACAGTAGCTAGTGAGGAGCTGTGTGCTCAACACAGTGGTGATAATATAGAGATGTTTTTGTTATTGCTGAGCAGGGCTTACACAGAGCCAAGGCCTTGACTGCTTTTAGTACTGCCACGCTGGCAAGGAAGTTGGGAGTGCGTGGGAGGCTGGGAGGAGACACAGCCAGGACAGGTGACCCAAACTGATCAAAGGGATATTCCAGACCATATGACATCATGCTCAGTATATAAAGTGGGGGGGAGAAGGAAGAAGAGAGGGGACACTCAGAGTGATGACATTTGTCTTCCCAATGAACTGATGGGGCCCTGCTGTCCTGGAGATGGCTGAACACCTGCGTGCCCATGGGAAGCAGTGAATTAATTCCTTGCTTTACTTTGCTTGCGTGCATGGCTTTTGCTTTCCCTATTAAACTGTCTTTATCTCAACCCACAAGTTTTTTGGCTTTTACCCTTTTGATTCTTGTCCTGATCCCGCTGGTGGGGGAGTTGGGCAAGTGGCTGCGTGGGGCTTGGTTGTTGGCTGGGGATAAATCACAACAGTGATTTAAAGCTATCTTATGAGGGAGTCTACAAATTATTGTAGCCCTTTGCTTTCTTAATATCAGACAGAAATGTTAAAAAGGGAAATACCACAAACCCCAAACAGTGTGAGAATTCTGTTTTACACATAAAATTATTTTTTCCACTTTTAAAAATGAAAATTCTAAACCAGGTCTTCATTTAAGATTTCTGTTTCTACATTAACTTCAGCACAAGTTAATTCAATCAGCATCTGTAATAACAGTATAAGGCTGAACAACCTTTGTTTTCTCATTGCTAGAGAAAGACAAAGTGAGGGAAAGTGGCAAGACAAGCTATGAGTCTGAAGGAATAGGGACCAGTGTTGCAGCTCCCTGCATTCTGTCAGTCACAAGAAAGCCAGGCACAAATATTAACTACACAGTTACACTTGAGGAGTGATGAGCATCAGACCCAAATCTCCTCAACTCACAGACTCTGATTTGAGCCACTTGTTGCAGATAAAGAGCAAAAATTTCCTCTTTCTCCCAGTTTCTTCCTTTCTCCCTTCTCTTCAAAATGTCCATTCCAGAACAGCAAAAGCAATTGAATACTGAAGATTATGGGGCATATTCTGAAAAGAAGACATTACAGTTTTGGGACTTCACTGACAGATCACACTGAAGAAGCACTTACAAGGGGAACAAATAATTCTTACTCTGAGGACTAGAACAGAGGAAATTAGAAGATCATCATAAAGACTAAAAGTTTGCAAGGAATTAGGCACAGTATCATCAGACTTCAGAAGGCCAAGATTTATGCAAGTTAGGTATTTTCTCAGGCAGCCTCTAATTTGGACCTCTGTTAGAGCCCCCGAGCACAAATTCTACATATGTTTTAATACAACAGCGGTGCTCCAAGACAGTCTTTCCACCTGTCTTCGCCCTTCTACCCCTACCACTGTGCTATACAGGTTTCTTTTTCAGTCACACCTACTTCACAAAATTAACAAGACAACACTAATACTTGCCAGTGTCCAGGCATGAAGTAGGCTTCTATGAACAGCATGCATGAGTGACACTGAAAACTTATCACACAGCACTTTTTGCCAAGATGTGAAGAGTTGCTGCATATGTGCAAACACTATATAATTTTACATCCTAGTGCTGGAAAACTGATTCCTGTTCCATAGGGAGGACTAATTTTTTTTAATTGGCAGAACCTGCCAAAAAGGTTAAGGTAGACTGAGGTTTGACAGACACGTGAGGAATAGTAAACTAATATGTCCTATCAGCACATATTTTGCCGTAGGTTAGGCAAGGCCAAAGTGAACTCCCTAAACCAAGGAAAAATGTACCGGAAAAAAAATAGCTTACTTCAAACCAAAGGTAGTACTGTATATATGTAAAGAAACAAGTTCAATCATAATTTCTAATTCCATGCTCTAGAGTTCATACTTAAATTTCCCCTCAGACTTTTAAAAAATCAACTTCCAAATTTGTGAACCTTGCCATGCGTACCTTGCTGAAAGAATGAATTTATTTTTTTATCAGCAACATGATAACAAGACAATACAAATAGTTGACACTGTGGCTGTGTGATCCTAGCTCCTATCACTAAAAGCTTGTCTCTTTCTGACTTCTTACTGATGTGCTTAAATGCCTGTTTTCATTAATAACATTATTACAAATAGCATCTGCAGAAGGCCTAATCTTGCATCGCTGAAATCACCCAGTATTGGTGCTTATTTATCCAAGGGCAGGAAATAGCTGATGGAAAAGCCCTGGTAGTGGTTTCATCTGCTTGCAGCCTCAAATCTACCACAAGGTGAGACAGAGAAGTAAGTAACAGCCTAATTCCAATGGAATGCACCACTAACAAAGCACAAAGCACTCCCAAAGTTCACATTAGCAGAAGCACATGCTGCTACCAGAAATAATAAGAGCCCTACAAATTTACAGAAGTAATCTCTGGCTTTCTTGCAGTAACAATAAGACAAATTTAAGACTCCTCCCCTTCTTTCCAAGTCACATATTGGTATTTTTTCACCTTTCTTCTTTTACATAAAAAACCCAACTTTTTCATAATTTAATTCTGGCTTAACTACGCAGAGAAAAATAATGCATTTCTGTAGAGTACTTACAGCAGGAGCACTCCATAATAATCATAATCGAGTCAAAACAAAGAGAAGAGGGGAAAGGAAAGGTAACATGCTGTACTGCCAAATTTCTGAGCAACCAGAGACCAATGATTTCTATGCATAATGGTAAAGCTGGCAAAAAGACAGAGTGGGGTTTTTTCAGTTTGTTGTTGGTTTTTAAAGTTTTCCTAAAACAGTACAATTATATGTAAGTGAAATGAAGAATCAGCAATATTAAGAATGCACTGTGTAAGAGGGAGCGCCAGAAAAGCCTTTTGCTTTTCTGCCTAATAAAGAACTTTAAGTCCCACTCAAGGGTAAAGTTAATTTGGCACAGACACCTACATATTCAGTATATACATCTAGTTCTACAATGCAAGAAAAATGGTGGAACTTGCATCTTTTATGCAGTATTTGCAATATCCATTACCACACAGCTATTTAGGCTGGATTTAGTCTCACCCAGCTTCAGATAGGCACCTCTATGTGATGTAGTTTAAGCTTTTACTGAATTAACATAGACAGATCACTGCAAGAGCTTTCCCACCCTCAGCTACAAAGGGTACAATTCACAACTACCTTAAGAGCAAATACCCAATTTCAAACAGTTACACAGACGTAAACAATCTGGGGGGAAGAAGCACCTATGACAGATAGTCTTAAAATCTGCCTGATGTGGAAAGCAGGAACTCGCACCTACAGTATATTTTTGGAAGTCCAAAAAAAAAAAAAAAAAAGTAAGAGGTTGTTTTTTCTTGAAGTAGTCACCTGGATGGCTAATGATTCTGAAATATGTATCCTTCATAGTATTTATCCCCTGTCCTGTGTACACTTGGAGAAGCCACAGTCTCTTCAGAGAGGTGAAATGACTGCCATCATTACACAAGGGCTGAGAGCTCTCACAGTAGCCTGAATCCATGTCACCAGAGCCTTAGGCTAATGTTGTCACCACTGCTCTAGACTTCATTTCAAAGCATAGATTCTCTTCAAGGAAATCACTGAACTTCAGCCTTCTCTGACATTAACTGCCACACCACGTAATGGCACAGAACAAAGATTATTCTAGTTGACTCTCAAGTCCAAACAAGAACAACTGAAACAAGGTCTTGGCTATTTGTTTCAAAACACCACAAGTGGGTATATCTTCATTGCAAGAGAAATTCTTCAAAATTAAAGAGCAGCTTGCATATAGGCTACAGCGTAATGTACATAGCCACTAGAAAATAACAAATCCCACCTAAGTATGCATGAAAGGTAGGAATATAGGTCAAAATATCTTGTGAAAGAACAATTTGTAAGCTACTGCACTTAAAGCCCAGCCTTCCAAACTTAAAAAATATCATAGCTTCTGGCATCAACAAATCCCGAACAGAAGCTTGACACCAAGCCAGACACATTTTATGAATGTCACTCCAGATTCCACTCAATCACTTTCCGATCGAGCTTTGGTAGGTCATAGGTCATGTCTTATTCATCTCCTGAACTCACCTGCTATTCGAGACTTTCCAGTTACTTGGTAAAAAGAGAAATGGAGTTCCTTGAAGGCAAAAACAAAAGGCTCATCAAAAAGAAGGGTGCGTGTTTTTTCTACATTAAATTTATACTGCAAGACACAATGGTGTCCCTCAGGTAGAAATGCATAGGAAGCCAGTTTCATAAATATCAGAAATAGAAGATTTGTTCAATAGCATCTTTCTATGCACTAGAGAGAGGATACCATAGGAGTTCAGACTGGAAAGACACAAAGGAATCACCTAACAATGGCACATCTCCTTTTAGGAGTAGCAATAAGCATCTAGCTCTTACATCCACGCAGTTTGTGGGAACAAAACATGTAAGGGCCAACAAGGAGAGTCTCAGAATTTCTTCATATACCTATTGGCAACCAGAGGAGAAAAATCTCACTGATTGTCAAACTTCTCATTGTCTTCACTCAACTTTTCTTAAATCTTCCTCAGGTCTTGTTTATAAATGCTTTTCCTTTCTCTCATCTCCAGTATTCCCATGCCTCTGGTACAAAAGTCTACTAAACCCAGCCCACTTGCACATGACAGAAGGAGCATAACTCTTATACAGACCACAGGCCCTCATCAGGGCCAGCAACATGTGCTTGTGATGATGTTGTGTATCAGAAGGGCCTGAGTCACCCATTGCATGAATTAACAAGTGAAGAAAGGGTTCCACTGTAGAGACCTGCACAAAAAGCTGGTTAGGACAACAACATAAGAGTATGGCAAACTCACTGTAAACTTTCTGGACCCATTTTAGCACAACAGGAGCCTGGCAGCTTGAATCAGTCTGCTGATTTAGTATCTGGCTTTAAAAGAGACTCCTAAGAATACCCCTTTAGCTCTTATTTTAGGAGAAGGCTGTCATCCTTCTTTTGTTCATCCAGGTGAAACTGTAATTTGCTCCAAAAAAGGACTGGATACAGATGACAAGATGTAACTAGATTTCTTCCTTAAGGTATAGCAGGAGAGGGGAATGAACAAAGACAACCTCTTTCTCTAGACATGGTAGGGAAGGGAGAAGAAAGATGAGGTGAAGAGATACTTCACCTGATGAGGTGAAGAGATACTTTGCTGCTCTGCCAAAAATATCAGGGACAACCACGACACAGGATTGCGTTACTCCTACCAAAACCTCCAGTAAAACTAGGGATTTCTAACATAGTAAGAGCCACACAATCCCATATTACGCACACGTATCAGTAACTAGAGTAATACCAAATACTGAAACATTTTATTTTCAAGTCATCTATATGGAGTAAAGAAGGGGAACAAGAAAATTGCACCTGCCTTTGGAGGGGGAGTAACTCCATTCTGGGCAGTGACTCCATTCTAGGCTGAGCACACGAAGTCCCATGTCTGTTCCTCTCTTCATCATGTCTCCCTACTATCCTCTTCATTCCTTGCTATTGTCCTGAACATGCCCAAAAGCTGCTGAGAGCTGCCCAGTCACATCCATACTCTTCCCCTGCCCTTCAGCCCTGGTACAGGGGGTGAGGCAGCTTAGCAGTGGGTGGGGTGCAGAGTCTGTAAGCACAGTATGACCACAATGAAGGTAAAGGAGCCCCATGTTAGGGTGCTCCTAATGGACTTGGCACAAGATAGCTCTGAGCATCTTTGGAAATGCTGGCAGGGTGAAGGTGGCAACCTGCAACACTGCAGATTAGAGAGGCAGCTGTGAATGAGTAAACAGTCAAGTCGTCTTTGGCCTTTCTTGAGTAAGAAGGGTCTTCACACCTGGCCTAGGCAATTCTTACTAACAAGATCTGTTAATTTAGTTTTTCTAATACTAAATGTCTCTGAGACTAGTACTGGGTTTGATTCTACTCAGTTCCAAAGCTTCCACCTTTCATTGCAGTTGTCCACAGCCTTCAACCAAAGCTTCTTGTCTACCATAATCCCAAACACAGTCAATGGCCACTAAAGCCCCAGAAACAGCCAGCTCCCGTTTGCTATAAATTAATTTCCTAGGAATGGAGCGTGAAGCAATGAATCTTGAGAAGTCCTCAGCACACTTACAGTACAGTATGCTACTAAGCTGTACTGCCCTGAATTAGAAAAGTGTTAAGAGTCAGTTGTAATTGGTCTGCCAGTTTGATCTTTGCACTTACCTGTACAGACATTCTGGTATAAAGCAGCATATTTTCTGCATATTTATATCATTTTGCATTTGAACAATGAGCACTAGCTGAATTGTAATTTCTGTATTACATGTACTGGAATAACTTGAAATAAAAGGAGTGAATGCTGTAAAACCAGAGAAACTTGCTACATCAACTAACCCTAACATGGCTTCTCTTCCTGTAACAGTAATTCTTGTAGTGTTGCACTTAAAACCCACTTAGAAATTCCCTTAGAGTTAAAAACATTAATCCACAGATCCCAAAGCACTGAATCCTCACATTTCCTGTAAGCTGTATCACTCGCTTTTTTGGTGGTAGTAGGTAATATCAGGGGTTTTTTTAACATTGGAAGACTTCTACTAGCTCTGCTTAATGCTTTTTCTGACCTTATAAATCAACACCTCTTGTGCATATAAACTGACTCCAAAGCATTGCAGTCTTCCGTATCTTTAAAACACCAACTTCCATCATAATGCTTCATCTTCAACTGAAAAGGCTTCCTTTAAACACAGCATGAGCAAGGCAATAAAAAAAAGAAATCTCATTTAATGCTTGAGAAGCCAAGGATGTGATAGCCATACTCC
Source organism: Neopelma chrysocephalum (assembly GCF_003984885.1). NCBI lineage: Eukaryota > Metazoa > Chordata > Aves > Passeriformes > Pipridae > Neopelma > Neopelma chrysocephalum. The sequence continues at coordinate 12,310,072 of NW_020897714.1, forward strand.
TATTAACAAAACCCCCCAACAATCACACGGCATAGGTAATTAGAGTGTTAAATTGTTGCAGTCCTTAGATATACACACCCTGGCTGCTCTTTTCATCACAACCTTTGCCAGGAAACTAAACAAGTTTCCATACATTTTTTGCCAAACCCAGCGGAAGAACATGTATTTACAAAGCAAAAAACAAAGATAAAATCCCACCTACACCCTCCTGGTTTAAGCTAGATGAGACTGTAACATGAACTACAAGTAGCATCTACCATCCTGTAAAGAACACTTAATACACAGAGAATTTTCCATAAGGCTGTTCTAATTCATGTTAGATTGGTTCCATAGGCCACTGATGTTAATCAAAAGTTTCCAATTAATTCAGCACTACTTGGATCACATTTTTATTTTCATTCAGTAGCACAGTGTCAATTCTTCGCATCCCCACATAATTTCTTCATCCAGAGCTACTGAGAAAAATTTACAAAGGAAAGCAACTGTTAGTAAACTGTACACAAATAGGAAAAGCCAAGGAAAAGATGCCTACTGTAGTAAAGGTTAACTGAGAAGTATCTAGAATTGATGCCAAATACTTTGTATCAAAGGTCCATTCAAATACACATAGTCTCAGTGTCCAATACAGAGGTAACTAAGAAAATATTAATAGCAGTAGTTTCCACATCTTCTGCCCTCTGGAATTTTATTCAGTTGTAATGTCTAAACAGAACAATAATGAAATGGGCCAGCTCTCAATATTAAGCTTTTCTGTAATTTTTTTGGAAAACAGAAAGCCTCATTTCAGCTTTCTACAGTAACAGAATCACAGTTCACAATTTGTAGGTATTCTTTATACCTCATCCTGTAGAGACATCCCTCCACTCTCATCCTTGTCCCTAAATTAAAGCTTAGATTATGTATGATGATATAAAAATATGCCTTAAAGGGGTTTTCACTTGCTGAGTGTCTGGAAAAGGTTGGGTGCACACAAGGCATTCCATCACATACTAGGTCCCATATCTGAAGGCTTTAGATCAGCAGGTGGATTTTTGGCTTTGCATGTTAATCCTCCCTGTTTCAGACTAAGGGAAGGGCAAAAAACTTTCAATAGCAAATAGTGCAATGCTCTTCAGAAAAGTTTCTCCACCTGGATAGATAAATAAAAAGGGAGAATTAGGTTCCACCCTTCCCCAGAGTGACATAATGATTCATCTCCCTCACAAGTCTTTCCCAAAACCATACTCACTGTGGGGGTGAAGACAAAAGCAAAACAACTAAAATGGGACAATTTGCAGTAGCAATCTTTTTAGCCTGGACAATATTAGATGTCAAATCCACCAAACCCTGAAGGGCTTACCCTCTAAGCAGACTTTGCGCCAGGTGGTGCCTAGTGAAAGCCTGACCTATGGAGATGACAATAAGCAAGCCAGGGATCTAGAGCTCTTGGCATCCCCTAACATCACCACTGGCAACCTGACAGAAGGACGATTGCATGTCCTTCAAAAGAAAGCAAATCAGAAGGTTGGTGATTTTCCCCCAGTGACTTTTCTTTTAATATACCTAACATTTAAAAGGTGATAACAGATGCCCCAGTCCTGCAGGCAATACCATCCACTTCAGTGAGAACAGATCAACAGCACAGCAAAGGAACAGACATGTGCAATCTTCAGAGATGTGCATTTTCCTTGTGGAGACCAAAAACTATGTATAAGTATAAAACTTCCAAACTTAAAATCAGCTTAAACCTTAAAAAGAAGATGCATCCCCCCTTCTACTTATTGTTTAAAACTTCCTTCTTGGGTAAGGGAAAAGATGGATTGGGTGAAAACAAAATCTTTATGGCTTAAAAGTCTACCGAAGAGGCTCACCTTGCAGGATCAGGGGAGCACAGCAATGCTATCCTAAGCTGTACAGCAACAACTTTCCCCTTTGTTTCATTTGACAAGAACAAATTACACCTAACAGTGACTTTTAGCTTTTAGGTGTATTTAATCCCAAAACTCAAAGTACACCAAAAAAAAAGATACCAACTTTGGAAACTTCCTACAATTCCTTTCTGTCATTAGGGGGAAAAAAAAAGTAAGAAGTTACAGTTTTTTAAATAGTTCTAAAATGACAAAGCAATCAAAACCATAGTTACTGTTTTAAATTAACAAAACAGCTTTTTCTTTACTTCGAACAAACTAATCAGGCTTTTTGGGTTCACATTATAATTGTGGTTTCTCTCTCTTATTCCCCAAACCCCTGCATCATGCAGTCTACTCTTTGACAAGTTTCACACATTTTTAAATACACTGTGGATTTAAAACCAAAGCTTGGAGATCTTCACAATATTCTGTCTCATCAAATTATTTTCATTGTATGTCAAAACCTGAGGGAACTGTGGGGATAAGTTTTCATAAGGTCTTTGAGCGCAATACATTGGGAGGTTTGGTTGCAAGTCACAAGAGCCCAGAACAAGCATGCCTTCTACAGTGATCTTTGTTTTGCATTTAAAAAAGCACCAGGAGATTAAATCTCCCTTTCTGCTAAAACTGTGGGTGGGGTGGCTTTTTGCTTAGGGTAGAGTGGTGGGTTTTTGTTGTTTGGTTTGTTTGCTTTGGTGGGGTATTCTGTTTGGGGGTTTTTTGTTTGTTCCTTTTTAATCCTTTTAGGTTCCTTTATGTCATTTCCTCTAAACCTACTAAAGATTGTAAGAAATAAAGGGAATTCAAAGACAGATGATGAAAGTGATTAGAGGCTTAGAAAGATACACATACAAGGAGAGATTATTAAAAAATCTGCAGCCCTTACTGACAAGATGAATTGGAGGGATCATAAGAGAGACATGGAAAATGAGACATTCCACAGAATGTTTTTTCATCAGAAGAAAGCAAGTGGATTTCTGTATTTTTTTTAATGTAAGCCTTCTGTATATGTGATCATGTAAGAATTAAATCATCCACAAAACACTAATACTATTGCTAGTCTCACTAAGGCTGAAAGAACAAGAAGATTGAAATTAAAATTCTCTATTTGGTATTAAATAAACCACATCTGTTTCAGGTAATGTGGGTTTTTTTGTTTTAAATAAAGGAAGGATTCTTATAATTTTAAATGTGTCTTCCATTAATAAATAGAGAGTTCTGAATAGGCTCCAGTGTGCAAGAAATTAATTGTGACCTTCCTGCATCTCTCTCTAACGCATCTGGCACTTGTTAAAGTAGGCTTCTGCATAGACTTCTGATGGGATGTGGTAAAGGATCCCATGTGGTTTAGTTGTGCTGGAAAACGATTTTTCTCCTACATAGCTATACATATAAATTCATAATCCTGATGAAACGTGGAAGATTTTTATTCAGTAATGGGTAAGAGATCAAGAGTGAAGAGCAACGTCCCGATCAGCAGGAAAAGAAAAAAAAAAGAATTGTGTACACAGGTTTCTGAGGTCTAAATAGGATAACCTGGTGAGCATTCAGAGATGACAGCTTTAATAGAGCCTTGAAAGGCAGTCCTGACACAATGCTCTGGAAGCAGAAGTCAACACAATGAGGCACAAGTTAGCACATCCAGGTTCGTTTGGTAACTACTGCAATTGCATAGACCTCCACATGGACTTCCTGCTCAAGAAATAGTGTAGCCAGAGTCTAAACACCCGAGTCTCTCACAGTGCTTACTGCAAAAATAAATCCCTTAAGAGAGAGGCATGACACTTTTTAGCTATCCTGCAAGCTGTGTTCAAATTCCAGCAAGAGCTGCACTTGGTGCATGACAACTAAAAATGCAACCCCTGTTCCCAAATCTTGTCCTACTTCATAGCTTAGTACTTGATTTTGAAAGATTTGGATTTGTATTCGAAGTGTTGCAGGAATCAACTACTAGCGGATTTGAAGCACAGTGAAGCTGCAGCAACTGGCATTAGCAGAGAGGATCTGAAACATTGTGCACGGCTGTACTGTCGACACTGATTCCACCTGTGCCACCAGAGCGAGCTGCAGTAATCCAGATTATAGTGACAAGATACTAATGGCAAGGAGAGGCAAGAAAAGTGTCCTGGAAGGGCACCTCTCCTAAAGCTGGAGATGGATGATTTTCCAGAAACGAGGAAGCCATGTGGCTTTAAATCTATACCCACCAAATAAGGCAGATCTGTAAGGCACTAATACCATTACACCTCAAGCAATAGAGGTTTTATGCCCCACTCAGTGCTGCCGTGCACAGCATTGCTTGGCTCTCTTGTGATTCATCCAAGGAATAGAACGGCCTCTCCCTCAAAACATTTGGCCTTCAGCAGCAACAATGATTCCCCTGTGTTAAGAACGACTCAACAGTATTTTCTCTCTTTCAGCCACAGGGAACTTCGCATGAAGTGTGACATATGGTTCCTTGGAGAGTTATTAGCAGAGTCCAGGATATCTTATACTTCAAATGGCTTCAAAGAAGAAGGCATTGAACAGACTTGTTGCTATACACTGAAGACGCTTTTTGGCTGGAGTAGAAATTTTTAAATTCCTTTCCACTCACACACTACCATTTACAAACTCAGAAGGCTATATTCACAGGAAATTTTTCTAGAACTCCTGCAAACTGTATTTTATGATGCCTTCCTTCAGTACATACAGCAGCAATTTTGGAACTCTTATTTTGCCTGTCCATAGAGAAAGCATTACTTTCTCACAAAAAAAATCCTTGGCTGGGCCTGAAAGACAAGGGCTGGAGAAGTTCTTTAAAACCTGCCCACCTAAAAACTGGACTCAGTAGTCTACGTCATACAGACTATGAGATCCAGCAACTACTTTGACACTTCTCTTTTCCCCAAACCCTACTTACTTTATGTCCTATCCTGCTGACAAAGCCAGCTCCAAGGCGTCCTTCACATAACAAGTCTCCCTAGTCTGTTCAGGTTCTCTGTGCATCCCTGCCACCAGCTCTGTATTGCTGTCTTCATGCACTGTGTTGTTTCTCTCCATTATTGTTGGGAAATGGCAGCTATAACTCCAACTGCTCTGATGATTTTTATTCTGTCTCTAAACAAAAAATAGCTTTTGCTTTCTTGCCTTTTTTCCTACATAATACCACCAGTTTTTACTGCTCCAGGGCCTGACCATTTCCATCCCCCTGGTTAAAGCAGTAAGAGAAATGTTAAAGTCATCCAGTCAGTTTACACAGGAAAATTTCCTATTTGTCTGGACTAAGGACAAATAGATTTAATGCAAGGCTCTGACAATCATCTGGAACACATAACCTGCTGCTACTACTTTAGCAATTGTATTACAAGTTCTGTGATATCTGACACAACTCATAAAGCCCAAACTCTGGAGCATCACAATTACATACAACTCTAAACTTGTACAGAGTTATATTTCCAGTTCTCATGATCACAGGAAGGGAAGGAGAGGCTAATCTTGGTTAAAAGAAATCCTAAATCAGACAGAAGACCAATGCTTTTACAAAATTGTCTTAAACATCAGACTAAAAAAAAATTCAATACACAAGTACAATAATCAACATGGCATTATCCATGATGCTTTATGCTTTTAAGCAGATCAACTAGACTACAGAGTAGAGTTTAACTCTTAATATGCCAAATATTACAAAGATATGCAACTTTTCTCCATGGCCACAGTTTGCTAGGTAGCACACTATTCTTACAGCAAGATCAATGAAGGAAAACCTATTCAGTTCAACTTTCAAAGAGAAAAACAAAGGAAATGCGTAACATGTTTAACTCCCTTATGACTCACATGTGCATCCAGCTTGGACTGTGAAGAGCATTGTAGGCTCCAGTAGTAATGCTACAGAGTACAGGGCTACCTATTTTTAAAACATTTCATTATTCTGAAACAATCTGAAGTATGCCATCTCCTTTCCAGCACTGTCAATTAATGGGCTGGAGGGATGGAAAATACTGCTAATGTGCAGTACAGGAAAATAACCTCCCCCAAAAACCAAAAACCTTTTCCCCTCTCACCTCCCAAAACAGATCTTCCTTCACAAATAGCTGATCCTTACATTTCAAACCAGAAAGCTCATTTATTGCCAGATGCCAGATCTCAGCATAGATAAGAGAATGTCTTCCACTATCTCAAGTCTGCTACAGTAACCTTTTTTTGTATCTTTCTGCAGTGGTTGGGAAGAAAGAGGCAGTTCTTGTACACCTGTTTGAGGTAAGCATTTAGGTAAGGATTTTAAATCTGTGCATTAACTAGAAAGTGAAGCGCCTTCATCAACAAGTCATTTACCACAAATGCTACTAAATACATGAAAGGATCGCAAGCTTTGCCCATACACGTTTATGTTTATATATACATATATATAATGAACAAAGCATCAAAATAATAAGACAAAGAAAGATGAACTTACCAGCAGACTATAAGAAAAACTATCCCATAAAGTCATACATCATGGATATACAGTATACTTTTACTTTGACCCTAGCACACAAGTGCACCTTTTCTGTCAGTTTCCATCCCTGCCACAGCCCTCTCTAGGTAACTTCATAAAGGGAATCGTAATCATTCTCTGCTGCCAGATAGAATCACCTGCTCCACAGTTTATTAAACAAACCTTGAGAAACAAACCCCAAACTCCAGTATTCACCACTGTGATCTAGATACAGAGTCAACGCATTAAATCATCAGCGCTGTTGACTTTGGTGAGTAAGTTCTCTATTACTGGTGTCCAACTAGTTTCGACTGTGGATATATCTTAAACATTGGTTTCTATTATGTCAACAGCTGATTTAATTTAATTTTCCTATACCAAAGAGTACTCAGACTAGGAATACGAAAGAAGCACATAGAAAAAAAACTTCCCTATGGATCGCTAACCTAGCAAAACGTGGACACCTCATTGGCGGCTGCTCCTCAGAGCTCGGCACCCACCGGGCAGCCCCGCCACCCTCGCCTCCCCGGCCGCCCGCCCTCACTCACTCACTCCCAGCCTTACCCTCGTCTTGCGGCGCCGGTGCCGCTCCGGGTCCGAGTAGGTCCTGTCCACGGCCAGCGCCGTGTCGCTGCCCGGCATGGTGCCCGTACCCTCGGCGGCGCCGCCGACAGCCCGTACCCCGCGGTGTCCCGCCGAGGCCGCCCAGCCTCCAGCCCCGCGCCCGCGGCACTGAGGGGGCTCTCGGCCGCCGCCGCGGTGCGGGAGCGCCGGGCACGCCCCTCCCGCACGGCCCCTCCCGCACCGCTCCCCAGCGGCACACCCGGATTAACCCCTCGGCGCTCCCGCTCCCGCCGCAAGCGTTGAGCCGGGCGGCAGCCGCGCTCCGGCGCCCACCGGGCGGGTCCTGAGGGGGCCGCGGCGGTGGTGTCCCTCTCCTCCGATATGGGGAGGACGCCTGAAGGGAGAAGAGGGTGGGTGCGAGCTTTAGCCAGAGGGACTGGGCTATAAATCGCTTTGTTTGTTTAAATTTCAAGTCGTATCTGAGGGGACAGCAGAAGCTGTGGCACGATGATCTCCCAGAGGTATGGCTGGATGGAGGGGTGATAGTCCCGTTCCTCCTCCTGACAGCCGCCAATTTGGTTCAGCTCCAGCTCTTAGAGGGAATTACCATCAAGCAACCATCTCAACCTCTGCTAAAACAAATCTAGACCCTGCGGCTACAGCGAAACCTCACAAAGCAGAGCAAATCCTAAAGGTTCAGAAGTCCAAAGGGGAAAGAAAGCTGAAACCAGAAGTATTGTGTTGTCATTTTGGGGCAGACTCACTTGTAAGGTGGTAGCATAAAGCACCCTGGGCACTACTGAGTAATACTGCTTGAAAGCCTACAGGTTTTCGCAATAAACATGTTATAAAAATTCTACCAAACCAACTAAATAATCAGAGTTTGTATTTTCCAAAGTGGCCAGTGGAGCACGGCAACCAATTCAGTCCCCTTTTCTGCACGTTACACAGGTGAGATAAATCCTTCAGTGTCCTAGCACAAGTGAGCTTCAAACCATATTTGTGAACACTCAAGGAAAACTTGTTTTCCAGGGCATGCGTATGCCAATGTACTTAAATTCCTAAGAGCTGAGTGGTGTTTCTGACTGATTTTCACATTTATCTTCAGACTGCCGATGCTGAGGAACGCATTAAGTGACACGTAACACATTTCAACTTACTGAAAAGTGTAAGTACTGTTTTATAATCACTCATTAAGTTGTACACATCATGTACTGTTTTCTTTTCTGGAATAAACAGAATACTTGAGTTGCCACCTTTAATTGTTACACAAAGTAAATCTGGAGTTCCTTTAGACCAACTCCTTTGCAATAGCAGCAGGACTTCACCTTTCAGGTACAGTTGTTATGATGTCCATGCATGAATCACACTGCTTTTCTTCTCTAGTTGGAGACAGTAACAGTCCCAAGGCATGTGCATGTATAAACATACATAAATCAACACAGCTAACTATTCTAGGAGGAGCTTGCAGCTTTAAAAAATATTTCCCTGCCACCATTTGCATTTTTATTAGAATCACATGTTCTGAGGTAACAGTACTGTCAGAGGTTCATTATGTGACACGAGGGCCTCCTTGATGTTTTCAAGTAATGAGGTCTTCATAAATGAAAGACCTGAAATTCTAAAATAAAAATAAATACTAGACCTCACCTTCTTGGCAGGTGTTTCTTCTTCAACTCTAACACCAGTTTTAACAGAGTTGTCCCAAAGTAAGTAGTGAGTGGGTTTACTAAAGGAAGCACTATTTTCCTAATGCAGTATTCAAAGTAACCAAACTAACACAGGATATTGCACACAGGTGGTGACTTGCCACCCCTCCTATACTTCTTATGGAGCTGAATGAGTTAGCAAAAGTTATAAGGCTGCTGGGGGAAAAATGGAAATGGAAACTGTTTCTTCAGTCCTTCAGCTCAGACATGAACATTAATTCATGTGCCAGAGGGTGGGGAACTCTGAAGGTAAAGGTGAGTAAAAAATTAAATAAGCAAATTTTGTGGGGTTTGGGGTTTTCACTGAAGTAATAATTGCACATTTCCAAAGGGGATTGTGTAGTTTCCAGCACCTAGGATGAAACATCCTTATTTCCTCAGAAACTTTCAGGGTGGTTTTTTTTTTAAGCCTTGCCAGGTGTAGTTGATCAAAGCATAGAGAGGTAAGTAGCTGGAAAAGGGATACATAAAAGGCTTCAACTGCTTGGCATTTTAGTAATATAAGGCTTACTATAAATCATACTTTATTCAAAAGTTTAAGAGTTTTATTTAAATAATATCAACTTACTTAAATAATACCAGAAGACTAGCCAAAAAATGGTGAAACTTCTTTTCAGGATAAAAAGAGGCAGGGACGTGCAACACATATTTTCAGGTAGTATTAACACAGTATATTCACGAAGTGAATATAACTAGTATATTCACAAAGAAAGCACTCTGTCCTAGTGTAGCTTCTAAGAAGAGAGGATAATACAGTTAGTCTCGTAAGACCCCAGTGCTGCATTAGTCACACCTTCCAACCAAACCTGTGGATCCATTTGCTTGGGCACTGCTCTCAGCGGTGCATACCAGCAACAACAGCTCCTGCGTCCTGCACCAGCAGCGAAAGCCCTGGTACTGGGTGGTTCCTGGAGGAGCTATGACCACAGGACAGCAGGCTGGTGAACCAGGAACAAGTGCTGCACACAGCAGCAAGTTGTGGTGGAGGAGAAATAGCTGCTTGGGTAGAGGCACCTGTCCCACAGGTCAGGAGAGCCCTTCCACACAAGCTGAATTAGGAGCCATTGTCATTTTGACAGTCTCTGCAAGTGCCTTATCTCAATAAATGGTTCTTTTCATATGCTGGTGCTAAATGATCTGCATCTTCAGAATGTAAGTTTATTTCAAACTGTGGTGCAATGCAATTCTCTGGCCAAAGGCCCCCTTTATCTTTCCTTCTCACACATGTGCCACTAGGGCCTTCCTGGCCTGAAGCAGGAGCAGAAAGATTCTTATCCTATGGCACAATTGCAGAATACATTTCACTTGGCTTGACTGAGCAAAGAGCAGTCACCCTCTTCTTGCGCACACAGGTGATTTACACAGCTCTCCGTCTCCACCCCAAAACAGTCATGATGCCCAGAACGTGGCAGAACACTGCACAGCACAGTCCTACTGACAGCTTCACTGGGTACTTTTCTCACTGTTATTTTCAAAAGCTCACAGTTTAAATAAATGTTCTGCCCACACACTGCACCTGCTCTCAACAGAACCTTTAGCCCACTAAAGCAAATCCTTCCAGATACTGTCAGGAACATGAGGCTGGAGTCACACACGCTGACACAGACAGAAGTGGTAGCCCATATATCAATTCTCTCATCCTTTGTTTTTCTCACAAAGTATTTTAAAAATTCATTTCTAAGGTTTAAATTAAGAATAAAAGTGTTAAATCATTCTGGCCATCCATTCTGCCAATTTTAAAGTTCAAATACCTCAAAATCCCTCACTGAGTGCCCAGCTGTAAGTGCCCATCCTTTTCCAGTCCTTTCTCTCACTTCAGCATGCCGCCATGACCCACAATGCTTAACTCTTTGTATTTACATTATTTTGCCTGCCTTTTCTAAGTGACCTTTTAAAAAGGGATGCCAATTTGGAATGGAAGGTGTGGTTAAATTTAAGATCACTGTACAAGGGCATACACCACTGTACTTGGCTTTCAGAGGGACAGATCTCAATATTGCATTTGCCTGTATTGCCCTGCTCTGGGAAAATCAAATCTCCGGAGGTGCAGCAGAGGCCTGATGGTTGGAGCCTGAGCTTTCTGATTCCTGTCTCACTCTTTCCTGCAGGAGCTGCATCTTTGCCATCCATTTCTTGCTCCATGACCATGTATCCTGCTTGCACAGAAGACACTGCACTCCCACCTGCAAGCCATAAATTATCCATACTGATTTATGCATAGGCCATGGAGGGAGGAGAAGCACCAGTGGCACCAGTGAGATTGCCTAGCAAAACCCAACTCCCCACACAATGTAATCCCATAGTTGGTGTTGTAAACACACACACTGGGAAGTACCTCCCCCCAAAAAAACCGGGGAAACCTTTATAGAGATGGAAGACATAGAAAGTCTTTCATTAGGAGGCTGGCTTAAGGTTTGGCCCTGCTCCCTTTCCAGTTTTATCATGAATATGGATCTTGGCAATTTACTTTACTTCTTTGGATTTCTACCACTCTATCTGTAAAAGGAGAAGCACAGAATGTCTTTCTCCTGTGGAGAACCTTGAGCTCTTCTGGAATTAAAAGTGCTATTATTAAATATTGTGCTCTGATGTTTGTTGGAAGAAATTAAACATATGATGTCAAGAGTATATTGGCAAAGGTACAATCAGGAAGAAGGCGAAGGTCCCTTTTTCCACAGTGGTAGCATCTGTACTCTAAACAGGAAACTGGGACTTCTTTTGAGAGACTTTTTAACTTGCCTCCAAATCTTTTTCCAAAAACCTGTAGCAACCAGCCTCCAGGGAAAGGGTCTATGTGAAAAGAGACTGCTAATGTCATTTCTAAGTCTGACAGCAACTGGGATAGTGCTGAGTGACATCAGTCTTGCAGTTATCCCTGAGTGTGCTGTCATGGTTTTCAGTTCATCTGCCAAAGTGTGAGCCTTTCACACCCACAGGAAAGGAGATACTCTGCTTGTCTGTACATAGCACAGACTACCAAGCAATCACACTGAGACTTACAGATTGCGTTGCCAGCTGTGATGTGTATTCAGAAGATGTTGCTAAACATTCAGATATACAGCTAAAAGTTTAAGTCAACCCCTTTCATCCCCTGTCCACTCTTGATTAAGAAATATTTCATGTGCTTTCAGAATAGAATAGCTCAGGATTCTCTGTGAGAATGCATTTTCTACACAGTAAAACTGAAAAATGAAGACTTGCCATTGTGTATTAGTGAGATGCATTGATAGGGGGGTAAAGTATAGAGAAGCAAGTGAAAATTTCCAGGTAGGAGTAACAGAAGTCATCCTTCTTCCTCCCTCCTTCTTCCTCCGGCCTATTATACTGTGTCTATTGCTGTGTGATGAGAGGCAATTTCAAGCCCTTTCCTCATTCTCATACAGCCTAGTAAAATTCTGCTACATAATTCCTTACTGCTGCTGCTGAGTGACAGTGATAGTGTAAACAGTACCTACAGGATGGTGGCAGTGTTTTGCATTTCAAATGCTGTGAATAAGAGCCACCTTTGTAGCAGACTTGAATGCCAACTGTTCTGTGTACTGGGGAATTTGCGTGGAACCCAGCTATTTACATTAAAGATAGGCCATGTTGCAGGGGCAAGTACATAATTCTCCCTCTAGCAAGTGAATGGTTGCTGCTCATCAGCTTACAAATTTTCTTCTGCCTAATGGTTTGAGATTTGGGGCCTTCTGAGAAGGAGTGTATGCAGCCTGTCTGTCCCAAATCAGCCACTTTGACATTGCCATGATGCAAGCAGGACCAACAGCTGCAACCTGTTGGCACATGAAGGTGTACCCCATTCCAAAACACAAATACGAACTTGTATCCCAACCATTCGAACTGCAGCCAGAAGACAACCAGACTGGATCTCCTATTACTGCATGTTCTGGTCGTTACCTCAGTGCAACATTTTATCCCACATTAAAACAAGCACAGTAGACATAGCTCATGAGAACAAGAGTTGCTCTTGGTATGTGCCATCTTAACCAACCCTCAGAGCAGTGCACACAGTCCCCCTGAGGTGGCATGCAGCTGGGTAGCTGACATCTGAGCTCCTAAAGGCTCTGTAAGTCAATACAGAGCTTTCACCCTACTGCTCTATGGCCATAGCTGCACAGATATCATGGCTCAGGTTTTGGCTCATGGTTGTACATAGAGATTGCAGATTTTGCTGAATAAGAACCTGTCATTTTTTTTTAAATCTGTGAAGTACATTACTTGGTGGTGGCTCCGTATAAGTTATGTCAAACTAAATGTGTGACATCAATTATTTTCATATGAAGAGACAATGTCAAATGCAGGATTAGGACTTGCTAGCCAGTCAACCAGAAAACACATATGGGTTGAGAGACAGAAAAAATGATGATTATACAAGGAAGCCTATACCTCTTCCTGGTGAGCATTGTTACAACACAGCCCTTTGGGGTTTACAACAGTGACTCTATCTACAGAGATGCAAGTTACAGGGACATGAAGCTCAAATTCCCTCACCACTTCTAAAGCTGACCACCTAGAACTCATCTAACTGTGGTTCTGTCAAACCTAATTCAATGCCATACGAAAGCTTTCCTCTAAAACCAGGTGAACCAGCTTCAAAATAGGGGAGTGTTTTAAGTCAGTTATCTGCTGGGTTAACTGGGAATTAATAAAACCCATTATATAAACATGGTTAAGAGCCTATTTAAGATGAGCGTAATAAAAACAAAATGCTCCTTCCAGTTTACTTTTCAATCCACCAGACCTAAATAGATGACATTCAATTCAGTTTTGTGTGACAGAGACTTGAAAGATTAACATCAACTAAGCAGAAAAGCCCAAATGCCAATATGTTTAATTGGCATAAATTTTCCAAGTGCCTGATTTTAACAACAAATATTTTAAAGGCAACAAATTATAAACAAAAAAGCACAGCACAGCATAAATATTTGTATTATGCTAAGTACATGTGTATCAACCATTATTTTATAAGTATTCAGCAACACACTCCCTTTCCTCATCTAAATATAGCAATATATCAAGAAGTTATTACTATGTATTACCATATAATTTTACAGGACAGTTTTCAATGAATAAAGTATTTGCTGAATTTACTTCTTTTTTTTTTATTACTAACAGGTATTACATTTGTCTTACTTTCATATTATAATGCTTTTTATGGCAAAAATACAGGCCCATTGATTAAAGTTTTGCCAATTGCTTCAATATGCAAGGTCTTTATATTATGTTTCTGCATATTCCACAGCAAATTCACTCACTACTACTGTTCCAAAGACAGAAGCAGAGCTTCATAACCTCCTGCATGCTAATATTAATTCTTGACAATATTAAACTGCAGCACCTATATGCATATGTTTCCACACTGGACTATTTGATTATGAATATTGGAATCATGATTTAGACTGGAATTCAGATTCAATGAATTGAGACATGAAACCAGTTGACCATGGAGGCAAGCCACAAGACATGACATGATCACTATTTTTAACTATCCTGGTCTTGTCAGATGCTTCAGAACAGTCTATAGGAGATTTACGCAGAAAAAAAAAAAGTGAATTTTTAAAAATACTCATAATCATTCTTTGCTGCTTTTAAAATCATGATTTCATAAGGTATTATTAGCTACAAAAATTGGGAGGTATTTTTTGACAGATTGAAGTCTTCTTCTTCATAGCCAGTGAATTATATGAGATATCATACAGTATGATTTTCTTATCCCTGGGACCTCAGTTTAGAGGAATATATAAGCAGCTGCTTATTTTGCAATATTTTTGGAAACAGTATCAACACAGTAGAGTCCTAGCATTTCAGGGAAGTTTCCCCCCGGACTCACATTAATGGAAAATGTTAGAGCATGAGATCACTAGAAAACGGAACAGTGAATACACAACATTTGTCAATAAAAACTCCTGTTCTGCTATATAGCAATATAATTTTCTGGAACAAAATTAATACCTCTTTCCCCATAATAGTTGCAACCAATCTTTTCTTACTAAAATTATATCCACATAGGGTAGGATTTATTTTTCTTTAACTTCTTTGCCAATACAGCTGTGTTGATGAAGGATTTATACATAAAGCAATCCCAAGGCAACAGAAACAAAGAGAACCTCAGTGTCCAGAGATGCCTGACAGGACGGCAAAAGACACCTTGCAGCAGACAGACTGCCCTGGGTCTGGAAGAAACTGAAAGACCTCTGCCCTTTCAGTGCCCACTGAGGTACTCATCACCAGCTAGCCTCTAAAGTCAGTGAAAGATGAGGCTGCCTCTCTTCCCTCTTCATGCCTAAACCTCCCCCAGTTTCAGCAGCAGGATTTGGGTTGGTCTGATATGGAGGGTCAGCAAGTAGTTGCCTCTGCTCAAGCTATGAGGAGCTCCCCACTTCATTTTTGTAACCACCTCAGGCCAACAGTTATAGATGTCGTATTTTTCAAGCCCAGAATAAAGGCATGATGTTATCAACAAGAATCTCACAGATAACTGCTTACAAATCAAAAGAGAGGAAAAAAAATGGTATAATTATAGGCTTACCAGTGAAACTGTTCTTTTACAACCCTTAAATTTGTGTTTATATGTGTATCTCAGACTCATACACAGCCTTATAAACAATTTTATTTAAAGTATAAGGGGAGAAATTTAATGTTCCAGTTAGTCTATTCTAATAAAGATTAATTCTTACATGTAAGTTTTGAAACGCTGGTAATTAGGAGTCTAAGTAGAAAGCACTGGAGCAGTATACAAACTAATAGCAACATAAAAACCATAATAGCAACATGGTATATCTCCTAACTAATTGAGAGTTCTAGGGCCCAGGCACACAAAAGTTATGACATAGTAACAAAGCTGAGGAGAAGTCGTATTACAAAAATCAAGACAAAGCCTTCAGGAAGAAGTGGTATCACAAAGACTCCGAATCTGACGGGTCCTTCCTTTCAATTCACTGACGCTCACCAGTTTCAATGATTTTCAGCATTTCAAATACACAGGTCTGATACAATTACAAAACAACAGAGCATATTCTTCATTTGCACTCACCAAAATCTTGCATTTCTTTCAATGAAAGGTTGTCTTTTTTCTTAACAATGTATTTTCTCACATTTTCTGTCTTTTAAGACATCATATCATAAACCTTTCACAGTTTGAAAACTTCACAGGAAAATGTTATTAAAAATTATTTTTTATTTCTGCCACAAGTTTTCACAAAAATAACCTACCATTTTCCAGTAGTTCTGTTTTGTGACGCTGAAACCCTAGGCATGGTTTGAGGATTTGCTTGAGCTGAAAGGCACAGTTCTGCCTTGGCTGGTGAGCAAAGTTCTGCTGGTTACATACCTGTAGCTCTTCTGTAGCTGCAGAGCGAGTACCAGCACGCAGCTGCAAAAGGCCACTCTCTATAAATGCCTGTTTCGTAAATGAAGGACGATCCCAGCTACAGGTGGGGCCTCCTCAGTACAGCCACCAGCTGACGTCAGCGTCCTTGAATTTATGGGCACGGGAAGGTATCTGAAACCCCAGGGCCATAAAAAGAAATGGCTGGTTGCTGGTACCGCCCTGGAAGCAACCCGTGCAAGCTGCCCACAGGCAGTGACAGAGGCAGAGGAGTATTCAGACTATGGACTTAAGCTGCAACGAAAACCACTGACTGCCTGGATGACACAGCTTCAGAGTTAGCATGTAGAACTGATGAATGGCAGCCTGTTATGCTATATGTGTATGTATTATCAGAGCAGAGAGATGTACCTTTAACGCCCGTGTTTGGTCTAGTATTTTATCCTTGAGGATGGCTTTCAATTTAGACACAACAATGGTGAGCTGCTCTGAGAGCTGATCCAGGTGAGAGCTATTTCTGACGAAACAAAAGAAATTATTACATTGCAAAAATACACAGGTCTGAGTTTTATTAGCTCTCTCATCTGCTACTTGCACATCTACTCAAGCTGTGGTGTTGACTCAGGAAAGTGGGCAAGGAATCATGCCTGAGGGCAGAAGGCAGAACCTAGCAGAAGTCAGAAGTAAGGACTAAAGTTGACTATGCAATCACATTCTTATTTGCTAAAGGTTTAATTGTGTCATAACACATAGGGTATGTTTGTATTCAAAGACTCTTAAGGTCAACACTGTGTATTTTTACAAGTTATCATTGCAAAAGACATGGAGTGAGGATACAGTCAAATGTTAGGATATCTATTACTTATGGAAATTTGTAAAAGCATAGGCACCCCAAAATGAACTATTAAACCTTTAAAATGAACTCTTTTCCTCATTTTTCTAACAGAACTTCAGTAACAGCATGAATCAGTTAGGCTTTAGAAAAATAACAAACAGTTTCATCCAAGCAAAAACCTAGCAGGAAGCTTTAGAGTGAATCTTCTGGTGAAGCTGAGACCAGCAATTATATCTGAATATCATACTAACAGCTGCTGAAATTATGATGAAGGAAAGACGAAAACTATCAGGTCTTCTAGAAGGACCAAGAATGCAAATATGGCATTAGAACATCTGTGGAGATAAAACATTGTAAACAATTATCTGATTTGCTAGAAAAGAGAAAAAAGCTTTCTATATAACTAAAGTAAGTGACTCAGCAGAAATATGCTTGTCTTCTCCAAGAATGAGTCATCTCCAGAGGATGCTTCACTAAACCTGTATAAACTTTCCCCTTGCTACCGATAATGAAATTTTCTTTAGTTATCTGGACTTCATATGGTCAGTCCCCAAAACTATAAAGTATTTATTTTTCTGAGGCATCCAATAGTAAGAAATAAGGGCACATCTATACACAACTCAGCTTTACTGATGGAGAAAAGAAGTAGATAAGCCCAACTAAATCAGCATTCCTTGTTAGTGAAAGGAGACAGGTAGTAGAATAAACATTTAAAAGTTAAACAATGTCCCTAGGCATTTAAATAGCTTAAAGTGAATTGTCTTCTTAAGATGAGAATAAAAACAAACAAATATTCAGTAACTCTCAGCATGACATCCTCAGCCACCTATCAAAATCATGCTGCAGTTTCAAACTAGAAAAAATTAACTGACCCAAAATCAGCAGGTTTTTCCCCCAGAAGGCATTTTGGGTTTTTTTATGGATAACTTTTTATTTCCTCTTTGCACGTACAGAGCTAAACTCCCTGCAGCCTCTTTGCATTGTGACAAACCTCTTTTTGAGTTGATTCCCCCAGAACTTCTTGAGATAACCCTCTTGTTTCCTTTTGAAACTTCTAGACCTACACACGAACAAATGTGTGTCGGTAAACACATGCATGTGAGCATTTCCCACTCCCCTAGTTTTCCAGTATTCTTCAGCAGTTGTGAATGACACTTACAGCAAATGAACCCTTCATGCCTATTTTCAACATCCTTATACTGCCCTATAATGTCAGACAGAAGAATAACACTAGACTTTGAGGTTAAAAATATACTGCTCAAGCTACCTTTTTTTGTTCATTAGATATTCTACAGACTACGCATATGTGTAAACACACATTTTTAATTTATGCCTCCCCAGTGCTTACAGAATTTTATAGGTAGAGTGAGTAGTTTGCATGTGGCACTCCACGGTGTGCAGGAGGAACACCCATATCATGGAGCCATGACTTCAGTCTGCCAAAAGCCTGAGCAGTTGTCAGCTCGGCATTGTGTTGGATGGACAGTAAACAGTAAAATAGAGCAGTGGGAAGAAAGTTTCATTGAGAAAGGGTGTACCAATCTTGGTACATTTTTACCTCAAAAACTAAGAAGTAAGTGGACTTGTTCTGCTTGTTACAGGTTGATTGGAGGGGTTTCTGAACTGATTTTTAGTAATCAACTCTTGCAAAAGACTTTTAAAATGTCATGAAATTGTGACAAACCTTTTGATTTTTGGGAACATTACCAATTTTCAAAAGCTAAGGACCCTTCCAAATCACTTCTGTTATAGCTGATTGATTTTAGTTCAATAAATTGCAGACAGACATTAAAGTAGGGGAAAAAACAGTCCAGTAATTGGAATGAGCAAGTGCTTCTCATGTTCTGCAGAACCCTTCAAATAAGATATAGCATCAGTGTCTGTAGTTTACTACAGACCTCCTAGAGATGTGCGTTAAAATCTTGGTTTTAGCCATTAGTAAATTTGAAATTCTTTTCCCCACAAATTCTATGGCACCTGGATACTTTTGAATGTTAGATATGGAGCTCTCAGTCACATTTACTTGAGGGCATCAACCTAGAATTTATATACATAAATTATATATATATACATAAATACACAAATACATATATAAATAAATAAATATATACATATCAAATGATGAATATGTAATAGCATCGGTTCTTGAATCAGAGGTATGAGAAGCTGCATGAAGACTTGCAGCTTTAATACTTAGCAAATGCACTATTTTCATATTACAAGGTGGCGTACAAGCTAGCAGGAGTGCTTCCACCAGAACAGTGTCTCAGGAGGAGGGAAGAAATACATAATTTGTTCTAGCTGTCTTTTCCTAATTCTATTTACTAGGATGTAATTGCATAAGTGCAGAAAAGCTACCTAAGAGTCATATCCGTGATGACAGTTTTGTCCCCATAAGAAATTTCAGAAATACACCTCTACATTTCTGTATGTGTGTTATATCTCTGATTCAAATCTAACAAGAGTAATTAAACTGATTTTGATCATCAAGGATTTAATCAGCATATAGTGCTGCTGCTTTGACAAACGGGGATTCCTACACGATACATCGCAATTTAGTTAACCTTGTGGATCATGCTGTCAGGATTGGTCAGCAACAGTCTCTGAAGCAGCTATGGCAGAATTTACCACATAGCTGAGATACCTGCTGCAATGGATACTCAGGACTATTTTTTTGGACTTTGAATTTTACATAGTTTTGCAAAGATACCAATGTATTTACGCAAGTACTTAAATCACAGAACAGGTAAGGTTGGAAGGGACCACTGGAGGTCATCTAGTTCATTCTCCCTGCTCAAGCAGGGTCCCCTAGAGCACATTGTTCATGACTGAATAATGAAGCAACTTCTGAATATCTCCAGAGAAGGAGACTCCATAGCCTCTATGGGCAGTCTGTTCCAGTGCTCAGTCACACATAGTGAAGAAGTTCTTTCCCATCTTCAGACAGAACTTCCTGTGCACCAGTTTCTGCCTGTTGCCTCTTGTTCTACTGCTTGGCACCACCAAGAAGAGACTGGCTCCATCCTCTTGACACTCTCCTTTCAGATATCCATACTTTGAAGAATATGCTGACCTTCTCAGATCATGTGGCACCTGAGATGGAACATGGAAACTATTTTTGAGATTTTAGAAATGCACACATACAGGTCACTGACTTAATTTATGGCCAATGGCTCTTCGGTAATGTTATTCAAAAGGCACACTGATCTTTTACTAAATTATCCATCACTCAGGGCTATAGAACATGCATCATTTGTTAAAACTTAACTTTTCCAGCATAATCTACTTGGTCTTTTCACTTCATTTTTAATTTGCCTTTCCTTAAGAGAGATCTGGAGAGTATCAAGGTGAGGCACTAAAAAAACAACAGAAAAAAACCCCAACAGAGTGAACTTTCAGATATGGTCCCAGTACTAACACCAATAAACAGGGAGTTTGAAAGGCCTCCCTCCTGCTGCAACCTTTTATTAACATTCAGCCTTGATCCTTCTGCACCCTTGGATTTTTTGGTTTACTTGCAAGATTTGATACATACAGGGATCTTTCAAATATCAGTGTGAAGGAGATTTTTTGTTATATATATATTCTTTATATCAGTTGTGCTTCAGTATAACATAAACAAATATAGCCAAGTGATACTATTAAGCAAATCAGAAATGATACTGTTCCCAGAGCAGAAACTCTTGAGCTCTGTGCTGGGCTCCATACCACCATCACGGGTATTGTCATCTGCTTTTGCACTGTCAGCACAGGATGAATTTCACTCCTCAGACAATTTCCAACTTATTTCTGTCAGCTTCTCTAAAAGATGGAAGACAGTGGATGGATGCCTTAGACAGCTGAATTTGAAATAAATTGCAAGGAAGATAGATGTTGTTAACTGAGTCTCTTTTGCTGAAGGCTGATGCCTCAGCTGTGTACTGATGGAAATTCTTGTCAGCACAGATGATTTGTCTGGACCATGCTATGTCATTTAAATAATATAATAATAACAGAAATGGGGTTATTTTGTGGCAGCAGCCAGTTTTCAAGGGAAGTTAAAAGCATGTGGGCATTGAGAAAGTTATAACTGATACTAAACACGGCAACAAAACTCAACAATCTGCTGTGTAGTTTATACTGCAAGAAACAGAGAAGCTTGCCCAAAACAATCCACCCCAGCTGTTGGCAGGCTGTAATGCAGTAGTGCTGTGTTTTAAATTTGCTATGAGGTAAAAAGACTCAATGTGAACAATCTGTTTATATTTGTCAAAATTTATCTCTCAGTGTATTTCAATCAGCTTGAAAAATTAAAAACTAGTGTGCAGTGTACATGCTTTAGCTGCAGCACTGGCAAAATACCTAGTGCTTTCTTGTCCCAAGTGGAGGACAGCAAGTACTTTCTTTGAATCCAACATTACTTCATTTGATCTGGAGTTACACATCTTATCCTTCCTCCAGCAAGAGCAGAGGAAGAGGAGGCTGGGGTGGCAGATGTCACCTACCATATCCTCAAGGAGCTGACCTGCAGGTGCACGTCCTGCTTTGTCCACTCATGGAGTGGGTGAAAATTGTGCTAAGAGATATTGTTGCCTCCACTGTTAAAATCTGCCTTTGGACTTATTTCCTAATGCATGTTACCCTGAATAAATGCCAAGTAAGGAGTGCTTTACACCAGTTCAACTCAGGGGGAAAGAGGTGCATCATCTGCCTTACTGTGGCTATCTTTTTCAAACATTTTCACATTACACAGCTTGTACAGGACCCCAGGGACTGTCATAGAAAGATACTGGGGCCAATACAATTTTGTAGCCCTTCTCCAGGTGCACTTTGACAAAATGGACACAGGGATGGGGACAGGGGAACCAGCTCAGTGGTTGAGGCTTCCTTGGAGGCCTTTACACAAGAAGCAGAAACGAAGCCTGTGTAAGAACCTGAGAGACAAAATAGGGGAGCATGTGGCACTTGGCATCTGCTGTTGTGCAGGGTGGAACAAGAATGGAAAAAGGTACCTAAAACACATTGGCAAAACTTTCCTGCATCTCGGGGAGCCTCCCGAAACAGCTGCTACCTTTGTCTTCATCTATGCTTCCCAACAATTAAAATAAAATGCATAGCAACAGGAAAGGAAATCTTCAGTAACCTTTCAAATCCCCAGCAGCAGGAGTATGCACAAACACTGTATTATGCCTTAAATTTTTTTGTAACTTGAAATGTCTGGGTAGCCTTCAGCGGGTCATTTACCTCACAAAAATCTCAAATCCTTTTAAAGGTGAAGACATTAATGAGACTGTGAACCAGAAAACCATTCTATTGATTTTTATTTCCCTTATCTGCCATTGCTGCAAACATGTTTCTCATTCAGAAGACTTATTTTTAACCCATGTCTCACACCATTATCTGGACGTACGGGGAGGAGAAAGTGACAGGACAAGGAATACCACAGGAGAGGCAGCACCATTATGGGAAGAGCAAGAGAGGAGACAGGGAAAACTCAAGCAGTGGCTCTGTACTTGTATTTCTCAGAGCAAAAAGCACACTGTTTTTTTAGTACATCATCATCCTTGTTTTGAGTTCCCCAGGGAAGACATTAACTGCTGAGAGGAACCAGTGAGACATGGCAACACCACCTGGCACATACAGCATGGAGCGTACAGCAACACCAAGCATGACTTTCCACTGACTCGCAAAGTCCCCAGCCTCTGTGGGGGTGGCAGTGGGATGCACAAGTCCCACACCAGCCAACAGAGGGTTATAGGGTCCATTAGCTGTCTACCACCATACTGGGAGGAAGTGTCAGATAAGGAGATGGTAACTAAATGGTTGTGTCAGAGACTAGTTAGCTCTGCCACTCTAAGAGGCCCAGGGGACTGCCATCCCTCCCAACAGTTGTAATGTAATCCCCTGATCCTTCCCTTTGATAACCTGCAGCATGGCAAAAGATGGATGCTCATTACAGAGAAAGCTGGAGGCAATACCTCCTGGTGTGCTTTTCCTCAGCCCTGTGCCCATCACAGCCCAGGACAGACCATCTCTCTGAGAGTTGCTGCAAGACAGAACAACAACGAGTTGGAATGCGGCAGCATAGCAAACACAGAAGTCTGTAACTTGCTGGAAGATGTTTTGATATCCCCTATGAACCCTGTAGCTTATGCGTAAGATCAGCCCATGTTGTAAAACTGAGAAGGTACAATGTATTTTTAGAACATTACTGCTGGTCTGTAAACCATTTATCTATATTTCCTAGCACAATTCTCATGGGTTGGGTGACAACCAGGTTCCTCAGCAGCTGAATAACCAGTGTAATCAAGTCAAGATTTTAAATTTGCTCATGATCTTTTTAAGTCATCATATTAAAAAACCCACAAACACATAGCACAGATCTGAAGCATGCACATATACACACAAAAAAGTCAGCCTCAACTTCTACATAATCCAGTAATTCCTTGCCCAGCATTTATACAAGGACAGCAAAGGCAGTATTTCTAAGCCTCTCCCTTTTTTATGATCATTATACAACAAGGTAATTAAGGTCAGCTGAGGTCACAGCTCTATAACTGAGTTCCCAGCCCTGACAACAGAAACTGTGTCTGATCTTTGGTTCACAGAAAGGTTTTTAACCTCATTTCCACCCACCACTACCGTTACAAAATTCCTCTTATGTGTGTTGGCTGCTCGTTTTTCTTAACCTTTGGAGGCTGTAACATGATTCCTTCACAAGGCTGAACTCTTAAGTCCAATGAAAAAGAAGGCCTATGGTACAAGGTAGCTCAAATAATTTAGGATCAAAAACAAAACAGAAGACCTACACACACCTACGCACAGTTCCAAGATTAGTTTTAGCTAGATTTTTCCTGATATGACTGCTGAATTCCACTACCATAAAAGCTTTCTTAAAGGCCTGGACTACTTGAAGCTGCAGAGCAAGAAGAATTGGAAAAAGAGGGATAAAATATGTAAAGGAAAACAACATGTTAACCATATAGGACAACAAGTCTAGTCAGGTATAGTGAATCACAGAAAGAGAAACCACATCTGTGATTGAAATGGACTTTCCTTTACAAGCACCTGGGTAACAATACCAACAGATGTGGAATTTTGGGGTTTGGTTATCAGGATGAGTAATGCCAATAAATCACTGCAGCAAAGTAGGTCACAGAGTCCCCACCTCACCTGCTGCTCCCAGAGTCACAACAGGCTTACTCTCTTTCACTTTGATTTCATGTTAGTTTGGCACTTGCAACCATTTCATTATTTCACATAATTCTCTCACATTTTACATGGAGTTATTTTTTCAAGTGTTCATTTTAGTCAGTGGATTCAGGTGCCCAACAAATGGTCCCTGGATTTAAATTGATAAGCAGAGGAGCCTTAACTAAAATGCCATTTAAAATGGTAGCACAATTACAGGGACAATTTTCTCTGAGTAATGGGCATTTACAGCCAAAGGTAATGATTAAATTTCTGCAAAAACATTCTTTATTTTGAGCTACTGCTAGTCAACAAAGTAGTTGGAATGCATAAATTAGACCCCTCAGGAAATAATATTCTGGACAAATAGTTATTCTAGTGGCAACTAGAATTTTGAATGGATGTATCTCTTCCCCATTTTGCGGAATTTAATGGGCCATAAGTAGAACCTAGGTTTTTCTGTTCAGTTAGCATTGTCTCATCTAAGGCAAACTATTTGTGTTAAACAAAGATCTTACTTAATTTTCAGTGGGCCAATAACCTACCAACTAATAATGATGCAGAAATAAAACTGTTATAGACTGCAAATTAAAAACTGTTTATTACTTTGTGCAGTTGTTTGCAATAATTCTGTAATCCTAGCTGGTCTTTATCTACTGCGGTGAGAAATCCATAGTGCAATGACCAAATGAAACAGCAACTTCTGACACTTTATCTGGGTTCCTACTCAAAAAGTGCACTGCAAAAGGCATTGTGCAGCCCAGTGAATGCCATGTAAACAGCTGACACGCTGCTCCAAATCCAGTAGACACGGACCCAGATGCACCTCCCAGGGTATTTTATAGTAATCCTGGATTTCAGCAGCCCACAAATAAGATGCCTGAGGTCTGTCCTTACCATAGCTGAAAATCAGAGTGCATCAGCCCACCAACTGCTAACCTCAGCAGAGTATCTTGTGCTGCTGCTCATGCTCGTGTTTTTATTTTGGGTACACACCACCTTTTATCCTTCCATTTCATTGAAAAAGTTCTGTAATCTGTGACTATATTATTACAGCTTCTTGCACTGCACATTAACATAATGCTAATTATAAAAATGTCACACCTATCTCAATGCTGTCATTAAAAATCCTTGTCAGCACTGACCGGTTTAAAATAAATAAATAAATTCCATAGATAAACACTGAAAAAAATTTAAAAAGCCATCCACAAATTTACCTAAGGCAGACAGTGCAGGTAGAGCAGAAAATCTGGCACTCAGATTTGCAGTCAAACATTAGGGACTACGCTTCCCCAGCCTTCAGCATCAGTAAAGCAGTTCATTGAATCAGAATTGCAGAAAGCTAACTTGAAAATTAACTTGACGGTAACCTACCCATTAAAAACTCCAAATGGCATGTGGTTACAGCTTCAGTACTATTGCCACCTACAGGTATTCTTCTTGTCCTTCATTACAGAAAGGTAAAAGATTTAAAAAAAAAAAAAAAAGTGAAACATGTTGTCCTGGCACTATACTCTGATAAATTCAGTCGTTACCATGTAATTCACTGAAGATTAACATCAGCTCTCTTGGTACAAGCTACAACTGAACATCTACTGTAAGATTCAGTAAGCTGCTACTTACTTGAATGCAGAAAAATGTTAATAAATTCAGTAGCAGAAAAGCTAAAAATATAAATTCTGCTTAGTTAGAGGAAAAAAAAGACTTGTCCTATATGATCAGATACTATCTTAGTAGTTAGATATTTTCCGCAAACAGTAAATACAGTAGAGGACATGCTCAATGGTACACCCCAGGCAAGGAAGCCTGGCATTTTTCAGGTTCTTCTGGGGCAGCCAAAACCCTGTAGCCAAAGCTAGCTCAGGTCTCTGTTGAATGGCAAATTAGTGGGTTCAGTGACCCCCTGCTGCAGCTGAGAACACAAAGTGCACAGCAAGGATGTGGTTGTCTGTCTTTGCTGCCCCTTATCCGAGATGGGGAGCAACTGCCTTTGTCTTTTTAAGGTGCAGTACAAAGTGACTTCCGAGCAATCCCTCTAGATTTACAAGCTTTTTATCCTTATTTGGAAACATACTTTTTTTTTTTAAAGGGTGATTTAATAATAGGTTTCAGTGGTGACTACAATACTCATTGCTCAGACTGATCATCGCCTATGAAAAAGTCAATCACAAATTTTTCCAGATAAAGTACTTAAGCTTATTAGAATCCCTGTTTTAGTTACTAGCACTACAATTTCCAGATAAATATCCGCAAAAAATAAAAGAAGCTGTGAGTGCCAGCCATTTTGAGAAAAACTGAATGAACAAAATTATTAGCAAAATAGTCAGAATAATGAAATAAACTGCTTTTGGCTCATTGTAGTCTTACCAAGCACAGTACTGAATAGCACTGAAATCACTAAGACACCAGGGCATATGAGAATGGGTGTGGTACACAAGATATTGGAAAACTAAATAATATAATGGTCTTAATTTAAAAAAAATCTGAAAACAAGGATCTGGTTTTAATAGTGTTTCTTAGTTTAACAGAGGTGGATGGGTGGAAGTACTGACAGAAAGATGAGTGTTGTTGTCTAGAAAGGTAAACAATCACCATAGCCACAGCTTTATCTTCACCATTGCTTCTCTGTACCATATTAATAGTCTATATATTCACAACAGTACTGCCAGAGCTAAATCATTATGACTAATAATTCAGCTACAACTGAGGCTTGTAATTATTTCAGAATCAGAAAGCCATAATATACCTACTCTGAAAACAATTATTTAGCATATGCATGCATACAGAATACAAATGATATTGATATATCTTGGTCTTTCATAATAATGTATCATTTCAATCCAAATGTGGATATTTCTTTTGGCATGACTTTTGTCATGTGCATAAAAAATTACGAGTTCATAAATGAAACACAATCACCACTTAAACACAATATACCAGATAAACCCAATTGGATGTGAAGCTCCATGCAATAAGGTACAAAATAGGTATAAATTACTACCCAGGACATTACCAAGATCCTACCTGTTTAGGAGAAGGAGGTTCACACTATATAAAAGGAAATTACAGAAATTTCTTGCTAGAAATATCTTTTTTTCAATGTTCTATTTCTAAGGTAAACAGTCAAGTTTGAATTTTACCAGACTCAGGACCCTTTACTAGATTTCAAAGGGATAGTGAAAAAACTATTTTCTTTTCCTCATTTTCTCACACTTTCATTTGACAACATTTTCTGCACAATTGAGTTCTAGCTGCATCTCCTCTTTGTATACGGTCTTTTCACAGAAAAACAAAGAACAGGTTGTTTTTCAAAAGCTGAACTAAGGGGAAAGAAAATCAACAGGAAAACATATATGCAAGCATCATCCTTGAAGCAATTACCTCTCTTTTTGTAATTAACTATATTTAACCTGATGATATCTAATTAATCAGAGATTTCCACTGAGTGGTCAGGAAATGTCTCAGAACACAAAACATACAGCAATTTAACAGACATAAGCAGCATGAAAAGCACCCATCTGAAATCAGAAGATGCTCACAAACCACTGTAAATCTCACAGCTGGGATAGCACACCAGCTAAAGTGGGTCAGCATTACAGCCAAAACAGCTATTGGCCCTTTTATGCCTAGAAAATAACAGTCACTTTAGAGATGATAGTACATCTTCCTAATTCTTTCTTAAACTGAAAGAGGATAGGTGTAGATAAGATATTAGGAAGAAATTCTTTACTGTAAGGGTGGTAAGGCACTGGAACAGGTTGTCCAGAGAGGTTGTGGACTCCTCATCCCTGGAAGTGTTCAAGACCAGGCTGGACGGGGTTCTGAGAAACCTGGTCTAGCGGAAGATTTCCTTGCCAATGGATGGGGAGTGGGAACTAGATTATTTTTAAGGTCCCTTCCAACCCAAACGATTCTATGATCTTTCTGAACTGATATGAAGGCACTGACCAAGAAACTGTGTGTTAGAAGAGTCACAGCTTGCATCCTCCGCACCACAGGAGAGGGGCCATGCAATGACAGGAGTGAGGGATGGGGAGAACGAGGCTGGGAGCCAAGGGCCATCCTGACAATGCCACCAGCTGGAAGGTCTGAGGAGACAGCACCGAGAGCCAGAAAAGACCCCGTGTTTCAAAAACAAGTGAAAAAGGCCTCTTAATGTGCCCTCTTAGAGGCCAAGCAAGAAGCTGGGACTTGTATCCAAGGAGCTTTAAGGTTCACCCCTATAGGATCTGACAAATATTAGTTTTGGCTTTGATATTAATACACATAAGAGAAACAACCAATGTAGCTTCACATGCTGAATAATCCAAGCAAATAAACCCACATTGTTCAAGCGGTAATGTCTCCAATGGTGTTTAGAGGCTTATACTAGTACAGTGAATTTTGGCTCTCATACTTAAGAGATTCTGGCATTTTATCCTAAGGGAAAGAATGAGAATATTTTAACAAAGAACTAATAAGTCCTTAAACACACTAGGAAAAGTCTAAGTTCACTAAACTAATCAAGAGTTTTGCCTCTGATTTAAAATACAC
Source organism: Neopelma chrysocephalum (assembly GCF_003984885.1). Lineage (NCBI taxonomy): Eukaryota > Metazoa > Chordata > Aves > Passeriformes > Pipridae > Neopelma > Neopelma chrysocephalum. Next base: position 12,338,555 of record NW_020897714.1, read on the forward strand.
TTCCATCCATCTTCCCTGGTACTATAGTAGGGATGTTTCTTATATTTCATGCAGATAAAATCTGACCAATGTGGCCTGTGTTGACATGAAAGGAAAGCAGAAGTGGTGTAAAATTTTGGTAAAATATAACACAGTTTCACTTCCATGTTTATCCAAAAATGTAAAGCATTTAACCCTTAAAATAAAACCCTTTTGATTATAAATATGAAGCAGAAACAGTACATTCACTCTGAGTATGCACATTTTTTGACATAACATTTTTTACAGATAGCGTTTGAGTTGTACCATTATTTTAAAGGAATTACAGTGTTTTAGGTAAAACACTGCAAAGTCTAAGTGATTTAGGAACTGCAATCCTACCCTCAAAGTAACTTGAGCATTTTTAAGAATTTAGCCCTTACATGTTTAAGTACAAAACTATCTCAGAGTTGATCTATTTAATTCATTGGGAATTAAAGCTCTGAATCGTTAGTAGATATAGATGAGCTTAAGAAAGCTTAAAATAATTTTCTGTCCCAACAATCTGACCATTTTAGATGTAAGTCTCTTCTCTTTACAGGACCGGGTCAGCTCCTAATGAAGAAGATGGTGTATCACTTTGGCATAATAATGTAAACTGGCATCAGTCCTGGTCTTTCCCAGTGCATCCAGCTATGATTTAAGCAGCTGCAACTGCTTCATGATTAGTCAAGCAATCCTAGCATCAGGGGCAGAAATCTTCGAAGAACACAGTGAAAGGCTTAGGGCCAGAATTGCTACAGCAGACTTAGCAGCTACACCACAAGCTGTCCCTATTTGTGAGCCAAAATTTTTGAGCACTCAAATAGGAACCTGAGTTCAATTGCAATTAACAGATTCTCTCTAGTGTCTATGTCTTTTTTTAAAGAAGAGAATTAAGAACAGCTGAAAAAAAGTTATCTGTATCTTGCTGGCAAACACAGGCATGACCTGTACTTTTAATTCCCTGCTGTTTGTTTTACAGCAGGTCATTATTCTCATTAATTGCTAAGCTGCTGGCAGATTCCTTGACGTTTTGGATGAAAGATCAATCTGGATTTAATAAAGTCATCAAGAGGAAAGAGGTTATAATTCTTTAGCTTAAAAGTCTGCCAAATCAACAGCATTGTGCAGATTCGCATCATGATAGGCAGTAGCTTACTGATACAACAGTCCATTCTTTAATCAGCGTGGCATAATACAGCTATTGTCTGGCATGACATACAATTGCATCATATGTGCATGGCCAAAATTAACCGTAAATCCAACACAGTGTCCTTTCCTGATTCCTCCTGCTCAGAAGTTCAAGCTGGGCAAGGTAGGCAGGAAGGGATGAGAAGATTTACACAAGTATGTTTTCATGTGTGGACAAAGAAATTCTTTTATTGGATTTAAGTGTACATCTAGCAGCACTATCCACCAGCTTTCCAGTCAGCATCATTCAGAACTACTAAGAAGTTTGACTAGCATCAGATCTGAACATACAGGTTTTTAACTATGTGTTTACCAATAACTGTGAAGTGTTCTTTCCTTTCCCTCTTGCTCTCTGACACACATGCACCATTCCTGCTTTCACATTAATACAAACTTCACACTGCTAAATAAATTACTCATTTAGCTTCAGGCACATCTGATTGATTCCTTTTTATTTTCCTGGCCCAAACCCAATTCAGATTGCACAGCAAATGTGCTCCTTTCTATAGCTCAAAGCACAAGAGTTCACTAGGATGGGGTTAGTATCGTGTCCTGTACCTTTTCTTGGCTGTCCCTGACAGAGCAGGTACCCTTTTCCAGCAGTGCTCACTAGGAGCAGCCTTTGACATGTGAGCAGAGCAAGGGGTTCAGACATATGCCTCCAGCTCTGAAATGAGACACACTAATTGCTGTGTTTTAGACTGACTAAGAGCAATTAGCTTTTTCAAGGAACGATAATTCTTTTTACAGGTAATTTATCTTGGAGAAATAAAAACAAATCTTGTTTACTCCAAAACATACATCCCATGGCAGAAACATCAGACAGGAGACACTCAGGCTGAAATGAAAAAAACCTGGTAGAAGGATGAAAGAAATAATGACAGCCTGCTCTGTGCCGAGCTTTGGGCAGGGAAAGTTGGAGTAGGAATCGAGATAGAGACAGGATTTCAGCACACCACAAGGAATGCTGAAACACCTAAGCACATGTAAAGAGGAAGAAATGGGAAAATGCCAAAAACTACTTCTGAGATAAGGTGTTCCCAATGTGACTCCTCGAAAAGCGAACATTTGCTGAACCAAGTAACTGGGTTCTGCCAGGCTGCAGAAGTATCATCAATCACACGTTGCTACAGGTAATCAACTATTTTTAGAAAAATAAATTTAAAAGGCAACACAGGAGATTGATAGATTCTAAAGGCTTATGACAGTCATACTGGAGTATATTGAATATTTTAAAATTTGGGAACTGAGAAGGATTTTGTGGAGGTATCTGCTAAAATTATACAGTTGAAGGTAGCAACAGGATGCATTAGGAATTAGCAAGGCATGAAATTGTCTCACAAAAGAAATCACTTCTGTGAAATGCAGCGATAAACATCACAGTGAAATTATAATGATCAGCATTTTTGTGCTACTTTGCACAGCCTGCTTTGACACTTGTTCTGAGTAAATGAATAAGGAATTTGTTTCCAGTCAGTGAAACCAAGAAGAAAGAAAATCCTGTGTTATACTAGTTCTCTGTGTCTTGATATATGCAGATGAAGCACATACCACTCTGGGGTATATCTGAACTGACAAAGCAGGTACCTTCTTTGGAGAAAGGCTCTCTGCATCTCTGCAACAGGTGAGCCAGTGCCTGAGCAGTCAATCAATCCAGTCCCTTTTCCATCAGTCTAAAAACCTTCCTGCTGAGTATGGCATATACAGGTTTTTAAATTTCATCCCTGCTTACTTAGTAGGGCTCTCAACCCTCAACTTCTTGATATGGGACAATTGCTCTGTTACTGTGGGGATTTACTACATTAACTGTGTGCAATGGTTTTCAGGATGAAGTCTAGGAACATCTGAGCTACTGAGACAGATGAGATTGAACTCAATTCACTGTCAAGAGTTAATAAGTGGGTCAGATGAGAGCACATGGCAAGTTACATGCAGTCATGGCTGAAAAATTATTCTCTATGTACAGGTTAGAATAAAAGCTTGATTTGGTTTCATTTGGGAAATTTTATGGCTGAAAGTACAGTTAAATAATGCTAATTACCCATTACAAAGCACTCTACACCTGCAAAGAGCTCTTCAATAGTTAGATAGAGTTAAATATTCTACACAATATCCTTGTGTTATTTGTATTAGTCTCATCTTTTAGCAATGGAAATTGAGGTCTTTACATGAGACACCCCAAATTACAGACAATTATCTTATTTGCAGATGGATTATCAATAGGCATATGATGAGTCAATGACAAAATTCAGCTGCAAGTCTTTGAGCCTGTGACTTAAGTTCCTGTCTGGTAAAAAAACCCTTCCCAGGGATGAGGAAAGGCAGAAATAAATAGGCAGAACAGACTGACAGATTTTAGCTGATCTGCAGAAAGCTGGAGTCTCCAAAGCAAAGAGCAAAGAGCACTTGTAAGGCTCCTCACTCAGATGTCAAAACTCCCAAGTAAACAACAGGGTTTTCTTTACCTGAACCGCCCCCCAAAGAAATGCAAATACAGCTGCAGATCTGTGGGAAGCTGAAAGACTACCTCCGCCAGTTCTATCTGATCCACTCTTCAGAAGCAGCCAAATGGCTGCTACAAGGGGTCCCACAGCAGCTAAACTTGCCTTCAGCCTCTTCTAGATTGTTTCCTCAGGGATCTCAAACCCATGGACCCACAGGACATCTTCTACTTTTGTGCCACATGCTGGGGATTGCCAGTACAGGAGGAATATTTACCACTGGAGCGGCCCAGTGTCACCTGCTACTCGTAAAGCATCTGTTTGATGTAGATCACCATGGCATGCTTAGACATGAATTATTCTAGTCACAAGTGAATCTGCATTGCAGAAATGTCTGTTGTCACCAGCTTATCAATTTCCTGAATTCTTCAAATTAGGTGTGGAGACAGAGGAACAGCATCCTTTGCCTGAATATAGTATTCCAGTTTTTCCCAACGTCTTCATTTGATGAAAGCCATAGCATTCACCATTCTAGCAAAATAGCCAGCCTCAGGGAGGGTTGGCTTGCACTCTACATGAACAAGTCAAATCCACAAGGAGAAATGCCTATATATTACCCCATTTTTTCAAGGAAAACAAACAAACAGTTATACAAACGTCATTGGCTATACCTAATTTTGAGCAAAACTTAGAGAATACAGAGACAACTATGCCAGATCCTTTCAAAACAATCCATGTCAGATATAACATCAAAAATAAACAGTTACCTCTAACAGATGTGGTATAGGATTCCTCAATTTACCTATAGATATCTAATTTTTTGAGAAAAAGATGGCTTTCTTCAGCCTGATAGATTTTCCATTGTTTAGCCCAATTCTCCCCTTTTCCCTTGAATTTCTTCAATCTTTTGAAATCCAATTCTCTTATCCAAGGATTCCCACTGGGTCTAATATGAAGTACAGACAATTCACCACAATAAATCTTCTAGGCATATACTAAATATGATACCTGCTGCAAATCTCAGCACAGCTCCAGATCTTCTCAGTTCCTTGGTAATATTAAAGCTCTCATTGCTCTACCCCTATAGTAGCTTCAAGAAAAAAAAAAAGGTAACTTCTTACACATCTGAGCAGACACATCTGACAGAACAGAAGCAGGAGAAGACAATGACCAGTCTCTTCGTTTCGAGCCCTCTTTGCATTTCAAGTGTGGTTTGTGCCTCCTCTCCTTGACATCCTTCCCTCTAGCCGACCCACTTCCATAAGTGCCACACAGTAGCTGGCTGTTAGTATGCAGAGTGTTGATGGAGAGTCGTAGAAACAGCAAATACTTTGTGCATAAGTGAAAGAGTTGATACGAATGAAAGCATCATCAGCGGTGGGGAAATCAAACTTTCCAAAGAGTCAACACATGTTGCTCTAATGCTCATTTCTCAACTTCCCCCAATTCCAGAACACAGCTTGTGGACTCCACATGCCTGGTAGACCAAAGAGCACATGTATATCATAACCAAAATGGCTAAACTAACAGATACTTGGTTGTTGGGGGTGTGTTTTTCAGTACATGTTACCAAATCTTAGCTTGGTTGATTGAAGAGAGTATATTTGAGTTCTGCACGCAACGCTGACACTTTCCACTTGTATGCATCCAAAAAAAGGAAGTGAGACTGTAATACCAATACTGAAAGGAAATGGTTTTATCTCACACATGCTATTTTGGCAACTGCCTTCACAGTTCCCACAGAGTGGGAGCACACAGCACAGCATTAGACTACAGAGAAGAGGTTCAGCAGTGTGTCAGGTTAAGTAACTCATAAGATAAAACTGTCAGGATCCTCAAGAGCTGAATCTAGACTGTAGTTTAGCATCAAAGGCTGAAGCAGAGTTCTTGCATATAATTACACTACTGAGTTTCTAACATATGCCATTCCTCATCCTTAGTCTAATGGCTTTTCAGCAGAATACAAGCAGCTTCTGAAACACATGTCATGATGCACAGGTCTTCCTTGGGATAAAATAATCAGTTTTTTTAAATCAGAGAAGTATATTCATAGCCTATTTAAATCATGTTAGGAAATACCAATTTCAGATGTGATGCAAACATGGAAATTTAGAAAGAAAATAACTTTCTACTTTATTTCTGTGGAACGAAAGAGTGATTTGCTCTTGACATTTTCTCCAATCACTCTCCTCTTTGGTCATTGTATCAGAACTATACAATGTTAACAGCACCTATTTGGTTTTAATTCCTTATTGTAGGCAGCTAGGAAATCTTGAGAGGGTCAGAATGTGCAACTAAAAACCACTATTGCTAATTTTAGGATTTATTCTTGTGTCCCGGTACCTCAGACTGCAGTCACTTCAACAAGCTGAAAACCACCTCTGAATGCTGTCCAGAGCTCTGTCTTGTAAACACTGCTTTCCTAACACTGCACATTTCCCTGTGAAGAACAAGTAAATCCCTATGCTCACTACAAGAGAAGACATTCAGATACTACTTCCTTCTGTTTTCTTGGAGGGCAGATAAACACTGCACCACTGTCACAGACAAAGGTTAGGTCAGACCATGACCTTTCCTACACCAGGACTGAGTACTCATAGCACATAGCTCAGAAGAGGAATGTGAGGACCAGCTGCCTCTACAGTACAGCTGCACATGAGCTAAGTAATCAATTTTTGACAGGGATTCTGTACAGCTGAGAAGTAGGTAGATTCCTCAACTCTCCATTCACAGACAGCTAGCCAATAGAGACAGTAAGGGCAGGCAGTGGCTGGGATCCCACACAACCTTTCCAAGGGGATGACACTTGTGGTGATCCCACAAGTTTCCTTAGTGTCATTTACTTGTCAATCATTCCTGGCTTGTGTCCTCTTGTGTTTTTGTGTCAGGAGACCCTGATCCCTCGACAAATTTGATCCCTTGATATCACTGGGAGAGGTGCATAAGCCTTCTTGCAGGCTTGCATGCAGAACCAAGGGAGGGTTCTATTGCCCCATCACAGCTCTGTCAACTGTCATGATTTTATTCAAATTTCCTGACAAATGGTATTTCTCAAAGCTCCCAGTCCTGGAATGATAAAACCCAGTGAGATTCTCAGCTTCCATATTTTTTAATAGTGTAAGTTTGTGATTACAAATAAAAGCTAAAAACTGTCATGAGTGTCACCTGACTCCTCATAAAACAGAAGGCAAAGAGAAAAAAGCTACTGTTTTTAATCTCATTACTTAGGAAGGTTTGACTCATGGCTGCTAAGTACAAAAGTTGGCACAGAAAATGTAATACAGCTAAATGCTTTATCGAAGAAGTTGTACATCCTGGCCCCAAACTCTGATGTAACTAAAAATTAATTAATATTGTGGACTGTCTTGGCAGAAACAACTCACTCAAGTCACAAAGTTCAACTAAGCCAGGAACTGGACTCTCTCTACAGCATCCCAAAGGTACCATTGCCTCAGCACTGCCTGAAAATGACCAATAGACAATGCTTTTCAAAAGCAAACCTACTAGACCGCTTTAATATTTTCTGGCTCCGATTCTGTGAAAAATAAATCACTGAAGCTGATGAAAACCAAGCAATTGACAAGGTCAAGCCCTAAGAGGCAATTAGTCCCAGACATTTTTGCAACTGCTTGTCTAGTTCCCCAGCACTCCCCTGCTTCCAGCAACTGGGTAGCAACAACTTGCATAAAAATGTATTTAGGGAATTCATTAGTAAGAGTTCAAGTTAACTGGGGCATGAGTAGAGCTCAATGTTAAGCTTCTAATTAAAAGATGCCAAATCTAACTAGGTCCTTGAAATTTCTTTAAATAATACGAATATGTCTGGGGTAGGTATTAAAGGCACATTGTTTTGGTTTTCTTGCTCTCCAGTCGTTATACAAACTGCCTCATTTAAGGCCATTTAAATGATAATAGCTTGTTTTAGCAACACCATAACAGACACTAGAAAGCACCTTTATCAAAAATGGAAACAGTTGCTTGCGTATTTAGGAAAAAAGAGTTATTTAAGACACTGTAAGCCACGGTTCTATTATAAAACATTCCTAAACAGATTCATCTACAGGATACACCTGTCTGGGGGGAGGAAGGGGAGAAAGGGAAATACATAGTGTGCCTCAATTCATCTAACCTCTCAGCCAATACTTTCGAATTTCTAATTAGTGTCTACTTTACAAATCTCCTGTTTTAACAGATGATACTCAACCTTTCTAATAAAAGTGAAACTCTGACAGATGCACATACTTTTCATGTTTCCAGAGTAGTGCCTCAATAACGATGATAAGAAATCAATAAAATTTATCTTTCTTTTTATCAATTGATAATCTGAAAAGTTTTGATTGAAACTAATACAGTCAGGTATTTGTAAAGCAATTAGTTTAATGCATTTATGGCTGGAAGTGTTCAATCTTCCAGATAAATTCAGAAGAAACTTAAACATCTTCCACAAAACCAGTGTGGGGAGAGTAGTATCACATCCCTTTACGGGCAAGTAGTTAGTCTCCCAAAAGGACTACAAGAAAACTGAGAAAATCCAAAATTCACAGAAACGTAAAAAAAACATGAAGAAGCTAAAGTGACACAGTGCTCCCTTGGGGACCAGCTAGCTAAACCATCCCTGACAGATGTTCGTTTACAGACATGTATTTATTCATCCCTCCTCCCCTCACAGACTGGGGAGGGACAAAAGCTGTCGAACCTTGAATGGCAAAGCTCTGCAGAGAATGGCTTTGGTCACAAACACTTATATGAGTGACAGTTCAGCATGAGAGAGTGATGGCTTGCATCTCTCCAGCCATACATCAAGAAACCTTAAGCACAGCTGAACAAGTGAAGCAGGAGGTGACAGAAGCAACTTTCAGAGGAAGCTCTGGGGAGTTCACCTGCTGTCCCGAGTATTGGGGATGTGAGCAAGGAAACTGCCCTGGGTTACTGACTGACTCCTCTGGCATTCAAGGAAGTGGGATTTTGATGTAACTCTGTTTATTTACAAGAATCTACAAAAATACCTGATTCCATTGCATTTGGTTTTTTTCTCCTAGCTGGACTAGTTGAAGTGCACAGCCTCTACAGTGCGGCCAGGCTCACCTCTTGCAGAGGTGCCCTCCTGCAAGGCACATGTTTTTAACACATTGCTGACACCTATTGACATCTGTGTAAAGAGAGACCTGACAGATGAGGAAACAAAGCTCACAGCCTTCATGTTCAGCTGTTAAATGGTCTGGATGAGATCAAGCACCCTAAATTCTGTTAGGTTCACTTGGGTCATGTGAAATGTCAGTGCTGTGCTGTGAACTGACTCACAGTTAATGCAGTGAGAAGTGCTGAACATAAGCTGGCAAGAAAGTGTTCACCAGAGGTTGGTGGATTTCCCACAGAATAACAGGCAGCAAAGGTATTTGCACTCAACCTGAGACACATCCTATTGTCATTTGACAGAATTATATCCTGAGAATATAAACTCACAAAGAAGTTACCATCCTGCACAATTTCTTACTTGGTATCTTCGCTATGCAAGGTTAATTCCCGAATCTGTTTATTCTTAGCTTTCTTGAAGGGTTTCATTATTTCTTAAGGACATTTCATCTCCATTCACAGACATCTCTTGGACATCCCATATCTGTCATGTTTCCCTGGAAATCATCTGCCACCTGAAGCCTGCCCAGATGGTTGGGACTACCCTGCAGGGTTAAAAACGGCTTCATACAGGGAAACAAGCAGGACACAAATGATTCTGTATGAGAACAACTCAGGAACAATAATGCAACTTGTAAATAGAAAATTTGAAATTAATGTTAAAAAGTACGTCCTTGGCATTGGAGGAGGGAAAGAGTGCAGACAGAAGAGATTATGAAGGATATTTTTGTGGAGACAAGTTATGAAGTACTCCATATGCTGCTATACTACTATACTTTCCTCTGATGCACTTGGCTGTGATTATAACTAGAGACAGTTTCACTATTACTAGTGAAATTGGTAACTCCTATGTGCCTTTAAGTAGTCTGCTTCCTTCATTAAGTACAAGTAATAACTACAGAAAAAAACCCCAAACCCAGTAAAACCCAAGTAAACCAAACCCCAGAAATATCTGCAGAGAGCAACGTTATTTATTGACATGCGGTGCATGCCTCCGACTGTAATTCAATTCTTTTAAAACAGACCAAATTGAGCATCATGTCACCTCTTACAAGGGTGTTGACTGGAAAGCACACAGAACCACAAGCAGAGCCACAACACTGACAATGAAATTTATTCTTTGATTTTGTCATGGTAGGAACACTGGGGAAATGAAATCAGGGAAGAATTAAGCATTTTAAAATATTTTCTCAGAATAAGGGAGGATATATTAACATAAATAAGTTTCATATACATAAGAATTAATAAATATTCAAAGTCCAACATACTGCAAAAGGTAGGTTCTGTGGCACAGTTCTGCTTTAGCCAAGTGAATCTAAAATAAAGAATGCTAACTCTCCATTTCTGTATAGAAAGTCCTGTTACTTGCTATTATGTCAATGTGTCCAGTAAAAACAAACCTACTAAAAGTAACAAATGCAATGAGGCCTTTTTCTAATCTAGTAATCAGCATGTTATTGAAGCCAGAAGACGTAAGGCTCTGTGAGTATGATGGGCAGCCTCACTGATAAACACCATATCTGGATCCCATCACACACCATCCTGCTCTGGCCACTGCTGGTCCAGCAGATCCAGCCACTTGGCTCTCTTGAACAATAAAACCAATGAGCTGGAGCACATGTACATTTTGTCTGTGGCAATACAGCCTGAGATAGGGTTTCTCTCTCACTGTGCAGATCCTAGTCCACTTAGGGTTAACATCAGCATTTTAAAAACCTAAAAAAAGAGTCAAGATCGTCGAGTAAGAAAGCAAAACATAGAATATAAGATTGAAGTGATATGCTCTGTTGACATTGCTTGTTGTACGCTGCTTAGTCCTTAGTGGAACAACTATGGAGCAACTCAGAATACAATTCATGGCAAACACCTCTAATGTTGAAATAACAGCAAATGGTAGCAAATGAACAAAATAAAATAAGCACATAAGTGAGTAGATGCTGATTCTTTGCCATATCTCAGAGTTTAACTGAGGCTCCAGTGGCCCATGGGTGCAGCCACTGCCTCCAGGTAAAGGGGACAAGCATATTCATGATATTTTTCCCAAGTCTTTTTTATCTGCACTGAGAATGAGCCAACGCACTCTTCTCTATTTTCCAGTCTTGACATGATATTGAAAGACTTGCTCAGCTGCATATTAGACATAAGAAATAGGAAGAAGATATGTGTGACACACCTTCTAATGAAGAAATCAAAAAAGAAATTAAAACCCATTCAGAGAGAACTCATGCACATATATCACACCGGACCATAAGGGAAGGGAAACAATTTCCCAGCTCCCTCCTAAGCACGTTTTCACAGATTAGTAGAGAGTCTGTTTGCAAGAGTCCCATTCATTTCCCAAGAATCCCTCAGGAGAGAATGTATAAAGGCATATACACTCACTGGAAACAACATGTGGGTAATAGATCTCTATGCATCATTAGAAAAAGAGAGTGTGAGTCAATGCAACTAGTAATACAACTGTATCACATCCTGGCAGCTAGACAGATGGGTTCCTAGTAAGGAAATTAGAAGCAGTTAGAGTTGTCTCCCTGCACTATATTAATCCCCAAGCTGTATTTTGTCATAGAAGAAAGGTAGACTGAATGGCAGTACACATTATTCAGTTCTGGAGCCTAGAGGACCCCAACAGGAGTCAGCAGCGTTTCGTTTTCTCAAACACTCTGGGACACTCTCGTTTCCTCATATACCACACCTTCTTGTGAGTTTCCGATGTCCAAAGATGGCAAACTGACCAAGACCCCAAAATGCATGATCTGGCATAAAATTACTTTGAATGCTCAAGGCAGAGTCACAGCAGGAATGGGGCAGGAGAGGTGTCTGCCCCATGCACCTTCTAGTGTAGGGAGAAGCAGAGGACATGGGGCAGCAAGAGGAAGGAGGGGATACATATGTGGTACCTGTGAAGTCCTCCTAGTCCTTTTGCCCCCCCCCCCAACACTCACACAAGGAGATGAAAGGGAACAAACACACTCACTGTATCACAGAATTACAGAATAATTTAGGTTGGAAAAGAACTTTAAGATCATGAAGTCCAACTTAAACTAAGACTGCCAAGTGCACCACTAAACCATGTCTCACATTGCCACATTTACATGTCTTCTAAATACCATCAGGTAGCCTGTTCCAGTGCTTGACAACCCTTTTGGTGAAGAAATTGTTTTGTAATATCCAATCTAAACCTCCCCTGGTGCAACTTGAGGCCATTTCCTCTTAGCCTATTGCTTGTTATTTGGGAGAAGATAACGGTAGATATTTCGGAATGGGGGAGATCCTTCAGGCCTCGTTTCAGTCCATACCTGGAAGGAGTATGCCCTTCCACCCTCCCCCCACCACGTGGCCGGGTGACCCCAAGACGGAGCATTCACCAGAGCACCAGGGGAGAGAGGACGAAAGAGAGAATTTAATGTGGGAGGGGGCTTATATAGCCCTTGGGGACCAATCACAGGTGAGGGGTCACAATCAAGGTAAGGGGTTTACAGCCAATAAGGAAGGGGTTAACAAAGGACCAATGGAGCACCTTGGGACATCTTCCCAGGACACTCCTGCCCGAGAGATAAGGGATTTACAGTGGAGGTATAGGGGAAAACGCAGTGGCTCTGTAAAGAGCCCTCTTAACATGAGTTTAAACAACATTAAAAACTTCTGATTCATCAATCCACCTTTGGCAGGACTCTTTCCAAACATCCATTGCCACAAGAAGAGACCTACCCCAACCTGGCTACAACCTCCTTTCAGGTAGTTGTAGAGAGCAATAAGGTCCCCCCTGAGCCTCCTCTTCTCCAGGCTGAACAGTCCCAGCTCCCTCAGCCACTCCTCATAAGTACACTTGTGCTCATAAGACTTGTGCTCCAGACCCCTCACCAGCTCCGTTGCCCTTCTCTGGACACACTCCAGCACCCCAATGTCTTTCTCATATTGCGGAGCCCAGAACTGGACACAGGATTCAAGGTGCAGCCTCATCAGTGCCAAGTACAGGGGGACAATCACTTCCCTAGTCCTGCTGGCTACACTATCACTGATACAAACCCTAACCAGCTTGGGAATATCTCATAGCTGTCTGGGGTACATGACTTCCACAAGTTTGGAAAGAAGCTGGTAGATTCAGCACACTTAAGACAAGCGGGTTGTGCAATGGAGCAAACGAGAAGTTACATTCATTACTGAAAAAGACCATTGTCACCTAGAAATTACACATGCATGCAATTTAGAAATTAAATGCTAAAAAAAGCTGATGATCTTCAGCAGTATTTCCTGGCAAGGTTAATAAAAAGTTATTTATTTCCCTAAAGAGAAGAGATATTTCCAAAACTAATTTTAAAAAGTCCCTACACCACGATTTAGTTGTTAACCAAGTCTTGTAGGAGGGTTTCTCTTCTGCTTTCCTGTGGAGATATCCTGGGCAGATAGCTCAGTAATCAGAGAGGAAAACTGGCCTCATATATGTTTCTGTTCTGTTAGCAGTAGTTCCTTATCGAAGTAAGGCAGTTTTTCATTCTGATGAACAACCATATCGGCACTTCGAGTCTCTTTATGAGTGTCTGCAGGACAGTTTTAACAGTGCTATTAATTTCTCACATTTACCCATGGAGGAGGCTCGTGTCCACATCCAGAGAAGTGAGACTGTGATTGCTATAACTGGAGATGCTTAGGAGTCCCCTGCTTCCATTTTCACCAGAACACATTTGGCTTTTATGATTGAACATTGCAACGTTCAGCCACAGCAGTCATGAGGTCTTCTCTCTTCTGACAGCTGGATGCAGAGCCTCGACGAAAGGTCCAAAACACCTTCTCTCCATCCATGGAATGGACTTGTGTCTTCTGCAGGGAAAGCTGCTGGCAACCCTCTAGGCAATGGGGTCACAGCCTTGGACCCCCAGTTTGCCACGTGCTGTCTGCTCAAGGTACGCAGTAGTTTCAGCCCCGGTCACCTGTTGCTCTGGATGTATTTTTCTCACTTGAAATGTAAGTAAGGCTTAAAACACTACTCTATAAAAATGCAGATTTACATAAGCTTCCTTCTGAAGCACAGGGCAAAAGATTGAAGTAATATACAAATTCTTGAAATCTGAAACTGAAAATGTGCACAATTGCCTAAACATACATGAGGACACAAGTTGCAGAGATTCATCAGCAACACTAAAATGTAGGTGCTGGCATTATTTTTATATTGATATCATCTTTTAGGACAGAGCATCAAAGCTTTTTAAACACATTAATGAATCAAGCTTCTTAACACTCCTGAAATTTAAGCAATAATTTAAGCCAACATAGGTAAAACAATAACAGATTTCATAGAAAAAATTAAATGCTCATTTATTGTTGATACTTCTGAATGCTATCAAATTATAAAGAATAATTAATATTAATTACAGCATCATAACTGATTAACTAAATGCTTTCACTCCCAGGATTTTTCCAAAATGAAACCTTTCAACTATTTCTTTTTCTATGAAAATTTCTTCCCAGATCTAGCTTTATTTTAGGGTGAATTCCAATTTATTTTCTGATCCCATCTCTATATTTCTTTGTGGTGACTTGCTTAGTATACATGGGCAAAGAACATCCATGTTGGAGGTAGCCTCCTGATTTCTGTTTTTCCAGTTCTGTGCTCTGATACCTTTCTTTCTTATATAAGTATTTTTTAAGACTCTAAAATCACAGATGGAAACTTCCTGTTTCTAATTCAGACTTAATCACCTCTCATTCAACCTGCATCTTTAAGTAGATATTAAAGTAATAAAAGTTTCTCCTGCAAAATCAAGGACTGTATCTTCAATAGCTGCATTGTTTTTTTCTTCACCAGGCTCTGTGGATTTGTACATTTAGAGGTGTAGAAGAAAGCAAGTTCCCTTTAATGACAGTACTGAGAAAGAAAGAGACAAAACAGCTTTATTTTTGGATAAAACCTAAGGGCATTCAGAGAAGACCTCTGAAACATGAAGCTGCCACTTATTTACATAAGCTGCAGAAATGAATATTAACTGGGACTCAACAATACCACTGCCACCAGAGGGCTAAAGTGTTACTATTCAAAGAGAAGATATAAGTTGAGAGAACTCAGACATCAGCTGGGACTGGACCACAGTCTCCATCTAAAGATATGTTTGTGTAAATACTGGCTAAGTGGTATCTACATAAGTCTGCATCAATTGTTCTAAAACCAGAATTATTTTATACTCAGCATCCTGCTGATTGATGAGGAGAGAAATAAGCTATGCAACAAAAACCCGAACCATGTCATATCTAAAAATAGCCAGCAGTTCAGACCAGTGCAGTAATAGCACTGTAATATTGGTACTAATTACAGGCCAACAGATTGCAGACCAATTGCAGACCTTGGAACTAAGAGCGGATTTCTGAAATGAGCCAGAACAAGATGTACTCGGAAAGACAAAACACTCTTAGATACTATAATGAAGATAGCTGCATCAGATCAGCCTCATACTGAGATGCAAGGAGAACCTCTTAAACCATTAGTAAAGCTGCAGTATCTCATTATTTTTAATAGCTCTTGATCTGAAGACCCCTGCCAAAGTACTTATAAATAAGCCCACTCAGTAATCTCCAGGGTCCAACACTGGGCTCCACAATTCTAGACCTTCATTTAAAGGATCAAGCAGGCTAAAACAAAAGGTACAGTTAACTGCTCACACTACACATTCTTTCCCAGATTCACCTGCCACATCTAGGATCAGACTCCCAGAGCTGCTCATTAACTAGCAACAGAGTTTCAGCAAGCACAAGTCAGAGGGACCGCTGTGATTCCAGCAAAGCCACATCACCATGCACTGAATCATGGCAACACAGCATGCACAGAGAAAAGGCTTAAAAGCACCTATTATCACACTTTGCACAGGAGGTAAGGGGAAGAGAGCTGGGAGTACCATGGGCAGTCAGGGACCCTGCAATGGAGGAGTGGGAATGAAAAGGGAGGCTTGACCAAGGTCAATCAAAGATGGGAGAGAATGGCAATGTGCATTTGCCAGGAGATGAGAGAAAGAGAGTGCGCCTGAAACACAAGAGAACTGTCAGCCCTCTCAGAGGAGGAGGAAGAGGAAAATCAAAGGCTGGGTAAGAAGGAAGCAAGAAATCACATCCTGAAACAAGGAAGCTTCTACAGTGCCCCACTGCTCTCCTGCCCTGTTAATAAAAAGGCAGTGCAGGGCACACCAGCCAGTCACATTAACCATTTGTGCTGAAGCTGGCACAGCTTCACCATGCTGGGGGGGAGCATACATACACTGGCTTCCCAGGAATCCCCCAGGAAGAACCATGTCTTAGAATGCACTTGTTTTCTGGCTGCCCACACTTCTCACTGCCATCCTCACTCTCAGGAGCAGCAAGATAAAGCCTGTGTTGGAAAGCCACATGCTTTTGCCTAGGTCAGCAGGACCTGCCATGCTCTGCCATGCTTCCCAGAACTGAAAAATATGTCCTGGATTTCTCCTTACCCTTTCACGGAACTTGGTCAGAGCATACCACAAAAGCAGTACTTTTGATGGATGCTGAAGGATACAGAAAAAAAGGACAATGGTTAAAAAAAACTATCGCATCATTCACCTGAAGGAAGAAAATGGCATTTGCCATTGCTATCCATCTAACATTCCAACTGTGTTTTTCTTATTTTATAATGTCACTTCCCAATTCCTGTACCCTGCATTTCTGCAAAGGCATTACTGTGGAATTATAGAACCCCACAGTTCTCAAGCTTTTCTAAACTTATTGTAAATGCATTAGAAAATTACAGGCTACAATTTCAGAGGAGGGAAAATGAGACACAGAAATAACAGTGCCATAATATTCACTGATTTTGGTTTCGTTTTGCACAGAAGTTTGCACTTTTATAGCACTTAGTACATTCAAAGTACACCTTTAATTGGTATGTTTTTCAGTTGGAAAACATTGAATCCTTCTACACAAATTTCTAAGGAGACAAAAAGTTCTCTGAAGAGTGGGAGTAGTCTGACTTCCTGAATTCCCATGTCTTATATTTGGGAAGTCCTGGTGCTTGCAAGCTGTGACTTTAGTTGTTCCAAGCTTTTCCCGGAATTAAGACTTCCATCCCTCTGCCTCTTGCATTCAAAGCTGGTGGTCTAGAGCTAACTGCCTGCACAAAAATAAGGAAATGTCTTTGTCCTTTCCCTTCCAGGCTGGGCACACCAGCACACCAAGCAAATCTCTCGGGAGCAAACCATGTTGTGCCTAGCTGCCCTCAGAGGAAACCAGCACTACATGGGGAATTTCTTAACACGTAGGCTAGCAAAGGATAAGGGGTGAAACGGATATTTGTGTTTCTGGATTCATCTTTTGGAGCAGAGGGGAGTCTGAAGGCAAATCTGGGAAGCAAATCTGGGAGGCAAATCCTTTCCCCAAGCCTGTTAGATAGGAGGTAAAACAGTCACAGTTGCATGCTACATCCTTCTTTCCTTTCAAGAACAAAAAACATTTTTATTGTGTATTACAAAAAGGTTTTGCTTTTTTTCATCAAAGGAGAACGGGTCCTGGCAGCCCACCAGCCTACTGCCAAAGTCCAGCAAACAGAGAAGACCAAACTATTTTCCTTAATCTTGCCCTCAGAATGGATTAATCCTTTTCTTCCCCTCAAATTCTAGACAAAGAATTCAGCACAAGTCAGATATTCAGAATTATCATCTTCACTCGGACACTTAAAGGTTCGCAAAGTTACTACCAGGAGAATGTAATCTTTCCAACACACTATTCCAGCTCTCATAACTTTATAATGAATTCCACAATGATGATAAAGGGCCCAGTGTCTGTATCAGTGTCATCAGATGAACATATCACCTGCCAGCAGGAAAAATAACAATGCCAAACCTCAAAAATTTTAGCTCTCCTACAGAAAATGTGAAATGAGATCTCAGTGCATCTGAAGGCTCAAGAATCATAAGATAAATGAAAAAAGCAGTTTTTTCGATCAGTCTCAGTTTTTAAGCACTTGGCATCAGCAATTCTGCTATTTGCTCCAAAATAGCATTTCTACAGAATCTAACTACACTGGCACTCTCAAAAAAATAAAAAGGAAATAGAGTACAGTTAGAACTAGCAATAAATATGAAAAACTAGATAAACAATGAATAAATGCTAATTTTATCTCCCTTCCTGTGCCCACAAAAATTTCAAAGATGCCTAGTGGTCCTTTTTGTATGATATTTAATAGGCCTTTTTCCACCACATGACCTTAAAACAGCACATTTGAATTCTGCCCATGGAAAATTTTTGTCGTCTCATTGAACATACATTGAAAACAAAACCAGAAGTTACCAGTGAAAGTCACACTTCAATTAAACACATTTTTTTGTTACAAAGTAGAATATTTGCACCTTGCAAATGAAGCCAGAGCCATCTTCCTTTTGAGCAATGTCCTGCAAACATTCTTGCACCTATGGGGCTTTGTTTGCTTTAATTTAGTGTGGTAATTCCCATAAGTAGTAGTTACTTATATGTTTCTGTCTACTTCAGTTCATTTTGAAATCAAAATATATTTGAAAAATACATGGAAATGTCAAAACCTCTCACAGAGTAAGAGGACCTTTTGGTGCTGAGGGCTACATGGTACTGAGCTACTCTCTGCCTTCCAAGATCAGTAACAAAATTTACTACAACTACATTGCAGAGTTTTGCAAACTAAGAGCCTTGTTTGGCCTTATGTCATTACAATGCTTTACACTTTGATATCACAGATGATTAAATACTGCCCAAACTGCTCCAAGTCTGCAAACTCCCTAAAATAAAATAAGCTTGATCTGTGGAAGTCTGGCTCAACTGGAGTTCAAGAGAGATTTGTGGCATATGCTAAAACAGGTTTTGGTTCAATGAAATTTTGGATCTCCTTGATCCTAAGAATTGTTTTTGTTTTATCTCAACATGAATTATTAAATTATAATTTCTTTTTTCAGTGTGGTTTGAGAAGTCTCACTGATGGCACCCAAGAACAGGAAAGCTACAAATGTTATGACATTGCTGAAATGAAAGGAAAAAAATTAATGTTGTGATTTTTTTCTTGTATGCCAAGACCAGTGTTGGAGGAGAACATGATCTTCCTTCAGCTACGGTCAGGATTTGGGCCATAGCATGCCCTCACATGACATCCAGAACTGTCTGCAGAAATCATCTCTCAGAACATGAGGGGGCTCACAGCTGTTAGAGTAAGAAATGTGATTTATAGAATATGATCAGCATAAGGCACAATTTGCTCTCTTTTCATTCTACTTCATATCTCCTAGTAGGAAAAAAATATCCTATGCTATCCCGTTTACTGGAGGGGAGTCGTGTGGCAGGATTCAAATTATGTGAACAATTCCTATTGCATTTCTGTAGGCCTTGCTTGACATGACTAGAAGCTGTAAGCTGTAATGTTTATGCTTATAGACTGTGTGAAAATATGCAATGTTTATATTTGTTAGCTGTGTGTCTAATTATAAGGTTTGAGAACATAGTATGTTTAGAGCAAGAAAGCCTTGAGAAAGTATAGATAGGAGTGCACCTGCAGATTTCAGAAAGTCCCTAATTATGAAGGCCTCTACATGCCAAGTATGACTTCAGATCGCGTGGACAGAACATCAGGTCCAATGAACTGGAGACATGAGACGCGTGTACGGACTGAGCTATCCAATCACCTTGTTGTAAGCATGTGCCCAAAACAAACTAAATTGTATAAAAGTTAACTTATTTAAATAATAAATTGAAGCTTGTTGATTCTCATATTGAGCGTCACTTTCTTCCCTCGTCGCGACAGAGTCGGGTTACACTAACAGCAGAGACTAATCCATCAAATCAGCTTTCACTTACTTCGATTAATAAATGTAAAGAGATACCAACCTGGGACCAGAATGGGAGATAAAAACTGAATTGAAAAACATTACAGAGAACAGGGGCATTTCTCTGTCAAAGGAGGATTTATTAAGAAAATTTCCAAGCAGTTCAAAATCGCTTGTGCAACAAGAAATTAGTATAACAAGATCCACACACAATCTCAGCAATTCAGTCAATATCACTGCCCCTTTTATTCATGATGAAAACTCTTGAGAAGTGCATCACTGAAGGGTTGACAGGTCTTACACCACCATGAGAGGACACTGGTGTGGATTCAGTGTCATTTTGCAGAGGTGAAGCAAATTTTTTCTAGTCAGTAAAGTACAGAAGTGTTCTAAATTCCCTGAAAGAATACCCATGGGAGGAAACCACATCCTTGCCCAGTCCCTAAAAGTAGTCAAGGCCTGACTGGATAGGGCTTTGAGCAGCCTGGTCTAGTGGAAGGTTCCCTGCCCATGGAAAGGAGGTTGAAACTAACTGATCATTATGGTCCTTTCCAACCCAAACCACTCCGTGATTCTATGAAACATTACAAGATGGTGAGAAATTAGTATTTCCACGGCTCTTTAGAAACTGGGACAGAGTCAACCTGCCCCAGGCATCACTCCATCACCAGAGATGTGTGTTAGAATAAGGAAGGGAATTTCCATTTTCAGACTAGTATCATGCCTCTCTTTAACCCTAAAACTAACTTCTCAGTGCTCTGGAGTGTGCCCCTGGCACATGCAAGGTGGTCTCATGTGACCAAGGCAGGGAGTACCAATACTCCCCATTTATGCCCTGGCAGGCTGTTGGGAGAGCAGTTCTGTGACTGCAGGAACTGGCAACTCAAAGCCAAGCTTTGACATGCCACCCTCTCTTTGCCTCCTGCCTCTCCTATCATGTAGAGACATGGACTACGAGCAGCATGGACAATCCCTCATTATCCTGCTTGGAGGAGTAGAGAGAATCCTAAAACAAGGTATTACGTGTGGAAGTCCAACTTATTTCTCTAATTTCTTTTTTTTAATTTATTTATTATGATGATCAATGACTTCAAGTCTTCATCTCAGGACAAAGACACAGAGAAGCCTGGTTCAATCTCCTTAATGGAAATGCAGAGCTGAACAACATGTTTGTCAATTAGCAAGTCCCCCAGTAAAGGGTCTGACTTTCAAAGTAATGAGACAATTACTGTTGGATATTAATATTTACTACAAACACAGTGGCATTTTCAGTCTAGGGCAACACTCCGCTGTGCCTGGCACAATACCAACATTTAACATAATACATAATCCAGTGTCTCTCTTTGCAGAGCCATGGCCTTATGCCTGATCCTTCTGATGCTCTTTAAAACACGCAAGTAAAAGTTACATTTATATTACAATCAGCAGTGGTAACAGCAGCAATTATTCCTGCTGTCAGAAGGAATGCAGGTCATTTAGTTTGGGAGTGCCATCCCTTCTTCTCCCTTCAGTGCCGCTAGGAGTTCACTCTTCCCAGAAGGTGGGAATACAGGAGAGCATCACAGCTGGTGCACAGGTTTTCACTTCTAGCAAATACTGCTGGAAAACCAAAGGAGAACTCACCCTCTCTCTTATGTCCAAGGCAACTGCTTTTTTTTTTTTTTACCTATGCCAGCCTGAAAAAGAAAAGGGGATAACGCCTAACAAACTCCACACAGAAGCAACAGTATCATCTCCTCAAAGGTCAGTTCAGGTTTTTCAAAGGAGATGTAGTACAATCTGCCAGCACAGGATGTAAGTAAGAGTGAGGGTTCCAATTGAGAGAGGGAGCATGGACACTGAGCCTTGGGGAAGAAAGCTCGACTGAAATGTGGGATGCTTTCCTTAGGCAGCTGATGGAGGCTTCGTTGCTTAAGTGATGTGAAAAGAATCACAAATACCATAGGAAAATTCACAGTGGATTCACAGTGATGAAGAACATATCCAGCAGGCTTTCCCTATCTCTTAATATGTGTCCCCTGAAGATAAACACTTCACTTTTAAAATATCAGTGTGTTCTAAAGCCTCCTGAGGTCCCTAGAAAGACGATATTCAACTGGGCTTCAAATGAGGTCATAAATTTGAGAGAAGGGCCATGTGTTTGTTCCTTTTTTTAGACAACAAAGAACTAAGAATAGATTTTGCCAGTAGATTTCATAGATCTGTTGTGAACATTTATACATTTTGCCTTTAATCCCAGCATATTCCAATGAGCCAGGTGCTAGAAAGCTTTTGCTCTTTTTTACCCTGAAGCTTTTTGCACAGGTTTGGCAATATCAACTAATGTATCAGCTGCAGCAAGATTAGTGCCCTTATTTTTAACTACAGCAAAACTCAAATATTCAGTAACTTTGCTTCAAGATACCTAAATTCTATCTGTTTATAAAGGCAAAAGGACTGTGAAATGGAATTCAGACTAGAAAAGATATAAAAAAAGAAAGTAACCAAAACATCTTAAACTCCAAATTTTGAAAAAATATTCTTTTTTTCTCAGACCAGGTATGCTATTATTTTCCATTTCAAGTACTTGAGCACAACTTTTAGCTTAGCTGTGTATGAAAGCAAGGCTGTGAGGCAGAGATTTGTTTTTGGAGCTAATGAAATCCAACTCAGGCTGCTACACAGAGACACACCTATCTCTGAAAGCAATAGTCAAGAAGTTGAGAAAAAAATGAGAAATAAATCACTTTATATAATTTGGTATTTAAAAGTAAAAGACTCAATCAAATTTCTTCAAGGTTCTGAGTACCTTCATGGGCTACCATGGAAAAAACCCAAACAAACTAAACAAAAACCCCAAACCCCAAGACTGCTCTAGAAATAGGAGATTTTGAATGAAGTCTGAACAGTTTCACAGCATCTGTCATATTGATAAATTATAAATGCATACAGTTACCACTACTTTCTAGAATTTGTTCATCTAGAAGACACAAAACAGTCAAAGAACTATGAGGACGGATGGTCTGGAAGGATCAGAAGCAACCATACTTTTCGTTTCCATTCTTCCCACTAATAAAAACTGCAGAGATAAAATTTTGCCAGGGATAATGAAAGCAAAAATCTCTATTATTAGCAACATCAACTAAACCCTGCTCCTCCAAAAGGCGAATGCCATTCCACTTACAAACTTCCCTCTTTCTGCCTCCTGTTTAGCAAGCACCACAATCAGTTGGCCAACTCATGTCAACTACATGCAACACTGCCTGAAGCCTGTAACCAGAAAACAAGAACAAAGCAGTGTTTTTTACAGCTCAGGACTGTTGCAAATTCGTAAGGCCTAAGTGGCCAACACCATTAGGTTTTTAATTTTCCAGAAGACAGCTACACATGAAAGTGGGTATCAGAGGTAGAAACTTCATCATTTCAGTCTTATCTACTTTTTTCCTGTCCTAATAGAAAAAAGGAGCATACTTCCCCAGTACTGCCAGATCATCTCATCCAGTTCTCAGGCAGACACACCGGCTAGGATACAGTCATGTGGAGGCATTTCCCTACACACACTCCAAGCAGCCAACAACGAAAGCAGTAAGAAACTGCTGCACTGAAAGCCTTATTTAAGCATTTACATTTATCTGCTAGTGGATTCCTTTCTTTTTCTCAAGTATTTTCTGACAAGGCTAAAAATAGTTTAGCAGTGAAAGCCATTAATAATGGAGTGAACTGTGTTGTGGGATTCGGTGTCACGTTAACTGCTTAAAGACATAACAGCACAACAAGGGTGTGGTTAATACTGCATCCCCTGTTGAACTCAAAATAGCACCTAATTAACGTGATGGGGGCAAAATAAGGGTTTGCGTTAAACTCAGTGCTGAGTCAATGTTAGGTCAGAGGAAGCCAAAAGCAACTGCTTGTTGATATTTGCAATGACGATGATATTACAATGCATTACTTTTAGGGAGTTCAAAACCAAAACACATCAGGCTAGTTTCTCTCCAAGCATTTAACAGCCTCCCTTTACCTATGTGTTTTTAACACACATGCTGCATTATCAACTGCTATGGTTAATAATCCCTTTTTGTGGATTTGAGATACTATTTCTTAAATCTCCTTCTACTAAGAAAACAAATGGATGACCTAAGAAAGAACCTTGAGACCTTGCAGCATTCCTTCTTGCAAGGTAGGTGTAGGAGAGCCCTAGGACGTGTCATCCACAATGCTGAATAAAGACCCTTGCTAAAGGTGCGGTGCACTATCTCTACTCTTAGAATCATAGAATCATTTTGGTTGGAAAAGACCTCCACGACCGCCACATTCAACCATTACCCTGGCACTGCCAAGTCCACCACTGAACCATGTCCCTAAGTGCCACATCTACACATTTTTTTTAAATACCTCCAGGGATGGTGAGTCAACCACTTCCCTGAGCAGCCTATTCCAGTGCTTGACAAACCCTGGCGCAACTTGAGGCCATTTCCTCTTGTCCTGAGATCCTTACACAGACAGGGAACTACCTATACATCAGAGGATTAAACATAGAAGGTAAGCCCAAGTCTCACTGTTTTGTCAGTCCACAGGCACAAATGCACACACATGGAGAAAACTACTAAACCAGACCACACAGCCATCTTCTGGAACTGACTTTCCTGGTTATTGCCATCCGATGCACTGAATAAGAATGAAAGTTGACTGAATGGGGGCTGGCTTAAGACATTAAAGCCTATGCATTTAATCCCTGAGTGGCTATCTTTAAAACATGGGCATGGTGATATATTGTTTTGTGGAAACTGAGCTTTCTGCAGTCTTCTGGCAGGATCACCTGGTCCTGTACAGCATCATAAGAGAGCTGCATTTGAAGAAATAAAACTGTAGGAAAAAGTCCGAAGTACCACCACAGTGCGCTCAACAAACACATCAGTCATTATACACCTCAGTTTGTCAAAGAAGATAAATGAACCAATAAAGATAAGTTTGTCCTAGGAGGTGTCTTCAGGCCCTTCTACCTGTGGTGCTTCCAAGTACAGCATAGCACTCCATTGCATGGACAGCTCCTGCCAGATGCCAAGCTGTATCCCCAGATAGTCAGGGCTTAACATCTATTTTGCTAATGTACTTGCACAGACTATTTACAGCAATATCTAACTAGGGGGAAATGTTCCCTGAGTAGAGATGAGAGGACACAGTCTTGCAAGTTAAAGCATTAGCAGGAGGCCTTCTTTTGCAGTACCCTGAGGTTTTCACCAACAGGCTGTTGCTTGGTGCTTAAGCCTGATGCTTAGATACTGATAATAAGAAAGATTTCTCGCAGTCCCAGGAGAAAACCAGTGACACAAATCACCTTTACCTCATAATTTAAACTATCTTGTGTATGTTTATCTACACAATTTAGAGCCTAAAAAACATCTTCTTTTAAATGGACTGTAAATTGTCTTATTTACACCACTGCGTGGTGGCTTTTTTATGTGTAAAATCCTTTGATTGTCATTGGCTATTAGACGACTGACCTGGGCTTTCCCTGGCAAGATTCAGCTACCTGTAGTTAGGTAAGGAGCACCCTGAGCCAGGCAGTCAGTGCCAAAATACACCACAATAGAGTGGTGGGCTGCCCAACTCCCAACATTGTGCTGCTTTGCATATTTAAAAAAAAAACAAAATACATATGTTTAAATTGATTTTGCTTCTCTGATTGTTTTCTACTTTTGGTATTCTTTCCCAATTCAGTTTTCCCAATTCTTACCCACAAAATGTCAGCTGTTTTCTGTCCTCTGTATGCATATGCTGCTCATATAAACTATTGCTATTCCCAATTAGGTTTGCTTTATAAAACCCAGCCTTGCCCTACCAACAAAATATATTTTCTGTGGATGACTACACAGTCAGAGGATAATTATGTGAAATAAAACTTGTTACACTTTCAGCTCATGTCTTCTGTCCTGCATAAGAACTTCAGCATTGAAATCCCAGGTTATTGAACTGTCAACTGCTATTCAGAATCTAAAGAGTCATTAAATCCAGAAATAAGTTCTTATTTTGAAGAAATCTCAAGTTGTCTTCTCTTATAGACAATACATACTTACGGTATGGAGTATCCTGGCTATTATATCAGAAAAGAAAACCACATTACTTTTAAAGGAAGGAAGGTGACAACACTCTGTGATTTTAATTTGCTTTAAAAATTAGTACTAGATAAAACAGGCTAGGACCATTGATAAATTTATACCAGTCGTTTATACCACTGTGTTCTGTATGTGGGCATTCAAGTCAGCAGCAGTGAAAGTGGTCTCCTGGCCAATTTTTCATAAGCATAAACTGAGTCATAAACTGAATCAATTGCTCACTTGACCAATGAATGCTCAGAACTAGCGCTTACAAAACAAGAGATGAGTGAGGAACGTGACAAATATATTTGGAACACTGCAAATGCAAGTCTTTCTCTGTTTTTTCAAAATGAAGGATAATTGTAAGTTACATAGAATCACAGAATATCCAGTTGGAAGGGACCCAAAAGGGTTGTCGAGTCCAGCTCCCTGCTCCTTGCATGACTACTTAACAGTAACTCTATGACTACAAGAGTGTTTACATTAACTGCTGCAAACAAGGACTATAGAAATGCTGATTGACATATTTTCTGATTTTGCGTGAACTTCAAAAGTAAAACAACTCCAATAAACACTGGTATTATCACATATAACTTGTGTCATCTAAGTAATCACTGATAGTTATTACTGCCAAACTCTTGACATTCAGGATACAAACACAATCCATCCTACGTTAACAGTCACCTCTGCAGGCTACTTGTTTTAGCACACACATAGTACAGCTTGCTGTTGTGGAGGCGAAGAATCAGGCCTCTGTAAGAGGGTAGAAGGCATAATTCAAACTACAGTGTTTGAGCATCTGGAGAACTCCTAGGCTGCAACCACAGCCAATCACCTAGTCCTGGCTGGAAAAGCAAATGCCAGCAATATCAAAATACAGTTAAGTTGTACTCAGGAAGTCAATAATGTTCTCTAAGCAACCCAGAAGGATAATATTCACTCAACAAGGTGAGAAGGGTTAAATAGGTACCATTAACTTGCAGAGGTAGATGGTTTCTGCCTTGATGTAGCAGCTGCAGGAGTTATCCCCTGGAGAGAAATGGAAGTGTGAGCTGAGCAGCAAGGACCTCAACAGCACTGAAGTCAGGCTAGAAGACTGTTTCTGTAAGTGCAACCTGGCAGTTGTCTGTCTGCTAAAGATAGCCTGAGAGCCTTCCTCAAAACTAGATGACTCCTCCTCTTGCATGAATGCAAAGTCTCTTGCATTGCAGGAAAATGTCCTGCCCAGCGCCAAGCCCAGATGGCAGGTCTGCCAGCAATCAGCCTACTCTCCCCATCTGTCTAGGGTGGACAGAAGGTGCAGGAGGGCATAGAGTGCTTATGGTTTTCCTGAAGGCTGCTCTTTCTGAATGAAGACAAGTGGGCAACGTTTCCCAGCTGAATTTTGATAGCTGAACATCAGTGAAAAGGCTGGAGACCATGCAGGAATACACAGGGACCAGAAACTGCAAGGAGAACCTAGGTTTGCTCTTTATCCAGCTATGTACTTTTTCTTTATAAACTTAATTAAAAATCCTATAAAAAGGTGTAAACTGGTTTGACTTTTCATCACAAGATTACTAAGGCCAATGAAAGAAAAATAAAGCCTTTGTTCCTTCTCCCTACACAGTCACACACAGTCAAAGTTCAACGGACATGAGTGCTTACAGATTGCAGATGCCTCAAGCTCTCCCATGTCTTGTTCTCAGGTTAGTATACATAAATAATTTTATTAATGCGCTTTTTGATCAAACAAAAGAGTAAAGCAATCTTCATTGCTTCTGCACTGCAGAGCAAGCTTTTCTGAAGGAGTACAACCACCAGCTCATCTTTTTTTCATTTTTATAGTCCTAGTTTTTCCAAAATATTCTATATCTTTTATTCACAGCCAGTTCATTTCTGCTCCAAGAGGTGCTACAGGTTACATTAGCTGAACCATGAGGATACAGCACTTGTTATCCACTGCACTGAGTACAAGGCTCATGCTGCCTCCTACATCACATCCCTTTTCAGTCAGGCCCAGGCTGTACTTCGCACAGACATCGCTCTGCCATGTTAGGCATTCATACTGTACACAGCTTATTGGTGAGATATATGGTCTCCTGAAGCCACCAAATCCAACATAAGAGGACATGAAGCAGGAGAAGGTCTGCAGTTCTTTATTCTTGCTGAGGATATTTCAAATGGACACTGTTTCCTCTCCTCAGTCCCACTACACAGCCCACAGATATAGATTAGGGCTGTGATTGTTCTCTGTTCTCATGACAAGTGGCCCTTTGCATCACTCAACAGTGGTGCCTCTCAACTGCAAAAAAATGATGCTGCACTTGAACATGAGGTTTTTGACAGCTGCTAGTACTTCCCCTGCTCTCATGTTTAGCTGTCGTCTATTCACTGGAGCCTGCAAAGAGGCTTCCTAATAGGTATGAGTTTGTCCCCATCTACCTCCTCCTTCCTCATACCACGATCCTGGTAGTTTCAGAGCAGTCTGCTGTGGAAGCCACACATCAGGAGGAGATGCAGGAGGGAATCCTGTTTCCCTCCAGCACCACCTCTGCTACCACAAAAGCAGGCACACAGGCTGGGAAGGAAGATGTCCAGGCTGTCCTCCAGAGAGTGGAGAGAAGTTTCTTTCGTGGTCACACTGAAGGGGGTTAAATCCCCTGTCCCTCCTGAGGTTACTGGGAGTTCTTGCTCTTCAGCATTTGGATCTTACCCTGTTTAGGGAGGGTCAGCTAGCTATTAGATAATCCACTTCTTTTTCAACATGAAATGGAAAACCTGGAGCACACAGAAAAAAGGCTTTTTTTTTAAATACTAACATTCAAAAGGAATTAGATAAGCTATAATGACCCCACCTACTCTCAATCCTTTCTCCACCAGAATGTTTTGTGTAATAAATCATGCGAGTGCTACATTATTCCAAAGCTAAAAATGGAGCAGAGTCAGGAGGCGGCACAGAGCTCTGAATACAGAATGCAGAGACGTATTTGATAACATCTGCACTCAGTCTGATTTTAAGCTTCCTTGGGTTGGGATAATGAACTCAAATGAGAGGGGAAAGGTTCACGGAATGATTACAGCACAGGCTGGCTTTTAAGCCATTTCCCTTTCAACTTCACTTTCACCACCTTTTGATTTAGATTGGGTTAGCTCCTGGAAGGAGTTCTGCTTAACAGAACACACCAAAGGTATCCCTTACAGTTGCCCAAATCCAAGACAGTTGTTGAAGCGTGGTGAGAGTGTAGCTGAATGGAAGGATGCAATATCATTTTTCCTTAAATCAGAGGGGTGAGATCACATTTCCTCCAGGCTTGGAGAGAGAGAGCTTCTGAAAAAACAGTCTCACTAGCTGTATTGGGGCTAAAATACTGATTTAGAATTTCAGATGAGTAACAAGCACTGATCACAGCAATGAACTTGATAAGGCAGCTCATTCTGGCTAAAAGCAGACACATTATTCCAGTTGTGTCCCAAAGCCCATTCCTAAGCACCTTCACTCTAAGTGATGGCTATCCACACTAAGTAACCTGGCTAAATGTGACACCCACCGGCCATGCTAATCTAATGCGTCATCTGAACTTCTGCTAGGTAAATGGTGGAATGACACTATCTCAAAGGCTCATTCATAAAAGGGGGTTTTTAACATCTGCTAGGGACAAGTCTGGATAATGGTCATGAGCAAAAATTTTAGTCTTTAGGCTTTAAGAACAGTTTTAGTTAAAACATCTTAACTTTTTAGAGGCCTAAAAATAGTTCTTGAAAGCTACTGCTCGTTTAGATTGGATAGAACAGTATGTTTCAGCTGTTGACACTGAAAAAGCTTATGGGACAGATTCATACCAGAGAACCAAAAATAATAAAACAAATGAGATTTTTTTTTCTTCAAGTAGTCCTACTATCTAGGAACTGAACTTCAGTGAGAGCTGAAATTCACAGGGAGCTAATGAAAATACAGCTGCAGGCTGCTAGTCCAGGGAGTTTCAACACCTACAGTTGCCGGAAAACACATGGACCAGCTCACAGAGTTCTGGCATGCTTTACTGCTGCACATTTACCATGTCAATAACCCTGCGTGACGCAAAATATCTTAAGGGTTCTTTCCATATACAGATGGTGTTATTTTTTCGAGGCCAGTCTGCTAGATGTCTGATCTGAAGATAGCCTGGCAGGCTACTTAGATCTTCCCCTCAGATGTCTTCGCATTTTGTTCTGTGACTGATTCACTGGAAAAAGAAACAATGAAAAGCAAAACTCCAAATCACTACTTGCAGATGTGCACAAACTGCAATTACACTGAGAAATCAAATGGAGTCATCTCATTAAGAACTGATGAAATATGTGAGCATCTCTTTAAAAAAAAGAAGAGTGAAAAGAACAGTTAATGACTGACATGATTTGAATTAATAGATATTAAGGACAGTAAGACTATTAAACTCATCAGCCAGTCTGAATTGCAAAATACCAGTCCAAGAAAACCTCAGGACTTTTCTGTTTCCACCAAATTATTTTTAAGTCTACACACAGGCATTCATTAAGCACATTCATTTAGTCCTTTCATCATCCTGCACTATTCCGGCTTTATTATTTATTACAGATACAGCATAGGAAGATGATTTTGTTGTGCACTTCCCTGCATGCTTTATAACCAGCAGATTTATGAATTACCAGATTTGTTTTCTGTGGGCACTGCTTGGTATTCTGACCACAAACATGCATCAAACCTACTGAGGAAAATTTGAGGGACAACTAAAACATACCAGTAGCGCTTAGCTCACTTGTACTTGCAATCTGTTTTACACTTAATTAAATTTTCCTTTTTAGACATAATTTCAGCTATGTTTCCTGTAAATACATTCTCTGCACTGCTTTTGCCAGGTATCTCAATCAGATTTTATCTCTACAGTGATATAATGAGTTAAGTGTAGCATTTATTCTCCAGCTAGGGACCATCACACTACCTACTTCAGTGCAAAGCATATTAACATTGCAGGGCATTCTCTCAGTTAAACACTTAACACAGCTGCCAGTTAATACTAAAGCACGGACCATCAGTGATAGCATCACGGTCTTCTTCAGTTTGTTTATATAGAACTTACAATTGCATGTCCATCTATTGCCAGTAACTCAAAAAAACCCCACCCAAACTTAAAAACGATTTTTAACTTCTAACATGCAATAATGTTGTCATATATCTAGTAAACCAGAATTATTAAATCAATTGTCCTCCTTCAGTCTTTAATCAGGCCAGGAGTATTTCCTCAGTTTTAGACCCTCTGGGCTTGAAACCAGAGACCCAAAATATGCTTTGGACCTGGATGGGCAAAAAACTGCAGGAACAAGAAAAGTTCCAAGCATGGGCATTACCCTAGCTGCTAGGGTAGAAATAGGAGATGCAAAACCAAAATGAGACTACAGGGTTGATACTCTGGTCTTACCTCAGTCCCAGGCTGTTGAGCAGCCAAGTTATCATTTCTCATAAACACCATAGTCATGAAGACCATATAAAGGCCCTGGAGGTATTGCAGTCTCCATTCACAGAGGTTAGAAGGGCTCCACAGCTATGATAGGATGACCCAAGAGAACAAACTCCCTAGCTGATCCCTAGTTTTGCACACAGTTTTCAAGGTAAAAATCAATGCAAACGGGCAAGTTCTTGAGCTAGACTTAAAAAAAAAAGTTCATTTTTTGAGTTCTGGTGCAGGAAGAACATCAAAGCCTATAATAGGGATCTCTGCTAGCAGGGAGGATTGCTCCTAACTTTTTTCCTATCAGGAAGTATAGGGTTTTTAATGCATGGGGCGGTTAGGGGGGTGAGGTGGTGGGTGGTATTGGTGCATGTGTGTTGGATCATGAACTCAGTCATGCACGTAAAATCCAGAGACAACAGAAAGATTAAACACCATCTCCCATTAGGGCATATTTTGCAAAGTGTCTTCTACTGAAGATGTATTTTCATAAAATATGACTTATCTGCATGCTATGGATATCTGGGCTCTTATGCTAAAAATAATTGAACAGTTTCTCTTCAGTTCAGGAAATTTAATTTTATTAAGTGACTG
The DNA here is from genome assembly GCF_003984885.1 of Neopelma chrysocephalum. Classification (NCBI taxonomy): domain Eukaryota; kingdom Metazoa; phylum Chordata; class Aves; order Passeriformes; family Pipridae; genus Neopelma; species Neopelma chrysocephalum. The sequence continues at coordinate 12,370,216 of NW_020897714.1, forward strand.
CAAAGCAATGTGCAACATTCATAAACAAATCGTGAAGACCATAGGCTAATACTGGCACAGTCAACCTGCACAATAAAAGGAGAGATTAAGCTTGTCGTCTGAATTGCAATTCTGCAATCAATTTCTTTTGGATACTGATAAATTGAACAAAATGGTGCTTTCATTTAATTTAAACACTAACAAAAATTAACATTTGAACTTCTAGCTAAGCAGCCAGGAATTACTTTCCCTGCTTATAGTGCTCGTACTCTTGCTATAAATAAGTAGACTAATGACATCCAAACAACCCAATCAGTCAAAACTGGGACACAAAATGAAAAACTATTTTAATACTCTTGCCATTTGACCATGCCAGAAATTAATTAGCAGTATTAACATTTGAGTTTTGAGACCAAAACTGAGGTTGGTTTCAATGGCTCTAGACAGTATAAGGCTGCAGAGCAAGGCTAGTCAAAGCAGAGTTTCAGTATTTTAAAATACAGAGAGTCCCCAAAAACACCTTGCTTTAAGAAAACAACCAGGAGATGTTAGACTGTACACTTTTAAAGCTTTTGCCTTCTGGCTTATAGTTCTCAAAATTCTCATTTTTCTGGAGACTGAGAAACTAGAAATGGTATTTAAATGCAAGAACCAAAAGTTATCATCCCAAAAACAAGACCAGCAGACCATAGCGAGCATCCCTGTGAGTGCATGCTGCAAGCAATATAAGCAACATGTTCAGCTAATATTATATTTAATATTCATACAATACTTACCAAGGGGAAAAAATTTAATCTTGTAAGAAAGTTGCTGCATTTAATATTTCCCATAACATGATGCACATGGTTTACCGACACATCTCCAGGAGGCTGTATGAGGAAAAGAGTAACCTCCATCCCTCCAAGTGTGAACTGCAGCACCACTTAGCAACTTACTCTGAAGTCAGATCTTAGCAGGGAGGGGAGAAGCAGGTACCTGCTATCCCACCTCTAAATCTTGTAAGAGGCAAAACCTAGAAGGCCGGCACAAGAGAGAGTCATCTTTAATTCTAGTCTTAGACCTTACTGTTCCTTTGGGCTTTTCTGGTCCCCTCAAACTGATTTTTGCAGCTCAGCAGGGATGGAAGCCGGCACCATGGCACACTTTGGTCCCAACCATTTGCTGGAAGGCTACAGGACCCTGCGCGCAGACAGGCTTTCTACGAAACCAGTATCAAAAGCACCCATCAAAGTGGCAGTGCAACTGGGTCAAGGCAAAGGACTCAGCAGCTAGCTCAGACAGCTCCATGTCCACCAGAAGATATGGTGCAATTTTCTTTACTGATCCGAAGGACCAACCCTAAATAGCAAGCTCTGTAGCAATCAACAAAGAAATCCAACTAGAAAAACTTAACGGGAGATACGGAGGTCAAGCTGAGACTGGTTTTTCACCCTCTTTGAAAAATTCCAACAAGACCACAGTTTGTGTACATACTAGCTAAACCCTAATTGAGGCTATGAAAAAAAAATTAGGATCTATTGCACATATGGTCTCTCTAGAATTACAGATGCTTTCTTGATCCTAGAGGAAACCCAGAATACTTGTCCATCCACTGAGACCATGACAGGGCTTTTAGAGCTCTGTTTTGGATGTCATCTGCTCAACAGAGATCTGTTTTGGCCAGACTATGGGACAGGCTGTCCAGAAAGGCCATGGAGTCTCCATCCTTGGAGATGCCCAACAGCAATATACCCAAGGCCACCTGCTGTAATGAGCAGGAGGTGGGAACAGAAGCATCCAGGGGTCCTGCCCAGCCTACCTGATTCCGTGATTCTTCTCTCCCCTAAAACTAGCAAGCCGAAACTGTGCAAGAAGTTAAAGTGAAAAATAATGAAGGTAAAAGTCAAAAGACATATTTGTTCAGGTTCAGATACAGATGAAATCTTACACTGAAAATTTTGAGGAAAGACAAGAACAGATAACAGTCACACTAACTCCTGCTCTGCTGTAATCAGACCAGTCACTTGCAGTTCACCATAGGCAGATATTTTTTTAAAAAGAGGCTTGAAACTTTTAAACTAAATATAACTTTTGAACAGCAAGAAAAATATTCTGAAATGTCTTGTGTTTAGTGAATTCTTTTATATATTAGAGCTCTGTTCAACTCTCTTCAGGTTGCAGTCCATGCATTAATTTTAGTGCAATTTGGATCACAACCTGAATTAGTTGGCTGATCAACCTGTTTTTCTAATCTCAGCATTTTGGATAGTCACAGTCATGACCAAAAATTATTATAAGGAGTCCCTCTCAGCCACTTCATTTTTAATGAGGTCCCCGTGTTTTTTTCAGAAGGTTAAATGCATCAATTCATGCAGTAAATCATTGACTTCAAAGTGCATTTACTTACTCCCTGTTGCCCAAGTTCATCCACCTGACTTGTTTTCTTTATCTGTGGCACCTAAATAGCTATCTCAATGTCTATATTCTGTGCAAAGAGAAATGAGTTGTCATTTAGAAGCTTCAAATTCTTTGGAGTAAATTTGGGCTGATCTATCTCAATCTCCCAATAGTAACAGCTACAGACAGATCAATGCTCTTGCATCAGAGATAAGACTCTGCTCTCTCCCACTATTTTGGAAAGCAGACTACCACAATTTCCACTGCCATTGTAATTCACTAAATAAAAGCCAGTATATTCAGCAGTAATTATTGAAAGTCAGCTTGATAGAAAGTTTCCATCAAAAGTATAGATGAACAACACAGTTTCTGTAAAAATGCAGTAAAAATAGAAATTAAATAGATGATAGTTACCATAAGAAACAGGGCAGACTATGTTTGGGAACTTCTATGCAGTGGAAAATTTGCTACCTTTCTGAGAGCAACAAATATGCTGACTGATTAGCAATTGCCTGGCCTCTTTGAACTTCAGTCTACAGGAAACATGGAATCAGGAGAGGAAATGAGCTCTCTCTTTGCAAACACCCGGAAGGTTATAGAGTGTTAAGAAAAAGCTAATGTGAATTTATCAGAGACAGATTATGTCACTCTTCCTCCTACATCAGGATAAAAGGCCTTTCTGTAAGACAGAAATAGGAGATACTCTACATCTTCAGTGAATACACAGCTTTTTTATGTTCTTTCACAATAGAAAACCAGAAAGTGCCTCTCAGAGGTTTGCTGCCAAACAGAAAGGCCATACTGTGTGATACTCACTTGGGTCTTGACTGAGACAGTGAACCAGAGAACATGCATTTTCTATATACAGTACAGACAGCATCTGGAAGGGGCTGCGAGCACACAGGAGGACAGACTTATAAGTTTAAAGGATTAGAGAAATCAGTTGGAACAGACTTTAAATAAGATGATAATGCAGTATATGAACAAATGAAGAAATACTTATCAGTTGCACAAATGCAACATGGGGAATGGGTGGATGTGGAGATTGGATAGTATCATAAATATGGGGAATGGGTAGATGTGGAGATTAGATAGTATCATAAATATGTGTCTGTCATGCTGTTGCAAAACCAAATGACAAACAATGACTCTAAAACAAACTTCACCTTGGAATCTATAAACATTTGTTTCACCTGTAGATCTTGATGCTTCAGCAAGAGTACTGCACCCACCCTAGGCACCACACTTCTCTGAAAACCCAGACTACAGCAGGGGGAACAAAAAAGAACACAGACAATTAAATGTAATGAGGACAATAACTGGAGTTATTGATTGCATTTAGTTCAGGATTTTTATGCTTCAGTTTTCTGCCACTGCTCCGGATCCCTCACCCTATTACATCTTCCACATGACTTCCATTCTCATTACTCATCCTGACTCACAGACTGGTCAGATAATATTTTCTATATTGCAGCATGGGAAATCTTGTTTTATAGATATCCCAGTTCCTTTAACAACCACATAGCACTGCCCTCATGGGGAAATGCAAGTTATAAATGGGACAGCCAGCATCAGAACTAGAACTAAGGAGCAGGGTTCAGATCACCCCACTAAAAGCACAGCTAGTTTCCTTCTTGCCTGCACCCTTTATTTCAGTGCGCAGTCAGAACAAAGGGGGGGCTGTGACCTTCAAGGCATTCTCTCTGTCCCACATGACTTGACTGATACAGGAAGGACAGGGAGGCACAGCAGTGGTTCAGTGAAAAAAATCAGTTAAGAGGGAAAAGGAGAAGCAAGAGTGGCATACTTACAGAGACAGAGCAAAAAAGCCAGTGGCAGGAGAAAGTCGCTGCTAATTGAAGAACTCCCTGCATTTGAGAGTTCTGGAGTCCAAATGCATTCATGGGCAACCCTAGCCCCCAAAAGAGCTCCAAAAGAAATACGAAAGCATCTCTTTTCCTTTTGTGTTAATATGAACCAAGCATACAAAAAGAAAAAAAAAACCAAACCCAAACAACTAAAAGCAACAGATGTCTTAAAAGTACCATGGAAATTCAGCCCCTGCTTGTTTGTTGTACTTCACTAGTAGATAAAAAATTAAGAGATTCATCAAACAACCTTGACATTTTCCTGCTGTGTGATGCTGCAGACACCCATGTTTCCAGCTCACTGTATGCTTGGAAACACTCTGTCTTCAGAGGAAATGAGTAAGAATGTTGGTTCAGGAACCTCAGCTCCTCAGGCTGAGGGAATGTTATAGAAACGTCTGGAGAAGATAGGTCTATCTCTGACCAGATAGCATAAACACTATGATGGCCAGATATGACATCATTTCAATGCCAGTAGGAAGCTAAGGTCATCTTGCACCGTCTCAGAAAGTTTTTTTATTTACTGGAGGCAGGCAGAGCATGCCCTGCCCACGCTGCCCCCTGGGACTGGCAGCATGCCTCCCTCCTCCTGCTCTGCCATCCCCTGCCTTACATAAGCAAAGGTAGCCCAGAGGTCACGGCAATTTCTGTCTGAACACATGTCATACAAGATATCTCCGGGCTCAGGAGCCCTTTTCTGTTTGCTTCAGATACTGCTGCCTGATGACAGAAGCAGAACCACTTTAGCCTTGAGAGTGGACTGTGCTTACAAAGGCATCCCCATCTCCCAGGCCTTACTGACAGCAGGTTTGGGCTGGAGGACACAGTCATCTTTCCTTCAGTTTGCCATGGGGGCCAAAGGATAGGGTTTCAACCTTCATCACAAAGCAGCATATTTAATAGATAGTTGTCAGCAGTAAACTTCTGATCAACTGCATGAAATCAATTCATTACTGATTTTCTATTTGGAGGATCATTCTAAAGCCAAATGAGACTTGAATCAAGAAATCAAAAAAAGGAAACATCAGTAAACTTAATAAATCAAACAAAATCAGAACTAATCTCTTTCCAATTATCTTTTTCAGTATAATGCACAACCATATGAAGTTTTTATGGCTACAGGCTGAATATTTGCTCCGCAGGACACAGGAAAGAGGGGGAGGCCACAAGGTTTCCTGTCCCTTTTTTCCCTAGCTCTCCTCCCCATTAATAAAGCATGCCCAGTCCTATGGCGTGTGTAGTAGCTACGTGACCAAAGAGTCTCTCTCTCTTTTGGATCTTCCCTCTGTCTGTAAGAGCCATTCTGCGACTCTCCAACAGCAAGAAATCAATCACAGACCAGTCTGTGCCTGCATAAGTGATACAGGTTTGAGAAGGAGAGATTGAAAGACTACAGAACGGGAAAATAAAAGTGCAAAATCTACAGATTGTTGAAAGAAACCTGGTAATAACCTTCTGGGAGCACAGAGATTCACTGGAATCAGATTATGTTCTGTCATTTTACATTAGTCCTCTCACGTGATTGCAGCATTTGATACATGCAAGCAAGATTCTCAGGCGACAGCAGAGGAACACAACTCATTTCTTCCATCATTTGAAAGTCATTAGGATTAGAGCACTGCATGCATCAGAAACATCAAATTAAGCACCCACCACAGGATCAATCCCCATTATCCCCTGGGTTTTTGCAAATTACCACTGCAAATTAAGTATTTTAGTGAAAGCACTTATAATTTGCTTTCTTTGTTAGCAATGATTTAATTATGCTCACTTTTAAAACACAAGATGATCAAAAGTTCTCTTTTTCACACAGCTAACAAAGCTGCAGCTAACAATCAATACTTTACTCCCCTGTTACAATTGCAAAATTATTATGTGAATGTAGAAACTAAAATTCAACTTTAAACTCATATCTCATTTGGTTGCTATTAAACCTGTTAATATTTGCATTACTAAGGATTACTCAAAACAGTAGGAAAGTACAGTTCACAAACAATCAGAAGGAGCAGGAAAGGGGGAAAGTGCAGCAGTTCCAACTTTCAAATATTTTTATCCATCTGTACGGTATGTAAATCAAGACACACTCTAATTTCAGGCTCCCAGTCTGCAAAGTGCTACACAAATTGCTAGATCAAAGCATTCAGAAGTACAACATGGACTAAACAAACTTTTATGCTATTTTGATTTGTGGACCAAAACCAATCTAGAACACCAGAGCAATACAAGAACCACCAAGAATGGAACAGACTCTGTATGTTTGCCGAGACACTTGACTGTCATAATCTTTACCATGAAATGTAATATCCTAGTTTAGGCTTGCTGGATTTATTTACAGAGTAAAAGAATTAACACTGGGAGAATAAATCTGGGGATTACATCTCCTCATTCAGTATGCCTCAGAGAGACAGCAAATATATTCAAAGTGTTGTCATGTACATGAAAATATACAGAATGATAGACACAGGAAGCAGCAAAACACTCCACAGCATATGGTTTATGTAAATTGAAACTGAAGTCTGTATACAGAAAATAAGTACAAAATGTAATATTTATTGAATTCTATTCACTTGGAACATAAAGCTGGAATTACAATAGCAGGTGTTCTCAGATATATGTTTGAATGCCAGGAAATTACTCCTGTGTAATTTTTGTCTGCTACAAAGTATATGTTAACAATTTAGCTCCAAATTAGTATTTATAGGTCTCTGAAGACTGCTTTTCCTTTCCATGCCAGTTTACCTTGTGCTACCATTCCAGGTACTTTACACACAGCATCTTTCACACAGTATTCCACAAAAAATAAGATGAAAACTCTTAATAAAAACTGGTAAAAGCAAATCTTTTAAAACTGCAAGTGTTTCCCCAGATGTCATTACAAACAACCATCACACACTACCCCACAAGTGGAAAACAAGATAGACATAATGCTAGACCTATGCATTTCCAAAAGGACATATTGCCACAAAGGATTAAATTATTTTCTTTCTGTGGAAAAAGTACACAAATACCACTGAAAATACAACTATATGTCATTAGGCCCCTCATATCCCATTCTATGCAGGCCATTTTAGAACAAAGTGTATCCCCTCTTTCCCAGCTGTACACAATCTCCAAAGCAGTTGGCATGCTGATAAGACTGATAATTATTTGTGAAGTCCTTTTTGAACCACTATCATACTGTGGAGCAGTTGTAGCTCCAGTTTTACAAGGTGCTTTAGTCCCTAGTCCCAGCAGATCATTAAAACAAGGGAGGCAGTTTATACACTTAATCATTTAATAAGTTAGAAGTCGTGATTCTATACAAAAAGTCACTCTTGTGGCCCCTTCACAAGCCACATACACTGTCCTCATTACTTCTCATAACTACATTCAGTTGTGTAATTCTGAGCCAATTATTTTTTACCCCCAAGTAGGCAATCAGGATTTTAATGGAAAATGTGCAGAAGTGCATACCCAAGTGTGTGCATTTGCTTATGTATATGTTCATGCTTCATAAACCTTCTGCTAAAATTTAATTTTCACTGAATCATAAATATCTGAAGAAAATTGAACTCAGAGGATTTTCACAGAGTAAACACTTTAAACCTCAGAGATAGATGTTATGCAAGCAGTTTAAAGCAGTGAAATATATTCTGGGGGCTCCCAAACACATGTCCCAGGACTTGTCACCTAGTGATTGATTTCTCCATCTTCCCAAACAGATCACAGATCCTCATTTCAGCCAAGGATTGCGTATTCTTATAATCTACCCCAGTCAGTTGTTTTTTTTCTAGTCTATGGGCCAGATACAAATTTGTTCCATCCTGAAATCAGAATTCAAGAGAAACACTCTATAATGAATCAATGTTCATCAACCAAACACCTCTCTTGAGACAGGCAACATTTTTGCCGTCTGATCTTCCCAGAGGAGCAAGGGACAGCTTTAGCTCTGCTTTGCACTCCTTTAGAGCAAACTGCTGAAAAATTCAGGTAAACACGAACCCAGTCTCTTACTCCAGTCTCAGTTTTCTGCCAGCCAGGGCTGTCTCCCTCAGATAATTCTAGCAAAGGAAATTTCACCTTCATGGCTGAATCCCAAAGTTCTGTGACAGAATTTATAACAAGCAGAAGCAGCTGTTAATAATCCCATGATTAGCCTGCAATGAATTCAAGCCTGAATCTGACTCTGCAATCATTACCTCTGAAACCATAGGACCACTTGCTAAGGAGAAAGATCTCTAAAACTATCAGAAAAAAAGCTGAGTGACTGAATTATTGGCTTAAGCTTATTTCATTTCAAAAGTACTTTGGGGAAGTTTATGTCTGTCCATGTGCTGCCCTGGGGAGAAAAAAATCTCAGGAACAAAAATAACAAAAGAAACACGTTTTTGTTTTGACTGCAAAGGAATAACCAAATTCATTCCAAGGAGAGAATTGGGCTGGAAAGTAATACAAGAATGTAGTTCCAGTGGAAAGTAGATATTTTGACTCTGAGAAGAAGTTTGAAGGCCAAAACACCTCAGATAAGAATCTTGCTTTAACCAAGAGTCGCTGCTACTTTCCCACACAGCTGTAAATCAGGACCATCTACATGCAATACAAAGCAAAAAGCTCATATATGAGCAAACAAAAACAAACAAAAAAAAACCCAACCAAAATTTATTTCAAATTAATATGAAAATGGTATCATCTGTACAAGCTGATAGGGATATTTGCACTCCACTTTACAATTCTTAAAATCATGCCTATTCCCCGTGTTATCTTGTTTTCAAATTACTATTTTTTCCCAGTCTTCTAAAGAGCTACATCTCTGGGCCTATGTGCAGCCAAGCAAATTCAATCAGAGTACAAAAACCAACTACATATTTTAATATCTGAAAAACACAGGTGAAGACATGTCTTCAGGAAGGGTACAGATACTTCTGTCCTTCTCAGCTCTTTAGTGCTTACACACCGTAGTGTCAATCTCAGGTAGCTTTCTAGACCTTCACTGGTCATAAAGAGCCAGCTCTAAGCTTCTCGTTTGCAGTCAGTGTTGAGAAGTGCAACTCCATGTGAAGGACAGCAGAGCAGATGCCCAGGCAACAGATTGTAAAGAAATGAGTTTTCAGGAGCCAGGAAAGACAACCAGAGGGAGCAAGGAAGAAATGAAAGAAGCACAAAGAAGCTCTTCTGGGGGCTGTAATCAGAGTTCCTTTTTCTTGGAGTTCTGGGGAATACCTCAGCCCAGTAACCTGTGCCCACTATGAAGCCAAAGCAATCCTTGACAACTGTTGTGCTACCCTGGTGGCTGCATCTTTATGCAGCTGGGGTGCCAGAGCAACATTCACGTGACACAACACATGCTGTTGAGAAAGCAACATGATGATCTCCTCCTCTGCTTTCCCATGGAGTACGGGGCACAGGTACAAACATGCTCATTCCCGCTCTGAGATCTTCCCAGACAGAGGCAGAAGCCGCCATGCTTAGTGAGTCCTTGCTGGTATGTGCAGAGCCACATATAGGACTTCAGCTGAGGATATGAAAAGAGCAACTTTTTGTGAGCAGATGTAAGCCAGTGGGAAAAGTGAGCAATGGATGGGAGGAACAAATATGACATGACATTGAGATGCTCTGCACAGGAGTGAGAACCCTTCAGTGGTATTTAAATCCATTCTTTCCAGCAGCCAGAGAACATGCAGCATTAGGATTTCCAATGGTCTAATTTAGGTACAGGCAGAATGACAGCTTTAGCACCCAACTGAACTAATTTTATTCCACCATCCATTTTGACCTGTTGCCTGTAACAACTACCCCCAGATGTCTGTGCCAAAAGCCACCCCTGTCACATAGCACAGTTTAACTGTGGTAGTTGTTTGCAGTCATGGTCTGGAGAACAAAAGTATGAAGGGGCTAAAATATGGAAACCTCATGGAAGCTGTGACAATCAGCAGCAAGTAAGAATGGCAGCTTGGATACAAGCTTTGGCTCAGGACACTCTCCTAACAACACTGATGACCGAAAGTGGGCCATAGAAGCAGTGATTCCTTCCACATGTACCTATAACTGTATCTGTATATGAACACCCACATAGCCTGATGCTTAAATTCATATTTTAGTATCTGATACTGATTATCATGGGAGACCTATGGTGTGTCCTGGTATGACCATTATTCTATCACAGACAGATAATCAATAGCTTCTCTTTTCATGACTCCTGCATGCCTAGGGGTGTTGTTTCAGCAGCAGATGCAGAATACACATACACCCAGTGGTGTCCCAGAGAAGAGGACAGCTAATGGCCAGCCAGCTGCAGATGCATCAGCAATGTCCTGAGGCATGCTGCCACCTTGTAGTTTAGAGAGATGACAGTGATCACCCTTTACTCCTTCCACTTAATTCACAGCAAGGTTATCTGGCACCCAGAGAAGTGTTGCTGAGTTTGTTCTTGCAGTGGAGATGAAGGGTGTACTGGCTATTTATCAGTACAGCCTGGGAGTCCCACAGGACACATCAATTCTATTTGGATGCATTGAAAAAAGTACTTTACCTCTTTCGGCCTTGATGCTACAAATGTACTTAAAAGCACTTACCATTAGATGGGTCCTGGTTTGTCTAGAGCAACATATGTTTGCCTAAGAACAGGAACAATGCTCCATAACAAGCAGGATAATGCATCTAGATAGTCAGTAGGTTTAAATCAGCCTAAGGACTCTTTGACTTTCTCAAAATCTGGACTTTGTCTTGCTCTGGGTAAATTCAGTATGTAACACTGTCACTCACTACACATAGATGTGAAAAAACCGCAACCTATAGGATGCAAAGGAATGACAAATACGATTCTTTGGGTGAATGTGGTCTGTTGACATATCTGCCTGTTCAGAACATCCTCTGCACTCTTCTTGGAGCTTGTACACACAAACAAGTTTAATATGTTCAGCTTAAAATAGCCATTTTTAAGAGCTGTATTTTCACCTACATAACACGGGATAAAAGTGGCTTAAAAGTATACAGTCACATAGCTTTATCTCCACTGAATCAGAAACATTCCCGTAACTGGCACTGCCCTGTCTCACAGTCAGTCTTTCACAGTGGTTTTCTCCAAGTACAGGTTGGGCTTTTCTTATTTCCTGACATACTTGTGGAGCTTATACCAAGAATTTGGAACCAATTACCACACGACAGACAAAGTAAGAGGGCAAGTTAATTAGTTAAAGAACATGAAATTTAAATCAAAATAACCTTGTTTCTGTGCGTCAGAATAGGATTTCAGATGTTATATAAGAAAATGGAAGACAAGACAATAAGACATCAGGAAATATGTCTTAGCACTAATGATTTGAAAGCTCTATTTTCTAGAAAACAGAACGATACAGTTCGTAAGTAAGGTGTTGAAAAAGTTTTAGAAAAAAGAAATGCTACAGGTGAAGCAATTTTTTTAGCTTAATTAATTTAAAATGCAGAACTTTGAGAACTTACTTAAGTAGACAATACAATCTGTTCAGACCTTTCTCGATATCTTTTATTTTCTGGCTGTCAGCAAGAAGAAAATCTTACCTTATGCCATAAAGTCTATTGCTGAGAGAGCTGACCGTGGTGTTCATCCCATTCCTTTCTTTCCTTCACCTTAATTAGAACTGAAGACTGAAAACGTGTGGCTCTCAACACTCAGGAGATATGCAAACTACAAGGGAAACACAGCTAAGGGCTTGTCTGCATGTGTTGCACACCAGACAAGGCAACACTCTTTCCTTCCCCTCTGCTATTAGGGCATTTCCACTACAGCATGTTTGGCTGCACTAAGCTATACAGTGCCAAAGAAGCTATTTATGAACTCTAATATTTGTGCACATACAATGGTAATAACACCAGACTGTGTGAAACATTTTTATATGACATTTTTCTAGAGGAGACCTTATTGCCTTGATTTCTGCAGGAAGGAGAGAAGCTGCTCAAAACTCTCAGACCTGTGGTTAAAGCACTGATGGGAGACAAAAGCTCTCCCTTTGAAGATGAAATGTCATTTTGGATGCTCATTTAAAATTAGGTTTAATTGATTCACTTGCATGACAGAGACAGTAGCTTCTGAGCAAAAGGCTCACCAGAAGGAAATGAAACCGCTGACACAACATGAAGAGCTGAAAACAAAGTGATGCAGCTAACACACTTATCTCATGGACGTCGTGCATCTTGATTTTCTTAGATGGTTTCTGCTTAATCATGTCAAGCAAAGGCTCTTCAGAAACCCAAGGATGATTCTCCAAACATCCAGCTCTGGCCACTGATTCTGAAAGACTCTGAGAGACTTCACCTGTCACAGAATCATCTAAAATATGTCCCTGTTCCAGCTTTTGCTATTGGAGTGAGACAACAAAAAGAATTATCACTCCCATAGCATTTGATGGCATTGGTATGTGAAAAATTGATTTTGTTCCTTCCTCCCACCTCCTGAGCAGATTATTTGGCTCTGTTAGAAAGTGAAAACAAGCGTTTTCTAAATTCCTAGCAAAACAAAAAATTCAAAGTATTTTCAACTTCCATGAAATCATTCATTATTGTTTAAAACTTTTAATTTTCATTAAAATAAAACAAAATAAGGTGAATAAAAAAGCAATTATACCTTGGTTTTTCAGAACAAAAAATTTGACTAATGTCTCATTCACATGGAATGCAGTAGTGCCACAAAATCTGCTTTTTGTTTTGGGAAAAAACATGTTCCACTTTATATCTTTAAATATTTGATTCATCTAATTTTATGTTTTATTCAATGAAGGAATTAAACTAAGGTACAGTGGCAGCAGATAACCACAGGCAGCACCAACCCTTGGCAATGCTACTTGAGCTGATGTGTGTTATGAGGAAGGATGCTAGTCCACCACAACATCCCCCTCCCCTCTCTCTCCCCCACCCTTATGTTTGTATTTGGCATCATGGTGTGGACTGATGTTGCATATTTTGTAAAACTAGTTCTTGCACTTGTAAATAGAAATAATATTTCATCTGGTGTAAAAAAAAAAACATGCTGAGGTACATACTACACCTTTATTTTCTTCCTGTTTTTTTGTGTTGAATGCTGTGTTGTATCTTCAGGGGTTTGAGCTCTTACTTCTAGATCATTTGATACAACAAACCCAATAAACAGACCCCAGATAAACACACAAATGGAAGATATCACCTTTGCTATTAAAAAAGGGCTATTTAAGTCGTATCGTACAGAGGAATAAAATGCTTCAGATCCTCTCAGACAACATTTGGGAAAGAAACATTGTGTTAGAGACATACAAGTATGCCACAGTTGTGGCAAATCCTACATTTATTGGAGCACAAGATGCTAACAAAGAGAAGCATGGCTTATCTGTTTTTCAAAGTATTTTGTGCATTTGATGGCAATTTTCATACAGCCACTTTCAGAGCTTCCTCTTTCTCGTTCACCAAATCACTCTTAGAAATATCGCAACAGGAACAAGTGAGTCCTTTTAAAACTATGCTAAGAAAATGATCATGAACCGCATCTTTAAATAAACTGCTGTCCTCTTCAAAAGGAAGTTCTTGTGAGTTATTCAAATGTGTAAGACAGCAAACAGTATTTTGACTTGCATTTCATAGGGTTTTCTCAACAGTAATAAGGGCAGCCTCCCAACTCTCCTGCAAGGACAGTGATTGTTGTTCCTTCTCTTGCTGTGGAGGAAGAGGGACTATGAAACTCCATGAGTGCCTTGGGGTCACAGAGGAAGTTTGGGGTAAGGTTGAGTTCAGCTCGTGGCTCTCCCAACTACCAGATCCACCTCCTTAATCAAGGCCAGCAATCACTTCTTCCCGGACAGACTGGTCACTGCTGCCGCCTATAGTAAGATCCTTCAGTCAAATGACAAATGGAGGGGAAGGGAGGAATCTTCCACACCTTTTTGCCCTTTTCTAGCTTTTTACCCTCTGAAGATCTTAAATACTTGATTATCAATGGTAAGCAAGGAGATTGATCAAACCCTCTCCTTCAAGACAGCTGCTGGGTAACTAGCAGCACCCAAATGGGCACTGTACCACCACACCAGAAAGTGCTACTTATGACTTGCCAATGCTAGCACACAAAAGCAACTCGATTCACCAGGATTCTCCTCTTTCCAGATCATGCAGAAATATTGCTCACTATAGAAAATAAAAATTACTGCCCAACTGTAATTCAGGCTCAAATCAAAAGGCTCAGCTCCTGAGCTGGCCCTGCTGTCCTGTAGCACAGGAAAAAACATCTGGCAATGTGCATATTGCCAAGTTGTTTATTACTGAATTACATTGCATCCATATGTATCCTGAGCAATTTGTTGCTAGGTGCTGATTTATTTAATAACTTAGCGGACTTTGAACATTTTTCCAGAAAGGAATGCTGGACCTGAAGGTTTCATTGTTATTTTGTTCAATGAAGCAACAATAGCTAAAAACACCCTCATAAAAAACTCTCAGGACTCCTCAGTAGAGGTAGGAAAAAAAGTAACTTTGTATTGTGGCAGACCCTGAAATCAGATCAAACAGCAACTGTGAAGCCTCTTTTGAACGGCAAGACCAGGTGGAAAGAATTATTTAACCTTATGCTCCCAAAGTGAGATTAGATCCACAACTTGGAAAGACCGGTTCGGAAACAACCCTAATCAACAAATCTTTTACAAGACGGATACTGTTCAACACAAGATAAATCTCTGAACTGGGTGATCTTGTGAGATTTAATCTATCATATTTCCAGTCCTGTAATTTTGCATCATCAAAGTGAAACTCAAATAACCAGTTTCAATTTTAGCCTCAGTTCAGTGTAAACAGATCTTCTGCTTCTGTAGGTTATCTTAAGTTAAAGGATGTCAAAATATCTTGCAGAGTCCATTAAATGGCATTCTTTTTTACAGGGGAGGAGGGTTCAAATGATTCACAGAAAACTGTAATGCCCCCCCTGGAAGTCACAGAGCAGTAAGCACTGTAAGCTGCAGGCCCCGTGCCTTCCACACCAGGATGCTCTGCGGATCGGAGGCTGTTGTGACTTCAGACCACCAATTCCTCTTAAGGGTATAAAGACAAGACCGGGGAGTGTGTTTCTTTTGATGAAGCAGGCTTGTGGCTGGTGAGACTACATGCAAGCTAAGGTTTAACAAATACATCCCAAAGGCTGCTCATACTGGCCTCCTCTCGCTGCCCCAGGCAGCTGGCATTCCCCCGAGCACCTCCCTCCCAGACACGAGGTGGTGGGGCATGACAATGGAGAAGCCCATTGGAAATCAATTTGGCACGTGCACTTTGGCACAGGGATGCCCCGCGCTGAAGAACCAAGCTGAGCAGTAGGGCAGGTCCTCGAAGCACGTGGCAGGCACAGTGAGTGCATGGCACTCCATGCCCAGGGCTGGCAGCATCAGCACAACCACCCACACATCTCAGCTTTCTCCATAACTGGCTGAGCGATGCAGGCTCAGTGTGTGGCACAGTCTAGGTATCTCTTCAGGAACTGAGATCTGAGTATCTGACAAAACCAGGGCCCAAACTTCCACTAAACACTGGAAGAAAAACAGAATTTGGCTCAAACCTCACCGCATCTTGCTGCTGGTAAGGAGATGAATCTGAATTTCTTAGTCACACAGCCTTGATATTGGAGGTCTCAACATGGACCTGAATGGATCATAGTTAAAATTGCCATAAATTTACATATATATATAAATTGCCATAAATATGCATATACCATAAATGTTATAAATACATTCCCACTGCTAAATCCAGAGAACAGCACTACATTTCCCCATAAGAACCTCTGTTTTATTCTATGCTGCTGGACAAGTCTTTGAGCAAGAATAAAACAAATATTTACTATCTCTCCAATTTCAAGGCCAAAGCTATACAGTTACAGCTCACTCATGCTCTAGCTCTTCTGCAAAGGGTATGGTTACAGTGAATCAAGTTTTATAAACACAACACATGGGTTTCTCAGTCTGTGCATCCTTATCGTTGTGTCAAATAAATGTGATTTTGTTATTTTTACAAAATTTTAA
The DNA here is from genome assembly GCF_003984885.1 of Neopelma chrysocephalum. Lineage (NCBI taxonomy): Eukaryota > Metazoa > Chordata > Aves > Passeriformes > Pipridae > Neopelma > Neopelma chrysocephalum. Next base: position 12,386,414 of record NW_020897714.1, read on the forward strand.
AAAGTGTGAATTTACCAGTTCATGGCATTTTTAAGTTAAAATCTATATCCACATCTCTTTGAATATTGTCATCTGTCCTTGAAAACAGGTCCAGCAATTGCCCAAAAGCAACATGATGAGCGCAGGTGAGCTAGACACTTGTCAAGAGCCTGAACAAGTGAATTTTTCTGGAAATCAAAATGCATCCCCTGCCTGAACTGACTATAGCTGATAGAGGCAGAAGTCTGCACTCTATGAGTTTCCCAATATTCCAGCTTCATTTCAAAGCCCCCAAAGCCTTAGAAAACACTCCTGGCCAGCTGAAGGCAATAATCTCTTCTGGCAGCCTACATGCAGATCTGCACTTTATTTCTCCCTTTGAGCATGTCAAACCTTACAGTCTGCCAGCTGCAGCGTTCACAGAAAAGTAGATGCAGTGAGTCTGTATCCTGAAGGTCCACAAGGAATCTGCCTATAAGAACACCGAGAACATCTGTCCCTCATCAGGGGTTAATCTGAAACCACATAAGAGATGGCAGAAAAAAATCTACTCTATTTGACTTTGGTGGGTCTTTGAGTAACCAAGTTCTTACTGCACTTGTATGTCTACACAGAAGGAGTACTCTATATATCTATACAATGTAGAACATTGTATTATAGTGTCACATCACAAACTAACTTTGGTATAAAACCATATCCCTTAATCTGAGGGGAGGTAATAACTCTCAGAACAGGTAAAGTAGAAAGGCCATATGTTGTACCTGGCATGGAGATATTGCTGATTTACCTGATTCCAGGTAAATTCATCTAATCACTTAGAGGCAGTGAAGTTAGGATTTAAGAGCAGCCCTAGAATCCACTGAAACCATCAGGTACCTCATGGGTTTCTGGAACCTTTGGATTCAGAGTGCATCAGCTGTACAAGAACAAATGGGACTGATCACATCAGCAGATGCAGAGATTGTGGCAGGGTAAAGTCATTTTGTATACAGAGAATTTAGGATACAGGACAATACAGGTTTGGTTTCTGCAAGGAGATAGGGTTAACCTGTCTCTTGCAGCAAGCCTAGCTCCTGGTAAGATCTCCCTCATAAACAATTATTTTTCTTTTTGCCTTGCAGCACTGTGTTGGAAGGATGCAACAGAGCAGGAGGCTGAAAGCTCGACTACCTAAAGCTCTCCATCCTAACACGCTCCTGCTGAGCACGGCAGGGCCTCAAAGAAAGAGGAAACCAGGTGGAGAGCATTCAAGAGGTAGCATTTACCAGAGAGATCTGAAAAACAAACTGGAAGACAAAGCTTTATATTGCATCTTAGACCCTAAGCCTGCCACTTCCACCTCACAGGCTGAGCATCTCACCCAGATTCACACTGACATTCCACATTGATCCTGCACCAGGATCCACACAAGCATGAAGGCTGACATAACATTAATTACCCTATGCCCATTATCGGCACTACTTTTCCCACACAGCTTGTAGCACCCATAATAATTTTCAAGGGGTTGCACCAAGAGCTAACAAAATGCCCTCGTATGAGAAGCATGGATAGCACATCATTCTGTGTTGCATGCCTAAATGCTTTATTCTTGCTCATTTGTGCATCTTTGAGGTAAAAAGTGTAAGAGAAGCACCACCTCTTTTTTATGATACAGATAAGATTTTCCAAATCCCAATCCTCTGTTAAAAATGTGAAAATAATAAAAAGGCTGCAAATGCATTTAAAAGTAAACAGCATAAAAATAAGCTGAGTATTTACTGGTGGTGCAATTAGAAACAGATCACAGTCTAGGTGTTACAAATTACAATGCTTTGGCAGATGTAAAAAACACTAGCAAGACATGGCATGGTTTTTAGTCTCCTTGTCTTGCACAAAGCTGAGAGATTTTCTAACGTAGAGAAATAAAACAACACATACAGTGGTGAGATCTTGTACGCAAGCGTAAGCAAACCTTCAAGGCTGACAATCAGAGATGCTATGAACCTGCAGAAAATGTTGTAGGCAAGTAAAGGTCAGCCCATCTCTAAATCCGGCCATGAATACCAATGAGAGGGCTGGAAACTACTGTGTCTCTGCTTTGTACCTCGGACCAAACAACAGTGATAAAAGGCTACTTTTTCTGATGTAAGAAAAATCAGGGAGAGGGAGCAAAGATAGAAGAAAACCAACAGAAGACCCTGTGGAAGGTGATGCCTTGCCAGCAATATGAGTCTTGCTACAACTATAAGCCCTCCTGAACTTAGGGGATTGTACCGCCTTGGAAACTGCCTCTTCAGTAGCAAATCAAAACCCATTTTCTCTACTTGTATAATTCTAAACCCTTTCTAAATGTTTTTTTATGTAGGAAAACCTGGCATTAAAGAATATGTCAGCATCTTTGAAAAGCTTCTTTGTCTCTCAAATTCAGCAACATAATGCTAAAGGTAAGAAATACTTTATAAAAAAATACTTTATAAAAATAACCTTCTGTCTCCATAAAATGTGTTTATAAAAATCAAAAGCCAAACCAGTAACTGCTGTCTCAAAAATACATATAACAAAACAAATTTATGCACTAAAAAATGTAACAAGTCAAAACTTCAAAACAAAGCTATAATAATTACTCCATTAGTATCAGATTTCTAATGAGAATATACTCATTTTTGAAGTCAACATTTTTTCCTAAAACTTAAACCCCTTTCTTACAAAGAATGGGAGAAGTAAAACCATTCCATTTATCTTATAATGCAGCATGAGAGTGCATAAATGCAAACACATACATGCTGCTGAACATCATCAGAATTACACACCTTAGAGTCACAGTGTCCTATTCGGCTGAGTAGGTTTTCCTGTTGAACAAGGAGCTCTGGCATCTAGCCCTTGCATTCAGTATACCAGGTTGTAATAGCAGGCCACACACGGTCACAGGCACATTTAGATATTTCAGAATTTTTGTATGACCTACCGTGTGTCTAAAGTCACCTGAATATGGACTGAAATTACTTGCCAGAAACTGCTCCAATGTTGCAGTTCCTTAATTCCTCAAATATATATCATTTTGATATCCAATAGTTTCCATGACACCAATAAACCCATCATGCATTGGAATGAGAATACACTGTTGAAAGTGTTGATGCTGTTGAAAGATTCTATCAAGGGCACAGAGAAACATGATAAGTTCCGTGCCAGTGAGTTCTCTCATTTAGGATAAATCTTTTGTATGACATACAGTCATTGTTTGATGAAAAAAATGCTTTATTACAATGAAAGGGAAATATCAGCTATATAGAAATAATGTCAAGCAAAAGAGTAAATGATAGGCAGGTCTGACAAACCAATACCATATATTAGAGTTGCTATGGATGCCCTGAGGCAGAGCAGCACAGTCTTTTGAAAGTGTTATGGAAATACAGAATTCAAGGTACACTGTCAATTTGTTCCAAAACGTGCTCACCCTCGGCTGGCATTCAGCATGGTGCTGGCACTGAAACTGCTGCCAGCAAAGCTGTAACCATCTGTTCCCAAGAAGAACGTGACCCAACTCTGCAAGTTACAAGACATTCAGAAGTAAAGGTTACAGTATTCCTTGAATCAGGGAAGGTAATGATGAGAAGGGTTTCAGATGATCTTCCAAGGCAGCTAGTATAGCATCACCTTCATTTTTGGACTGTTTTCTTGTATCACCATACTCTCATAATATTGGGGTTTTGTCATCTGAGATGGGTTGTAATTTCCATACTTTTGACTTAGTTTAGTTAGCTTAGTTTCCTATGGAAATCAGATTCCCAGGATAAGTCTGTGTATATGTCTGTAATAAACTTTTAATGTTGATTTCAGACCAATCAGACAGACACTAGAGATCTCAAATTTGATGAGCTGTCTGTGTATTTTGTAACACTAGAGTGAAGGAGACTAAGGTTTTGATTTTGTTGGCCAAGTAAGTTGAATGGGGCAGCCTACATCTAGCTGTCCAAATATTTGGGGGAACAAAGGTTGTATGAAAAGGGATGGGAATTGTATAGGATACATGGTGAGAACAGAAAATAGTAGTTTAATTTAATTTTTTAAAGCCTATGATGAAAAGGCTCAAGATCATAGGAAACTGAGTTTCCACAGTATTCTCTGTAGCCACAGGACCTGACAAACACACCTTCGTGAACAAGCTAAACTCATAGCAACAGCTATATTTAAGCTAATATTAATGATGGGATTTTCATTACTAAACTTTACTGTCTCTCATAATAAATGGGATTGCTGCTGGAATCTGAGGGAATTTAGCAGTCATGCTGGGCTGGCCATCTCTGCACAATGCTCAGTAAAGATGCTGTGTAATGTCCATGTGCCTAAAAGGAAAAATAAAGGGCTGCATATGAATAAACTAGTCTAACAGAGAGAGTTGAAGCCTAGCTAAGGGCTCCTCGTTGATTTTAACCCCGTTGCAACTGGTGGTAGGTCAACACTGAGGACAGCAGTGGTGATGGCTGCGTGAACTGCACTGAGCAGCAGAGCAGTAACAGCTGAATGCCAGTCCCAACTGTTTCCACCACATCCACTCCTGTGCCACTACTCATTCCAGCTTAAACAGTGATTTCCCCGAGAAACGGATTTCCTCTGCATTCAGTGGGGTAGCAAAGAACCCCACCTTTCTTAATCTGCTTCTGAGACTTCTGCATTGCAGTTGTTGGGAGAAACTGCTACTTTTAAACCCAATATTTAATTAAAGTATCTCCAGGATTTTTTTCTCCTGTAATTTAGTGACACTTCTCTGGCAGGCTAACAAGAATTATTTGCAAACTACTACAGCTACTGCAGACAAAAGAGGTCTCCAAGCTGCACCAGTAGCTGTAATTAACACAGGAGCATACATCAATATGCAATTGACTTCTCAGGGAATTCAGTGCAGCCACACAACCAAGCAGCTCTGACAAGCTTTTGGCATCCAGACAGCAGCTAGTCCTGCCAGACACTGGAACAAGAGCAGAAGGAGAATGAGAGGACCAGTTTTCTCTGCAAGGATTTTTCTAAGATCATCTTCCCTGGGTGCAGGGTCACATCCAGACCCATGAAATCCACCCTGGTTAGGGATCCTGGATTTAGATGAGCAACAGCAATGCAGAATTTCAAAGCCTTCCTCTTGCCAGGAAGGCCAGTCAGCAATTATTTACCATGGCATGAACAACAAGACAGTGGGGCTAGGTATGATGAATATGGGCTGCAGCTGCTGAGATGATAGATTGTGACATTGGATTGGAGTGCAACATCTCAGTACAAATGGAAGCCTTAGGCAGTAATACAAGGAGACTGGGAGGAATGGACTTGGAGCACGATTTTTTGCTCATGTGAGCAATATGATGGTTAATTGTACAGAGGGTCCAGTTCTTTGAAAAGCAAGCTAATAATTGCATTTTTTAATCTGCAGTTAGTCCTGATAGTGATAGGTATAGTCCATCACTGACCCCTGTGATCAGAAACAGAGAAGGTGACCATTTAAGAAAGTTAGAGAGCCCAGCCAGGTGCACATGGTGTTTTACATGGGTGGGAGCCCAAACGTCCCTATTCTGAAATGAACCATAAGGTGGCACTGCTTTAAAACATTACCTACAAAGATTTTCCCTGACATTTTCTATAATCTACAAGAACACAAGTTCCCGCCGAAATTAAGCGAATAAGGTCATTCTACAGAAATCTCAGTGATATAGTGAGAGTGAATATCATTGGCAAATGTACTTTCACATACATTATTTTCTCTGAAATTGCTAAGTTTTGTTCTGAAAAACCAAATGTCTCAGATACTTTTGTTCAAGCATTGCAACTCCTATTTCAAAATGTATGTTTGTGTGTGTAACACCCACCCCCCTCCCCTCTTTGGACAACCTCTGGCATGTAATACCATAAAGATTCTGTTCTTTTTCTGTGCCACAGCAATAGCAAACAAAGACACTTCTAAAGAGCAATTTTCTGCTTCACATCTAATCTGTAGGAAAAGACTGGCAGAGAAAAGTAGTCTTTGCAAGTGGAGTCACAGGAAATTCATAGTTTTCATGGTAAAATGAACTACATAGATTCTCTGTGCTTATTGATTTCCTACTGTGGTAGACGTGGTCACCACTTTAAATGAATACTGAAAGGGACCTAAAGCCATGTACAAAGAGACAGTCCAAGAGAGAACAGTGCAAGAGTGTGATTCTTAACATTAAGTTCCTGAATGCAAAGACAAGGACCCTACTGAATCTCCAAATATCTCGTGTGTACACAGAGAATGAGCTGCTGATTGTGTGTCGGTGTACAGTGCCAGTTTTTCATAGCACAAAGAAAAGAAATGGGTCAGAAGACAAATGCTCACTGACTGAAGAACCTTCTGCTGGGTTGTCATACAGGAGCCTAACTGATCTGGAAATAGCAAGGCCATGAGTTCAGGACCCCCTTGATCTTCTGTATCCAGCTGGTCTCCTGCCCTGCAAAGAACTCTTCAGCTTTCAGGTAGCCCTTTACTATGAACATGCAACGTCCTTAAACCACTGTTATTTTTGCAGTCTCTACCACAAAGTATGGCTCACCCACCTCCAGCTACCACATGCTATGCAGAAGAACACATTATAGGGACAGATAGCAGAACTACCTGAGCCTAGCCTTAGATATTTTCTTTCTTACAGGTACTTTTGATCTAGCTTTACGTCTTAGTGATCTTGCATTGACACCCTTTCAGCCAATGGAATAAAATGTTCAAAAAGCCAGTGAGATGATGGATGGGCCACAGATCCCTTTCCAAGTGCACTGACAGTGGAATGATGAAGCATTGTCAGACTACAGACTGACTTCAGGACAGTGAATTGACCCAGGCTCCATCTTGACACACAAACACCATCCATTGATTCATGAATCTATCTGTTTGGATCCATGTATTTGCTCTGCCCAATACACAGTCTGGCAGGATGTAAAGCAGTCAACTGAAACAGCTGGAAAGACACCAAAACAGTCCACCCATATCAACATGAGGATGTTCTCATTTACTATAATCTCACTGGTATTTCAAACAGGAGAATATGCTAATTCACACCAAGAATGTAAACATAGATGTCTTCAGAGTGTAGCGACTCAGATGATTTTGAGTTGATCCCTACCACCCTGCTAAGGTAATGGGAAGCTTTTTCCTACTGGAGTTGTCTGAAAAACCTGCCATGCATCTAAAAACCGAAAGATAGGGACAGCGGGAGACAGGAGGATGGATGAACTTGTAAATATCAGCATGCAAAGTTAAAAAGATTCTATCGGTAAGACTCATATGATGAATTTTAGTCTTTTTTCTTTTTCCTCTTTTGAGCATCCAAGATAGTCTTTATTTCAAGTATCACCATAGGAGGAGTAATTCATTCAAATGAAATGTGATTTACTCTAAATGAGCAAGAAAAATATTCCAAAACATTCTGAGCTCCAAACCTTAACAAAAAAGAAAAGTATTTTTCTTTAAAATGCAACTCTCAGAGAAAATAAGCCCTTTTTTTTTTGTCAACAAATACACTGTGGAAAGATGGCACATTGGCTCTTTTTGAGAAGCAGGCTACCAAATTCTCCTTTTCTGTCTCCAGTCATAGCTAACTGAAGACTACCAGTGGCAGTGAGATGCCATTGGACCTACTTGACTTTTACAGATCTTTTTGAGTTGGATACTAACAGCAGTTATGAACTGGAGCCCAAACATGAAACACTATTAAATTCTTTGAATCTAATACACAAGTGCTTCAATTATCCAAGCCTTGCGGTATGCCAGATGAGGTCATGATTCTTAATGCTCATCATATTGAATATTCCTGCCACATTTTGAAAGCTTAATTATCAAAATTATCCTTTGTCCCTTGTGTTGTATGAATAATTGAGGTTTATATATTTCATGCAAAACAGGTTTTGTACCTCATTAAACAGACCCATCTCTATTGCCACAATGTAATTCCTGAACATAATCTGTACAGTTTACGTCCTCACGCCTGGACAGCATGATTATGCTAACTATAAGGTAAACTGGGCTTGAAGTCAGAAACTGCTAGAAACCCACAAATGAAGTGGCGGGACTCCAGCTTTGGAAGCAGATTGATTTTCTGCACTCTGAATAGGCATGCAAAATGGCACCATTTGTTACGTTATTCAAGCTGTTTAGCTGAACAGTGTTTTACTCATGTCTAACTTACACTGGCACTGATCATCACCTTGTTTTTAGCAGGAGTGAGAGTCCAGAAGGCAAATCATACACAGCTCAATTAGTTTAAACTAGTACTACAAAAATGTGACGTGCAGATGCTAATTCTTAGTCTGTTGTAGCAATGCAGGATCCTTAGAGTAAGTTCAGCATATGAGTTCACATACCCCCTTTTTTATATACTGATGTGGACTACACAAAAGTCCTTAACACGAATTAATTCCCATGTGTTTACCCCAAACACAGAAGTACACAACAATATGAAGGCAGCAGACTCACTATAAGACACACATAAAAAGTCTAAGGGAAAACCAAAGACTTTACTTATTGATCAGCCCATCTTCCCATCTTCTTGGGAAGAGCCCACAGAGAGCACAGGAGTGTTCAAAACTGCCACGGCATCACAGGAGTTTTGTCCCTGGGTAGCAGCATGTCTCACTGGCTAACAGAAAATTCTCAAATATAGCATTCATGAAAACTGGGACATCAACTGCCACTCTGTTTCCAGGAAGACAGGTTTACAGGCAATACATAAATCTAATCCAGCACTTTGAGTAATTTTTGTCCCTCTTTCATACCTCATTATTTGAAAAGCATCCTAGTAGTATAAGATAGCTAAGAGAGACCTGTAGCCAAAGTCCTATTCAAAGGGCAATGTCATGCAAAGGTGATGGCTCTGAGGGGCCTTTCAGGAAAGAAGTGGGAAAGTGGGGTGCAGTGAAAGGAGAGAGGGAAGAAAACATCTGATACCTGCCCCAGCCCACTGACTGCAGAGAACACGGAGCAGCAGTGAGAGCTAGAGAAGGGGAAAAGAGTAGCCAAGAGGGAATTGGGAAGAGCTACACAAACATCACACAACAGGAGAAAGGGACGGGAGCTAAAGAAGCCAGAATCATAGAACCTGGCAGTAATCCTGAAAGGATGTGGCACTGATGGATGGATCTGAAGAGGAGCGATATGATCAAAGGTGGGAGGCAGCGTTTGTGGGAGTGCCTCCTGTGAAAGGAGAGCAGAAAGGAAAGTGCCCACAGAAATAAAGAGGTTATCATGGAGCTACCTAAGGTACAGAAAAAATGGCCTTTACAGCTTCTGAAACAATGTTACTGTGAGCAAATTAACCCTGTCAGCCTTTCTTTGAACAAGTTAACAGTGTCGGGCTGTAGAGCTCAGAGAAGGTGGGTGCAATGTGCATCAGAATCAGCAGGGATACAGCTAGTGAGTTTTATGCCATTTAAAACGCCTCAGAAGGGTTGTTTCATGGATATTTCAATATGCAGATACTTAATTTGATCAGAAACTTAATTATCTGTGTCCTAGTTCTTCACTATACCTAAGTATTTGTCTTACAAGATACTACTCCCAATGCATCTCTAGATTTATACTATATATTTATGTATAAAAATCTTGAATTATGCTCAGTGACAACTGATCAGAAAACATTAGTGTTGCCTGTAAAAGAAATACATTACAATGTTTGTATCAATAATCTTGAATAGGTTTTAATTTTTACCTTAGCTTTTTATTCATGAAAGAAGATCTTCCCCTCAAAAGAGAAAGTTATTTTATACAGCTAGAATTAGTTCACAGACTTCACTTGAAAAATTTAATTCATCATCCTGATTTCTACCCTGTAGCAGTCAATGTACTTCCACATGCACTGCTCCTAACCATAAATCCACAAGTGAGAAGGCAGTTTCCACTACAAGTGCCTAGTTGAAGTTGAGTTCAGCTCTTTGCAGGATTAAGCCCTATGAAGCAGGAGTAGTGTGCAATACAGAGGAGGTCAGAGCACTGTAATTCTCTAAGTGAGGCTGCAGATGATATCTCATGCACCAGGTTGCCAAGGAGCTGCTAGGAGCAAAGAACAAATACAGATGGGAGGAGGTGGATGCAGCAAGGATGGAATCACACTGAAATGGCTTTGGCTACATGTGTGACAATAACAGACAGTAGGAGCAACAAAGCCCAGGACCTGCAGAGACCGGGTAAGGATGCTCCAGCAGAACTAGCAAAAGAGCCCCTGAAGGTCCCAGCAATGCTTCCTCCAATGGCTGAGGTTTCATGCTACAGCTCTGTCAGGCATCCTCAGCCACAAACCACTTCCTTCAGCTGCTCTCTTCTCCCACCTACTGTCCAGGGACCCAAGGACCACTCCTCCCATGTTCTGAAGGTGCTGTCCCTTTCCCTCTCCTCCATCCTCCTTTTCAAACTGAGTTATGGAAAAGGAGAAATCACTTGAGAAAATCTGAAATTGCTAAACATGCTATAAAAGAAACCTTAGTAAACTCAGTGACAGATATAAAAACCTCACAGCTTTTCCCTGCAGAATCATTCAGCTATTTCAAAGTGGCACTGGTTTCCCAAGCACTAGATAGGGAACATTTCTTTATTCAGGAGGACACTGATGCATGTGCCTTCACAAGTGTATGCTTTTACAACACAGCAATTTAGAAAGGCAATTTCCAGTTGCCTTGTATAAAACAGTCATTTAAAACTACTGGTTTTCCCCTTGGCTTCTTCATCAAGTTTTACACAAGAAAATTTTATCTCTTGCCCTCCCATGTACTGTAGTGATAATACATATTTATATTACTTCATAGTGGTGTCATGAGGATTCGTTAATGCTTATAAGCATTATGAAGATGAGAAGTCCTACAAGCAATAAGGTATATCAAGGCAAGGGGTTTCTAATGAACATTTAGCCCTGTGGTATCTCTCCTCTTCCACCCTCCTCATTAGCAGCTCTAAAGCTGTTTGCCAAAATCTGTCTCTGTGGACCAGCCAAAGTTGGCCACCATATAGGCCCAGGGGACTGAACCACCCAGATAAGTAAAGTTAACAATACTGATCTCAGGCATAGCAAAAATATTGAGAACACACATATACTTTAAAAATCCCTACAGAGGCAGTGACAAGGAGGAAAATGTGCTTATAAAATCAAAATGGGCTCCAGAAGCAAGGAAAAAATTAACTGATTGTTATTTAGCTTGGGAAAGTATTACTTTTTCCTCATTTGATTCAATGTCATGCTTCCCTCTGATTTAGTGATTTGTGTCTTCCATTTCTAAATTATATTCTGTCTAAATATAGTTATCATAGAGAACAGTAAACCCAGCCTGAACACCTGGGCACTTGTTAAAGGCAGGCTATTCTGGAAGTGGTAGATCAGCACACCAGAACCAGCATTCAAAAGTCACCTCCAGTGTGCTCGGCTTTGCCAAGGCTAGTGACATCAGCACTTGGTTCATCAGGCAGCTCCTCTTCCTCTCCCCATCCCATCTCACACATGGAGACCTGGTCTACACACAGTCCGTGGCTCTGAAGCTGGAAACAGGAGCTCTCTAGCTGACTTCTCACGTACAGATAGTCATTGCTCCTCTGTCCCCACAGTGCCACAGTCTGACAGAGACCCACATTCTCATCCAAATTCATTGGGGAACCACAACTGGGAAACCAGAGCAGGCAGCGCAGGTGCCAACAAACTTGAGCAACCAGATCTCTAGGACATATGAGGTGAGGCACAGCTACCCCACCCAAACGGTTGAGATTCAAACTTCATGTGTTTGTTCCCCGAGCCTCAGGATCTACCCTGGCTCCACCAGCCGTGTACAAAGGAGACACAAGCACTCTTTGTAAGTGCTAATAACCTGTGTTTTTCTTACAGCAGCGTTCTTAGAGCAGTGTTTCCTATGCTCAGCTTGTCAAAGCATCAGCTTAGCTTCACTTGACAGTAGTTCTAAAACTGTGTCTTTACCTGAGAGGCTCTAGTGAAAGAATGTCACAGTTGATCTGTAATTCAACATCAAGCAGTGAAAAAGTAGGTCAGGAGGCATGCTGGCACTGCCCTGAGCCCACCCGGGGTCAGAGCGACCGCTGGGTCAGGGCTGTGCAGGGACAAGGCTCGACCTGAATGTGGCAACAAGGAGTTTCTAATCTTTAAAGAGCTGACAAAGAGAGTACAGCCACTTGTAAGTCTGAACACTAGTTTGCCACAGGAGACTTCATATGATTACTGTGATTCTAGGATGCTTTTCTTTAATGAAAACATTCCGTCACCACCTGTCAGGAATAAATTTAGGCAAAGAAAACAAGACAATATTGAACTAAAAGGCAGGATCTTGCAAAACATCAGCGCTGATTCATGCCTTCCCGTTCCTTCCCCTCCATCCTACTCCAGGCACCATGCCGAGAATACATTAACTTAACTTGCATGGGGATTTAAATTAGATTACTATCCACTTGAGATTCCTTTATTCTTCACCACTGCTGTATTTTTGTAATACTGAATAAAAGTAACTTTGTCTTTTTCTTCAACGACTCAATCTCTGCAGAAGGAACTTTTTCCTGCTCCTTTCCCTCGTCCAGGTAGTTTCCATGCTCAGCCGTCCTCCTGTGCAGGTGTTCTACAAGCCACAAAAGCCCAGTTTGCCCAGACCAGTAGCTGGCCTGGCAGCAGTGAGTGGCATTGAAAGCAGCCCTCTCTGAAAAGTTTTCTTTGTGTTGCAAAGCAGTTCAGAAAACCAACAAGGTCTACCTGAGCTTTCCCACGGTTCAAACAAGCATCCTCAGTGACTGGATGCTTGGGAAGGGAACATCAGAGGATGGGAACACACTGGTCTGGCAGCAGCAAGAGACTGGACACAGCTCCTTTGCAAGGTTGCAAGGCTGGGCACAGTTACACACCTTTGCTGAGAGCTGAGACAAATAGCAAAAATCTTAGAAAAGTTGTCCTAATTCTTTCTTACTAAAGGTCAGATGGAAGCCATTTTCTGAGAAAGCATCCGCAGTATGTACCACCAGCACAGCTTTGGAGGGGAGGAGAGGTGACAGATCATTGAGTCCAACCCTTGACTGAACACCACCCTGCCAACTAAACTATATCTCTAAGTGCCACGTCCAGTCGCTTCTTGAACACCTCCAAGGATGGTGATTCCACCACTGCCCTGGGCAGCCCACTCCAATGCTTGAGAAACCTTTTAGAGAATTCCTCATGGTGTCCAACCTGAACCTCCTCTGCTGCAGCTTGAGGTCACTTCCTCCTGTCCTGCCGCTGGTTGCCTGAGAGAAGAAACTAACCCTCACCTGGCTACAACCTCCTTTCAGGTGGTTGTAGAGAGTAATAAGGTCCCCCATGAGCCTCCTTTTCTCCAAGCTAAACACCCCCAGCTCCCTCAGCTGCTCCTCATATGACTTACTCTCTAGACCCTTTGCCAGCTTTGTTGCCCTTCTCCATACACGCTCCAGCCCTTCAATGTCTTGCTTGTAGTGAGGGGCACAGAACTGGACACAGCACCTGAGGTGTGGCCTCACCAGTGCCGAGTACAGGGAGACAATTACTTTCCTAGTCCTGCTGGCCATGCTATTTCTGATACAGGCTCTACCTCTCAGGAAGACCCAAACAGACTAAATCAAAATGGTAAAAAGCAATGGAAAGTATATCTCTTCAGCCTTATACATGAAAAGCAAAAAAAAAAAAAAAAAAAAAAGGACAAAAATTCCCCTTTATTTCTGAGCAAGTCAACATTTATCATACATCCATTCATGCTCATTAGCTCAAGTGGCCCAGTACCAAAGTTTGCCACTGGGGAATATGTCCCTTTTAAACAGTTAATGGAGTTGTAATTAATTGTGCTACCTTAAAAATTGTGTTTATTCATCTGACCAGAGATAAGCCAGAAAAGAAAAAAGAACATAGAACAGTTTTTAGAGGATCTGAAAAGAATGGAGAACTACTAGGAGACTGGCAAATTCAATTTCTGGTATGAATAATTGTATGAGATGAAGATTAACAATAATACAAACAAAAAAACCCCAAACCCAGATGTAAATACTAACTACTTTACAAAAATAAAGAAAATAAAGAGCTTTGAGCCTTTTTTTTTTCAACTTGAGGTTAGTTTTTCATGGGAAAATTAGTATTTTCATCAGAAATATATTTTCTTGGCTTTGTTTGTTGCTTTTTTTAAATCAAAACCTAATTTTCTATTAAAAAAAAAAGCTTTGCTAAAAACAATACGGGCCAGTGAAGCATTTTCTTTTATGATGGTTTCTGGTATTCAGGGTCAGGTTCCACTACATTAAATACAATGGCTTAAGATCAATTGCTCAGAAGCAAGAAAACAGTGACCAAAGAGCTAGTGTCCTGATTTTATAGGTCCCAAAGCCACATGAGATCTGTCAGGGTATGCACAGATGTTGTAGTAGGGCAGAAAAGGTGAGCCCGAGCCATTTTTTTACCTTACAACTGGAGACTATCAAAGATTTTTGGCAGTTCTACTTACTTTTCAATCAGCTCATCTCTGCCTTTTCTTCTCATGCCTATTTTTTTCATGTATGTTTTTTGAAGTTAAGATTTCATTGTCTTCTTACCAGGACAACATTCCAGCAGTGGGGAACATATAGCGAAAAAGCTGCTAACTGGCCCTTCTTTGCATCTTTTGTGCTAGAAAGTGGTTTGTCCCTGCCCCAGAACAAAAGGAGAGGGTAATGTTCATCCTGGTATGGGCACGCTTTTGAGAAACCTGCAACCAGCCGTTCTGACCTACCACTACCCTGAGTGGGAATCATGAACACAACAAATTACTTTAAAAAAATCCTTCTGATTTTAATTCAGTGAGACCAACATGTTTAAGAGATCTTAATCTTCCTCCATTTGTTTTCTCACTGTTTCAATCTTAAATTATGCACACATTCTGAGACAATATACTCATAAAACATTTCTCAGCTGACCTGCTTAATCAATGGTATGACTAACAGATTCAATATCTCACAAGCAACCTCAACAGAAAACAAAGCTCAGTTTTGTGTTGCTGCACTGTAAGGAACACGGTGGCTCACATTAAATCCATGCCTGTATCTTGGCTGGAACAGTGGCCAACAGTGGATGCCTTGGGAAGGCTTCCATGATTAGAATAATCATGTAATGGTGCTCCACAGAATACTTTCCAGCTGCTGGAGATCTGCAGGTCAAGGGTTTTCTGAGCGTGCAGTGTTAATTTTGTCCTCAGGGGCTTTTGAAGTATTCTCCCCGAATTTGAATCCATGGAAACTCATGCTCTCCCCAACACCCAGTGGCCAGGAAGGCCAGGAATCTCACAGCTAAATGAGGAGTCCATCCTTCAGCTCTGAACCTGGGGGGCCTGATGGTTTCATTTGGGCACAGTTCTTTTGCTGATAGAGACAATGAATAATTACTCACTCTCTGATTCTTCCTCCCTGTGTCACTCATGCCTTGCTCTCTGCTTACCAACAGAGGTGGCAGATAAAAATACGACCAGTAAGAAAGACAGTTAAAAGCACATCAGCCATTTAAATGCCATTTTGAAAAGTGAACACAGGGACTTCGATACATAAACCTCGCAGACGTTCCATTACATTTTGATTCCTTATTGTCCAACCTCAAAGAATTTTATTCTAGAATCTTAAGAAAATAAATTTTAGGACAGAGATTTTAAATAGATGGTAGATATATTTGAGAAATCCCATTGACATTTCTTTATACCATAATGACACTTCCAACTTAAGACCCCCAAAACTGCAAAAATTCCCTCTTATCTTTTAAACATCCTAGTTTACGTTGCTGACCAGAATGAATTAGCCTTCCGTCATCTATCGCCTGCCACAACACACACCACCACTGAACTTGAAGTCTCAGCTTCATTGCCTTCGTCCCCTTTGCTACTTTCAAGCCTTTTCAAGCACTGGAAAATTTCTACTTCATTTTGGTCCATATTTGCATCACAGACATTGTTGGCAGAGATAGATCCTACTGCTAATTGGTGGAATCACAGGGAAAAAACAGTAGAAGCAGCAATGGGAAAGATGAACTCCTTAGCAAATAGGAGTGCTTGAGGTAAAGGCAGGAAATCCTCTTTAGTCCTTCAAAACCAAAGCTCATGTCACACTGAAATCCTCAATTACGTATCATGTGATCTTTTAGACACTTAAACACCTGCAGACACCTAAATTCACTACAAATTCAGTAAAATCCACTTAAACCCACCCCAGTCACAGTCTGTCCAAGTGTAAAAGAAATCTCCAGTTGTCTGTCTGTCTGTCCTGTTTCTCCCAAAGGCCAGAGACCCCTGCTTGAACCCCTACTGTGGTGTGTTTGGAGCAACAATTTATTCAGTGTTTCCTCATGCCAGCATGGCCTGTGTCTTAGGCAGTTAAATTGACTGCCTGTTAACTCAGCTAAATCTAATGCTTAAGTAAGTTATCTGTTGTCATGGATTTAACTGCTAACACATTTTATATTCCCTGAGGGTAGTCAAAATAGTAGAGCCTCTAAAATAGCTGAAAAAGAAAATCTCATTATTACCCCAACCCTGAAATTTAGTCTTTGACTGACAGTGTTATATACTATTTGAAGACAATCTCTGAGCAACTAAAGATACCAAAAGGACACATATTTTCCCCAGAAGAGCTATGGTGACACCCACTCCCATTAGCCCAAACCATCCCAGGATGTGCAGTTTTGCCCAACAAGACCAGACAATGACAACTTGCTTAAAAAGAAGGCTTTCATTCTCCTCAAACACCTGGCACCTAGTGAGTAAATTTTATAGCAAGATGCAGCATTGTCCTGTACCTGTCAATGTATATTTGGCCCTCCTCACTACCTTAGGAATTAAAGAGAACATTAACAAGCCAGGCTGTTTCCTTTCCCTAACCATTAGTACTTGTAAGAATAGTCACTGACTACTGAGCATCAGAGCCAAAACCCACCTAAGAGCATTAAATGATATATAATAAAAACAGAAGTAGCACACAATTTTCTCTTCATTACACATTTTGTTTAAACCAGCCTGGATTTTCAGTATATTCTGCTCATACCAATTTCTTCTTTTTGTTGTCCCTAAATACTAATTTCTTGCTGATGTGTTTGATTTTCATTAATTTCCAAGTGTTGGTACATCTTGCCTGAAGAAATAACACAGCAGTATTTGACATGTGAATTTGTTTACCCTAGTGAAAATTAACACAGTACACAGAGCTGGTATTCAAAAAGATAATAAAAGCAGACATAAATGGGAATTTATATCTAATATGTACTTCAGTGATCTGATGAAAGATTGCTGAGACCAAATAAATTAGCTCCTAATACAGTCAATTAAAACAGGTATGTCATCCGGCAAGAGAAGCTGAGAAAAACAAGTCCAAAGAGATGAGATTGTTGAGGTTTGGAGAACTGGCTTTCCACCTGTTACCTAGAAAGGTAGTCTACCCTCTCTGTTACTGCATTCCTGCAATGTCTAGTAGACAGCTTATCTCCATTAACTACAATGCCAATCTATTTTATTTGAACGATCAGGAAGGAGGAGGTATGAAAAAATAGGAAACAACTTCAGGGATTTTCTTCCTGCTTATACATGCATTACTATTTTTTTACTAATACAAAAGTGAGTGAAAAGAGGGGGCATATGGAAGAAAAAGAATCAGATCTTTCCCGTGGAATGAAATCAAGTGAACCAACCTCAGCTGGCATTAGCTACATATCCAGCTGCAGTACCTAGATACTACACAACAGTGTTCTTACAAGCAAGAAAGTACTTGGAAATGCCTATGTTCTCTTGAACTATTTTGAACAGCTTGAAGAGCGAGGAGAAGCAGAGGTGGCCAGGAAACTCTGTACACACAGCCATCACGTTTCTGAAGTCTGAAAAGAGTGTGTAGAGACAAGAAAGGGGGGGACTCTGGAAGGATGAAATGCCTACAAAGCATCTCAAATATGGTGTTAGGATAATTAGTAATCATTGACCCTGCTTGTACTCAGAGGACTTTAGAAGGCTCTTCCTTTGTGAAGAACAGGTTGGACATATGTAGCTGGAGGGGCCAGAAAATGTGGTAGGCAGAGGCAGGCAGTTGGTAAGAGCTGCTGAGCTAGGCTCCAGGCTCAGCAGAGAATCCCAAAAGCAGCAGGCTAGCAGAGCATTGCTACTGCCCATCCTTCCCTGTCTGTGGTGGTCTCTCTGCCATACTGCACAGCCCTGATGCATACAGCACCAGATCTCACTTACCCTGAACTGCTCTGCTTTCCTCCATGGACTACAGCAGGGACCTGAGGAACATAGGGAGGATCGTCTGTCTAAGATGTGCTTCTGCACTGATGAGCAAAAGTGCAGAGGAGGTTGCACAGAGCATCACTGTGTCACTCTTGAAACTACAGGACTGCCAGCCTCTGCATACGACTGCTGGCTTCAGGTCACCAGCGCCTGAAGGACTTCATCCCATTTCAGTAACTGAAGCATGGGGCAGGTTCCTCGGAGAGATCAGCTCACCTGAGTAGCCAAGGGCTCAGCTTAGGGAAAGCCCACCTCATCCACACAACTCAACAGCAGCTCCCCCGGGGCTCTAACATTTCTCTAATTCCACTCATCCTCATAGGTCCAGTTTCTCTACATTGTAGTTGAAATTCAGTACACCTCCAACAGAAAGTACAGGGACATTATTTCACATCTCCAGCAACAAACCCCAGGTTTTTATTATGTTTATGAGACATCCAAAACAACTCTTTTACTTATTGCTTCTTTATGAGTGCAGATGGCACTGTAAAATTTGATCCAAATGGCAAGTGTAGATTTAACCATTTTGACCCATCCCAACAGCTTGAGCTTTTTATCTCAGTGGTCCAGTCCTCTCCAGCTTTATTTATTTATTAGTCACTGGAACATAAACTGCATTTACTAACAGCAAATCAGAGGGGTCTCAAATGTTAGGCTTCCTCTTGTTTACCATAAAAATCACATGACAGGGAGAATAAGAGAAAAACAGGGGTTTCTCCCTGTTTTATCTTCCCTTTCTGACAAATAAAAAGCAAAAAATGAGATCCTAAGACAGAAATGCTAGAAAATCCTCTGTAGCAGCAGAGAAAAAAGAAGAGACAAAGCAATCAACGCTGATGTTTCATACTCCACCCTAGAGAGCCATGATATGAAATTAATTTTAACTGTTGGTTGACCCCATGACTACTGTTTTTCCAAGACATGCTAAGAACCTGATTTTTGAATTCAGTGCAGAAGGCTGTCCAATGGGATGCCTAAAGTAGGATTGGAGCACTCCTGACGCAAAGTGAGGGCTGCAATTGTGTTTCTTTTTATTTCTTGCTCCATTTGCCTAAAAGATTTCCTTTCTCAGACGATTCGTCACAGAGCCTTCATTAGTGCTAAGATTTTTAGGTAACACCTTATCACTTTTAAGCTAAAGTTAGCTTAGTTTAACTTCTCTTGGCACTGCTCTAATTCTTGTGTACAGCAGAGGAATTTAGCACAGGTGGCCCATAATTCAGACAGAGGTCAGTCTGCAATGGATGGCTCATGAACGTGCAGCACAAAATAGGCTACCAGCGTAAACCAGCCCTCAAGCCCCAATTCAGCCCCAGAATTAGGTATGAAAAAGAAACAAGGCTCAAATACCTTGTATCCAGAATCCCCAAGGTCATTTTGCCCTTCAATAAACTCTTAATTTCAAATCTTGACCATCTCTGCACTCCCACTCCTTGTAAGCAGAGTATGATGAGCAATGAAAGAAGGTAAAATTCAAATAAAACATTTGTTCTACATTATTCACAATGAGAGGATAAAATTAATCAGTTTCTCTTAACCAGCTTGTCCAAATTGTATAATAAGCACACAGTAATTAACACTAAGTGTAAAAGACTGTTTTGGGATATTTGTAAAAGGCATTAGCAATATCAGGCTAAGTCCAGCTAAGTGGAGGGTTCCTCCCCAGAACAAAGAAAAATCCTAAATCATCTTGTTTGTTCTGTGTTGCTCAGGCTCCGCCAAACCAAGCACAGCCGTCGGAGCCCAGATCAGTGGCTCAAAAGCTCTGACAACCCCAGACTCCACGACCTCCTTCACCACTCAGCAAGGGTAGAGATTTCCCATGTTTTTTATCATGAATTTTGAGATATGTCTTGCAACTCCAGTTGTCTGAGCTATGGCACACTTAGGCTAAGGGGCCTAAGGGTGTAACAACAAAATTTGGAAAGATCACACAAAACGGGAGCAAGACAGGAATAACAGCGAGACAAGATGCCTGAGCATCTCTTTTGATACCGTGCCTTCTACACTGGCACTTTCCTGTTACAGCCAGTTTCAGCAGCCCAGATGCACCTAGAGGGAAAGCTCGCCATTCGGAAGGAGCAGTGAAAATTGCGATTGGAGCTGGATTGCCAGGGAAAGGATCCTTACTGACTATAACAGCCTTCGGCTGCAGCTCCAGAGTGGGGTCTGGGGCTATTGCGAAGCCACGCTGTCCTCGGCTCAGACCTTCGGGTTATTCTTCTACACCTTTTAGCAGTGCCTTCACCAGTCATGAGAGACTTGCGTTCGCCTGCTCACGGCACCACCGGCGCCGCTGCCTCGTGTGGATGGAGAGCTCTTCTCTTGGCACAAGTCTCTCCGTGCCCGAGATCTCGCAGACACGGGATCGTCTGCCGCCGCGCAGGGAACAATAGCGGCAGGGGGAGCCCCGGCCGCCCGCCCCGCCGCACGGCCGGCGCTCCCGCCCGCAGCCGCGGGCGGCTCCCGCTCCCGCCTCGCGCCGCCGCAGCCGCCTTCGCAGCCAGCGGCGGCGGCCTGCGGGGACACCCCGTGCCCCGGCTCTCCGCCGCCGCCGGCATCCATAGCACCTCCAGCCGGAGCGCGGCCCACCCGGGGAAGCAAAGTTTGCCCGGCCCCGGCGCTCCCCTCGGGCCGCGCCCCTCGCACCGCGCCCGCCCCGCCTGCCCCGACCCGCGCAACTGCCCCGCGAGGGCCGCTCGGCGCCGCGGCGCCCCCTGGCGGGGCCCCGGCACAGCTGCCGCTGCCCCGCTCCCCGCCCCGTCCGGCCTCCCCCGGGGGGCTCCCGGGTCCGGACGGCGGCCCCTTGCCCCGTGTTTGCGGTGCTTACCTTCCGCAGCATGCTGGGGGGCAGCGCTCGGCGCCGCGCTCTCCCGCCCCTCACGGCGCGGCGGCCCCTCCGCGCGTG
>NW_020897714.1:12407934-12517289 GCF_003984885.1 Neopelma chrysocephalum
AAAAAAAAAAAAAAAAAAAAAAAAAAAAAAAAAAAAAAAAAACAACGGGGGGGGGCCGGGCCCACCCGCCCCCGCCGCCCGGCCCCTTCCCCGGCCGCGGCCCCCGCCCGCCCCCGCTGCCCGCGGCCGGGGCAGCCGTGCCCGAGAAGGGGGCCGGGGAGCGAGCGTCTGGCTTCGGGCGGCTCCCGGTCACGGCGCGTGGGCGTCCCGAGCACTGTGGGGAGCCCCCCGCGGGAAGCAGCGCTCGCTCCCCAGCGCTGCCCGGTCCGGGCCAGAGCAGGGCAGGGCAGGGTTGGGGCTGCTCCCCCCTGAGGAGCCAGGAGAAGCCGAGCTGGATAGCTCCGTCGCCCCGGCCAGGTCCGACCGTGGGAAGGCACTCGGACGACGCTGCTTTGGTGCTCTGTACGTGAGCACAGTGCTCCAGCTTCCCGTAACGAAGCAAGTCCCACTCGAAGCAAATTACACCTATTCCAGCAACAATTTACTTTTCCTGAAAGCTGTAGTACACCGTCAGAGCGACAAGCTGTTCTCAAGTTAAAATAGATTCCGATCTTAAAAGTATTTATTGCTAATTATAACGTGCTTTCTGTATTAATGTTAAATGCAAGAACCCAGGGCTCCCGCTGTGTGTGAAGGTGAATCGTGGGCATGTTACATCTGCACGCACACACCCAGGATGAGCCTGTGTGCCCGGCAGCTGAACGCGGACAACAGAGCAGCAGGTTGTGTTGTGTCTTGGGAGGAGAGGACCACACATTTCAGAGTCTGAAGGATGTGCCTTATCTTAAGGCAACCCATTACTTTAAGTTTTCCCTGTGTTCTGGTACATTCTTCAAATACTTTTTCATGAAACTTCAGTCCTGTAAGCATATAGCAACCCATGGTAAAATAATTTCTAGTTAGAAAGTAAAAAGCAGACAAAGAAGTTAGAGCAAACTGTCATCCCATTTACATTTGGACTTAGTTTGACAGAAGCAGTTTAGCTGAAGCAACAGAATATTAGCTGGCAGGTTAATACCAAGTTCCTAACCTTATGTCATGGAGAGCTGGGAGCCACACCACAGTACTCAGCCATCAAATTTTGGCCATCAAGTTTGTGATGCTGAGTCAAATCCTGTTGCTTTTGATCTTGTGGTGTAAGGTATCACTCAGTGCAATGTTGTGTTAAGGTGCTAAAATGGAGGGGGGGGTCACTTGAGTGGAACCTGCATGACTTTTTTTATGTTGGTTATGGTTAAGCGGTGGTCAGTGACAGCTATTGGGCTCAGATTTGCTGGACTCCAATTAGCATGTTAATTTGTGTCTCATGATGCTGGTTGTTAGTTACTTCTCCTGTCTCAGGTCTGATTATACAGACTTCAGTTGTGCTTCTATTTGCTTGCTCAGGTTGCCTCTTCTCTTTCTCTTGAAAATGAGGAACCCGTCATTTTGTCAAAATTTCTCTATTACAGGTATGATATTTTCAGAGTCACTGTAGATGACTTATGCACAGAAACCAGTGGTGTTTCCAGGAATACTGTCTGCTACAGTCATTGACTCTTCTTGTCCACTGCCCAGTATAAAATGCTGTGAGACACACCTCTCTTAATGCACCTGCTGTCACCCCGGCTGTGACAGACTCTCAAATGGCTTTCCTTTCTTCCAGACATTTCTCACTGAAGTGCACGTGTCCTGCTTGCAGGAGGTTTGATTGTGTAAGCTTCATACAACTAGTAGTTTACCTATGAGTGAAATGGGATAATAATGAAGAATAAGAACATCAGCAATAATCCTAGACCATAGACATATGGGAATCTGCTCTGGGTATTTGGCTTGTTTTCTCTGTAATTACACTCGTGAAAATATATGTGCTCTGCAATAACTTCTTTTCTGAAGAAATTCTTTGAGTATGATTAAAAGAGAGTTGGAATCCTGATATTCAGGTGTTGCAATGCTTATATTACAGGTATGGGGTTCTTAGAGTACTCCAAACTTTAGTGCTTGGTACCTTAGCTTTTTATCCATTAGGAGGATTCAATACCTTGGAACAGGTTTCATTTCCCGATGAGCCAGAAAGTAACTAAGGTCAGCAACTGAATGAGTTTTTCGTAGAACAGCCTCCTTGGGATCTCTTACAGCAGGTTGTGGAAATCTGGTTCCCATCTCAAGGCCAGAGCTTTTGTCTTCTCAGAATGCAGGGCTGAGTCATTTGCCCTGGAGATGGATCCTGGTGTCCAAATCTGTATTAGATAACTCACCTCAGTATATGCTTTTCATTTGCTTTCTCGGAACAGAAGGAATACTGCTGCCTCCTTCTTGCACTGTTGACTTCTGCATTTTTTTCTAGAGCTATAAAAGTTTAAGTATGTCACTTTATGTTGAAAACATAAGCATTTTAAGGTAGATAAAAGGTTTGGAATCCAGACCTATCAAGAAATGTGGTGGGCAGGGATTTTTGATTCAAATCCAGGCCATCTGGCCAAACAGCAGCAAATAATTAAATTTGCTGACTTGTCTTGTCTTGTCTGAGATAACATCATTTCAGGGCATCATGATTGCTTGTGTTTCCACTCTTTCATCCCATCACTATGGGGGGGGTGTTTGTGATTTTTATCAGTTATTATGACTGAAGGGCTCTTGGCACCCACCCTTTCTCCTACTCCTCTGGAGCCATAAAGCTCTCTCTATATTCCTCCTCAGTACATTCACTCTTATATCACTTTGTGTGCCCCTTCTCTCCTACAGTTTTAGCCCACTTACCATGCTTGTTCAATACCAGACATCTTCAGAGGAAGTCTGGACATGAAGCAATGCATGATTTGGTGGGATTGATCCATGGAACAGACCTTTGTACAAGGAACAGACCTTGTACAAAAACATATTTCCTCCTCCAAAAACTCTCTAATAAAAGTTATGACTGACAAGTATTGTACAATTATTTCCAAGCTTGTTTTGACAAAGCCATGTTAGTTTGCTCATCTTCAAAGACCTTTAGTCACATGCAATAATGCCACTCTATCAAAACATGATAGGTGGGAATTCCAGCCCATGCTGCTCAGCTCAGATGAAGCCTGGATAACTGAAGAGCAACCTGCATTCAGCATGACCACACCTGCTTCATATTTCCTCTGACTTTCATTCATGTTTTTTGGTGTGAGTTGTCTTCCACAAAACTTCTGAAATCAACCTGTCCATATTTCCTTCCCCCAAAAAGCCTTAGGTAACAATTTACTGCTTTCTTATATTTGGGTCGTTTTACAGTTTTATGTTACCAGCTGAATGGTGCCACACTACAATGCTCTCAACTTGTTCCTATTAAGGTGTTTGCCAATAACACCAACTTTTTGTTATTCTTAATGTCATTACTTTGCTTATCAGTGCCCAAACGCAGACAGAGAGAAAAGGTAACTCAATTTCCCAATAAAGTATCACTGTATAATAATATAATATATAATACTTTAGATATTCTAACAATGACTCTATATGTGCATTTTCTTGGCATTTCTGTCCTCCTGGATGAATTAATCATTTTTTCCTAGACCAGACCACTGTGCTTCTAACATGTACTGTCCCACCAAGCTATGTGTCTCCCAAAGTGATATCCTGGATAAATACGTGGCATCTCCCAGTTCTACCTGAACAAGACTTGTGCTGATTGAGAGGGTCTGTCTGGAGACACACTGCTGGATGGCAGCCAAAGAGGTAGGGCCAGTTTGTATCATCTACCTTAAGGACTGCTACAAATTTCTTCTGCTCAGTCCTCGTTTTCCAGTTTTTCACAAATGAACCAAAAGTCCTGAAGTGAGATACATTCCTTGACTCATCCCTCTGTCATTGAAGTCCAATTCTTGCAAAAATTACCCCTGCAACTACATGATCAACCTTTACACGGTGAAAAACCCCAAAACATAAATTACTTTTATCCTCCGTTCTTTGTGTGGTGGTGTCTTCATTTAGCAGCTCCTTGTATTAGGAAGGATTTTTTCTCCTTCATCCTATCTGCCACTTCTGCAAGAATCCAACAGCTCCTCCCCTAGTGCTGCCCCACTCCTCTGGCGTACAACTTGCCGCATGGGTTTTACTCTTCCTCAGCCTACTAGCCAGTTCCCTCCAAACATCATGCTCAGTGGTGTTGTCTCCACTGAAGGTATCAGAAGAACTTCTACAAAAGTGACATCTGATCTTTGGACTGGTTTTTACTTAAAGTTGTGGTGTCTCTTCAGACAACTGATAGTACAGAGCATTCTACAAGAGCAGTTCAAGCCTTGCTTTGTAGCACACCTAATATCAGCAGGCTCCAGTTTCACATATGGAGATGCAAAGATTTTTCTTTTTCTTTCTCTGGAATATTTACTGAATAATTCTGTCAGATGCAAAAATGAAAACACATTGTAGAGCACAACCCGCTCTTTAAATGCAGTGTATTTGAAATGCCTCTAGCCAGCCTCATTTCTGCAGGTTTGGATGCAAAATGTTGCTATGGGAACAAAATCTTCTCTCCACCCAATCAGCTGAAGCAAGAGGTGGGCTTTTTTTAAATAACGAGATTGTCTGTATCTGCCCTTCACCTAATCAGTCAACACAAGAATGAGAACAGTAATTTTTATGCCAAACCATGAAAAAATGCAATTCGCTCACTGCCAAAAAACCCCTGTAAGCTTCTTAGGACTGGGAGATTAACATCTTGCTGTAGAACATGAACAGACAATAAGACAAACTGACAAATCAATCCCATTTGACAGTGAAATCAAGGAAAGAAATGGGTGTGAAACTGATCAAATCTAACTAAATCTTGCTTTGGGAGAGAAAGCTTGAAGAGGTCTTCAAAGGAATTGGAAGAGGAATAGTTATAACAGAGGAAAAGACTTTACATGATTGTGTGATTGCCTCCTTTACCCTGCGTGCATGTTAAGACTCGGTTTGTGTTGGGATTTTCTTTTCCATGAGCTGGTACTGCCCATCCCACCACAGAGGTGTCCAGGCTGCTCTCACACAAGTTACATCTTGGTAGCCTGTGAAAGGCACTAAGCCACTGTCAACATTGACTTCCCTCAGTGACCAATGAGACAAGGCTTGACTCTGCTCTGCCAAGTCCTTCACAGTGGACTTTGTCATTAATCTCTGTCATTAATGTTTTAATTCAGTCAGTGTGAGTCAGAGACCTCCATCCAAGGCAAATTAAAAGTAACATAACCTCGTTTGATCCTCTCTTGTCTGGAATGGTGAATTAGTCCTGTGGCTCTGCTGAGACTTAGCAACCTGTTAAACTACAATGAGCATTTATTTAAGTCCTGGTTCTTGTCAGTCTGTAAGCAGAAAAGGTATTTCCCAACAATAAAAAAAACTCCAAAAAACTGAAAGAGATAAGTAATTTTGGGGTAATTTTCAGACTAATTAAAATTCTGTTTATTGATGAAGGTTTTTCTACACTGTTACATGAGGAGAAAGTACTAAATCAAATTTCAATAATAATAATAATAATAATAATAATAATAATAATAATATCCTTTTTAAAATGTTTTAGAATCTGACAGCACTTTCATGAATGGGAGTAAAGTCACTCTCTATTAATGAGTGATTGAACTGTCAGTCTTTACTCCTTCTTAGTTATTATAATGAATGAAAACATACCCTAATCAATCTTGGATTCTGTACACATGTCACATGCTGTGTCTCTCCCCCAGGAGCTGTCAATTTAAAGCTATGAGACAGTCCACAGAAGAAAGGAAGTAGCTGTCTGCTCACAAGGCCCATGATAGAAATACTATATGCACAAACACAAAATAAAATGTGAGCATCAACCCAGTTGTTTTCTTCATACTGAAAGTAGAAAAATGATCTGTGGTTTGTGGTTCTTACAGGTACATAGAAAATTATAGTGACATAAATTATTGAATTTCAGATCAGCCTACATTCAAGTCTAATATAAGCATTATTTAACTAAACTTTTTGAAAACCAACTGAACGTGTTTCAATAGCAAGATTTAAAGCAGTAAAATTGCGAGTCTATGTTATGGTAAGACCTCAGTGTTTCTCATGCGAGTCAGGATGTTGGCAGGTGTGGTGCTAACTCCAAATAAGAGGGCATGTTCTAGGCTCAGTCCATTCTGCTGACATATTAAGATCTTCTGTCACTGTGGGAAGTGCAAATCCTACAAGAAATGCATGACTTTGATCATGCATACAACATAAACAGCCAGAGAAGTGGATGAGTTTCAAAAACAAAGTTTGAGTGAATGCATATTAAGAAATCTGACTTGAGGAGGACTTTGAACACTGGAGTGCTCAGAATACAGTGAACCAAGCAGGGCTGCTACTTGTCTCGTATTCCCCACTGATTTGAGGAGGTGCCCAGTACTGTAGTATGCGAATCACAGCACCTTAGAAAGGAGAAGGGGCATGTTTGAAAATAAGCATGGAAGAAGATCCAAAGGCCTTTTCTACACACCACAGTTTTTTATCTTAATTACTCCAATCCAGAGTATGAGAACTTGCTATTGTAGCTATTAAAAAAAAAATTTATCTATTAAAAAATCTGTATCTGTATACAATAAGGAAGTCTTATTTCGTAGCGAATACTGGTTTCAAGGACAACTATTTCCATATAAGTACTTCCATTACCAGCACAGCATATTGTTATCGTTGTACCTATCCTTAGAGTGTTTTCTCAGTTCAGTTCTTATACTGAATTTGTTCAGCTGCTGTAATACCTGCTGCATAAGTGAAGAAAAAAACATGTGGGGCACAGACAAGTTTGGAAGGAAGTGGGAACACATCTTTAAAACAATTTTACTGCTGAGATGCTCCTGTGGTAAACATGCTGCATCAGTTCCTGCTTATGCATACTGATTGTCTGGTCTCACCTGCAGAGGTGCCTTGATGACAATGGCAAGTGGTGCACCAGCAATCTGAATTTATTAAGGGGGTTTGTTTTATTATTTGCAATATTGCATCTTACTGTAACATTTTCAGCTCTCTTGCTATCTGCAGTTTTCATCTGCACTAAGCAACCTGAGTGAATCCTGCCCAGAACTGTCCTTGTCACTATTTTCTGGAAAGTGTCACGCAGAAAAAAGGAGATACACTTAAAAAATACATACTTACTTAGAGAGTTCTTTGTTCCTAGAAATCTGAGAGGTACATGACATTGTTCCTGTTCCTGCCTGTATGAATGCTTCCACATGTATTTACATGACGAATTTGATTGTAACTGTAAAAATTTAGTGTTATTTGTCATTCACGAAGCAAAAGAATTGGCTCATCCTTACTAAACAGTATGCTACCACAATTATGGTATAACTTCTGGCTTGCTGTGGATTTAGCTGTTGCATTCAGGATCATTGAAAAGTACTTCATGTTTTTGCTTTTCATACAGCTACCGAGTTGCTTTTGCTGTTACTACTGCTTTGCCTAATAATTTTACACACACAAAGCCAAATCCTGCTATTATTTATGAACACATGATGCTGATCCAGATTTGTAATACCAAGACATTATGCTGATAGGATTGGCTGAGGCAAAAAAAGCTTCTCATGTTGGGAATGAACTTAGAATCTTGTTAGGTCCTAGAGTATCTCAAGTTGGAAAAAAATTGCCATATTTAAAACAGAAACTCAATAGATTGTGTCTTTGCTTTGTCTGCAGAAGACAGAAATACTACAATATATTCTTTCCATCTTATATACTGAAGAACATGGCAAGTTCTAACAGCTCCAAAACAGATGCCTCATGCATTCCTCAGTCATCTGTGCTGGTTTTGGCTGGGATAGAGTTAATTTTCTCCACAGGAGCTAGTATGGGGTTGTATTTTGGATTTGTGCTGGGAACAGTGTTGATAACACAGGGACATTTCAGCAATTATTGATCAGTGCTTACACAGCATCAAGGCCTTTTCTGCTTCTCATATCACCCCACCAGCGAGGAGTCTGAGCATGCACAAGATGTTGGGAGGCAATACAGCCGGGACAGCTGACACCACTGACCAAAGGGATATTCCATACTGTATGGCATCATGCTCAGTATATCGTTCTGGGGGAAGAAGGAGGAGGAGGGGGTGATGGCATTCATCTTCCCAATAACTGTTATGTGTGATGGAGCCCTGCTCTCCTGGAGATGGCTGTACACCTGCCTGCCCACAGGAAGCACTTATTTAATTCCTTGTTCTGCTTTGCTTGTATGCATAGCTTTTGCTTTACCTATTAAAGTGTCTTTATCTCAACTCATGAGTTTTCTACATTTTAACCTTCTGATTCTCTCCTCCATCTCACTGGGGGGTGAGTGAGCAAGAGGCTGAGTGGGGCTCAGTTGCCGTCTGGGGTTAAACCACAACATCATCATAAAACAAATCATACATCTGAAAACATGTGTTTGTGGTCACTCACCTATGAACTCAGAGCAAATGGCCGTCAGCAAGCAGTAGGGAAAGCAGAGAAGTCCCAGGAGCGCTAGCCAGACTGACTTAGCTAATGAAGTGTGCATAAACAGCAAACATCCATCATCATAAATTATCCTCAAACTCCCCTTTCACATTCAGTCATCTCCTTGCATCTAATGCTTCTTAGACAACCTCTGACATCCATGGCCCAAATCCTGCAAATGACTAGACTGAGTAGGAAACATGCTGTTCATTATAGCTATTCTACCTACTGCCAGATGGATTGATTTGAAATGGTTTATTGCTTACTCATCCTTTTGCATATCTGAATTACATGAGTTAACAAATTGCCTAGTAGTCGGGAATCAAGTGCTTCAGGACAGTAAAGATTATGAAACTGTGTTTTCTGCCTCCATAGGCTGTTGCAGGGGAGCTGAAAATTTTACATGGAGATATTTTCACTTGAGAAGAGTTTAGCTTTGTTAAACAAGCCACACATTGCATATAAAACCTGTACTTCAAGTCTATTAGTAGGAAAGACAAATATGAAAAGATTGTAGATTAATAGCCAGCTACAGTGTTGTTATTTTGGTACATTTTAAAGAACAGATTGACAGAGAGGACTCTTTAGTAAAAGAACTAAACTGGAATGTAAGAGTGTTGATACTAGAAAGATAACTTTCCACAGAAAAGACAACAGTAGCAAACACATTCATTCAGTATCACTACTTCAAAATAATCCTCTAGTCATGAGATCATATTTATTACAGCAAGGTCTGTAATACCAGTATCCAGCAGTTATTATTAAAGCAAATATAGAGTAAGGGAACCACATATGCATGTATTTTGATGCAAGAGTAAGCTCAAGGAGCAGAAACCTATCGAAAGGAAAAAAATACCCAACCACATAGAGCAGAGCAGAATTGATGGAAACACATTTTCCTGTGGTTGAAGAAACAAGCTTAGCCAGAACTTATGTTCCCCTCCAACATTTTCATGGAATGATGGCTACTTAGAAGATATATGTCACTGAACTCAGCAAACCGAGCTGCGTTTGTAGCAATTTCAGTAACTGCTGTTCCAGTTCAAGCCTGTAGATTTTCTAAAGAAGGATACAAAAATATGTTTGCATTTGACTTTACCTGCTCCTCACATAGTTATTCTCCCTCCCCCCAGCTGCTGTAAGAATAAGCCCAGCCTTTCCCAGAGTTGGCTAACTCAGATGCAGCGCTGGTGCATCCAGGAAATATTTTGCATCTCTTAACTTCAGTGACATTTAAGAGTGCCTGACCTCTGGAAGGCTGCCTCGGCTGTAGATCTTTTATCAAACTGCGTTTTGCCTTCAGTTTTCCATTCTGGCTGAGCTTACAGAATTCTTAATTTTATTTAAATGACCAAATATTAGTTCTGACTCAGGAAAGCATTAAATAATATCCTTGAGTCCCTTAATCACTTACTTAAATTGCTTAAAATTTGCTACATGTTGAAATGATTTCTTGCACTTGCACCCTACTGTTCTGAAATTACTTTCTGTCACAGCATTGCTTTCCACCATCTCCGTAGAAGAAATGCAGTTTAGAAATGTTGTTCACTGTATACCTTCCCAATCCACTAGCAATGTCTTGTCCACATGAAGAATATGCTGAGAGGCAGATCTTGTCTCGTTACAAATTATCATACAGAGTATAGGTCTCAACAGTCCCACAGGTGTGTAAATCCACACCAAACTATAAATATGACAAAACATGGGGCACTTCAAAGTCATAATAATGACCTACTTCTGACAGCAGTAAGGATTGGGAAAATGGCATTCAGAACAAATGGAGAAGTATTGCTCTGCTTTTCCCAGTTTATGTTCCTTTTGGTGGCTACTCACACATAAGACACTCAGTGCCTAGCTGCACTGTTGGCAAGTTGCTTACCTCTACTTTTCCTATGACAGGGTCCTTTTATGACAAATTAGGTAAATTTACTTAAAATAAGCAGCAAGAATACCTCTTGCACTCAATAATCCTCCCACAGCCAATAATTGAAGCCAGTTCCCTTCTTACAGAACAAAGACTATTTTAAACACTCAGAGTAATAAGAGTATACAGCAAAAATTTGGCAAAGAAAATATGACACCTTCCAGAGCCATTCAGACAAGTCAGGCTGCTTGATTACCAAGTCGAAATAAAGGTGTCAGGCATATACTGACAGGTTTTTAAAGTGATCTTCAGCACACAACATGGAAAAAATATAACTTCAGTGCACAGTGTCAAATCAAACAGTTTGTCTGTCATCGATTAGAATGAAAGAATATATGAAATCTCAGGGTGACATCTGGTATTTCAATACAAAATTGGAATCTCTCAGACGTGAAAAGGCTTTCGTCAAGATAATCTCCATTTAAAGCTCTGTAATGTAAACTGTGACCAGATCGAATACTGAAAGCCAGCGCACTCAAAAGTGAGATACTAAAAAGATGACTTTCATTTAGCTGTCATTTTCCTATCTGTTAACTCAACAGGGTATGCTGTGAGTAGTATATAGGCTATGCAGAGCAAAATGGAAAGTCATGGATGGCTGCGTTGAATTAACCAAGTACCATAATGTTTACTGCTCCATATAACCCATCATATGGAAATCAATTCCCATCACAGAGGTTGTTGTTATGTATTTTGGCTGTTGAATTGTAAATCAAATGCTGGAACCATAAGTTCAATATATAATGTGTCTTAACATAGGATTTTGTTGTTGTTTTTAGCAGTTACTCTACACAACAAAGTATGATTTCTTGTTTTGAATAAAAACGTAAATATAAATCCTTTGTGGCAGCATGTACTAAACTGATTCAGCACTTGTAGGCTGGCAGGAGAAGGGCAGGGAAAGGTCATATGCCTACTGCAGTGGCATTCAGTCAAGCCCTAGAAGGCTATTTCTTTCTGTTAAGTAAAAACGTGTGGTATCTCGAGCATGGAGAATTCATAATGATGAGGCAATTTGCCTCATGGGTTTTTTTATTATTTTCAAAAGACCAGCTGTTAAACATAGGTAAATACAAACACTGTTGCACAAGAGCTGGAACTGGGGAAGCCTCCATGGCCATATGCACCCACCAAAACAGCTCTACCTTTTTCCTTCCATGACCCCATCACACGTCCTGTTTCCTCCACACACCCTGACTTCTCTGCCGCTTCCAGTGCTCACTGCCTGCCCCCCCTGCTGGCTCACACTCCGCACCAACTGGCCAGCTGGGACAAGTGGGCTGATGGGCAGGGACAGGACAGGCAGCATGAGTGATTGTGAAGCTCAACGGAAGCAGCTCATCCCCTGGTGAGGTATTAATTCATTCTTTCTCCATTACCCAGGTGTCAGTATATACAAAACCTGTAGGAACTTGAATACCCCTCGTGTCTGTACCTTTCACTTTCTGCTTGGCACTATACCCTTGTTCTCTGTTAAGTGGTTAGCAACACACATCCTATCTTCAGAGCAAAAACCTGCATAACGGTGGTGCCAAATTCCTCGTGGGGCTCAGACATTAGGAAGACAATTATTGAGGAAACACTAGTGTTGATAAAAATCCGAGAAATAGAGGCAGTGCAATTTGGTTTCCTTCAGAAATTTCTGAATGACACTGTGAATCAAGAGTAACAGAATTAAAATAAAGCTTCTGCCACTAAAGAATTAAGGCCTAACACATCAGGGAAGATATACAGAACATCATATTTTAATGCAGTTGTGGATTTTGACAAGCAACTACAAAGTACTGTATTTTCAAAGCCACACATTGTAAATTAATGTGCAGCTGCCTCTGGTGCAAAGCCACCCTGCCACTTTTATGATGGCACCATGTTCTGGCTTGCTCAACGGCTGCCTGGAGCAGCCTCACTGGGGTTTTCAGCCCTGGTCCGGCCTCTGAAAGGAGTTCACACACTCCCCTATCAGTCAGCAAGCCTTTTGCAGAGTAATTTTTCTCTAAATATATAAACAAGGTATATTTTTAACATTAGCTGTTTCCTACATTCTGGCTTTCCTACAGCCTTGCAAAGCAGAAAAAATTAGACCTGCAACCCCCTGAAGTTTCTCTGATGTCAGTAAGAAGTAAATACATTAAAAAAATTAGCACAAAACATATGCAAGAGGAAGATCCTCCTCTTTTTCAATGAAACCTAACATCACAGGAAAAGTCACAGGAAGCAGAATCTAATGAGATTTCTGGCTTTGATTTTATTTCATTTTAATTCTAATTTCCCATTTGTCGGTATGATTTTAAACTGATTGTGATCAAGGTGACAGTCAGCATCCCTGATGATCAGGGAATGCAGTCCCAGTATAGCTCTTGAGTCTGAGAAAACTGGGAACGGCAGGAGACTAAGAGGAGAGTAGGAGTTTCCATCTTTCCTTAACAGTCCCCTGACTATACTTACCTCAATAAAAAGCACTTGTGTGTGAGTCATCGATCATTGTAAAGCCTGTATTAGCCTGTGAGCAGGTTATCATGAGCTGAAATATTAACAGCCATCAGAGAGGGGTGGTGAACAAATGCTGGTCCATGGCCTGTTCTTCCCAGCAGAGGTCATCAGCCTTGTTGCACCTCTGATAGAACACATTCCCCAGTTCACACATTTCCCCTGACTGGAAAAATTAGGCATGCAAGCACTTGGTCTTCTCACACAAGCACTTGGTCTTCTCACCATTGCCTCGAAAGGTCATGGAGCTCCTACTGAGAGGATTTGCATACCAGTACAGAAGTACACAGACAGCCAAATGTCTCAGGAGAGTAGATGGTTCAGAATTGGATGGTGAAAGTGCTGGTAATACAGAACAGATTAATATTTTTATTTTTTTATTTGGAAAAAAATAGGATTCTTATCATTCCTATCAATTAGAGAGAATTTGTTCTTTGCCAGGAACTGAGGAAGATGTGTAGAAGAACAAGGGGAGATCTTTCCAGTCTCTTTGGGCTAACAAAAGAGTCACACAGCTGAAAGGAAAATGGCCAAGAATGATGTGCTAGCAGGACAAAATGGAAATCTTGCATCTCTTGCTTCTTCATACTGGTAAGTAATCATGGAACCTTCCTGTTAGTTAGGATGTCTGGGGGAAGACCATCTTTAATTATATTGGACATTGTATTGATGCATTTGCATTAAGCACTCAGTTCCATTAGTGATGAGCATAGCATTAACACCCAGAAGGGCAGCCTTGCAGGACTAGATGGAAGGGGAGAGACAGAGAGCTACTGGCATGAGAAGGGAGGGCAGAGCCTGATGCAGGATGTCAGGGGTGGCACAAAACCGCTTGGCTGTGGATGAGGGGAGGTGGACAAGGGGCAGCATGCAGAACTGCAGTGCCAGCCCCTGGAGTGAGGCAACACGGGATGGAAGGTGGCCGATAGCATGCACGAAACTGAAGGGAAGCTGGAAAGATGTGCAGATGCACCTCTGAGTAATAACAGCAGCCCATCGACTGTTCAAGAGGAGCAAAACTCTTACTGCAGAGAGTTTCCCCCTGCTTTCCCCTCAAAAGTGATTACAACTACAAAATCTGTTTACTGGCCTCCCACTGCCTGCTACAGTCATCTCTGTAAAAGCAGTATGTCTTGCTGGGAAAAGTTTGCTCCTGGATCTCACCAGTTATTACTACAGTGCTCTCAACACTGCAGGGCTTCCCAGCAAAAACGGAACAATCCAGCACAGCAAGAGAAAAGCTTTTCAGTGCTCTTACAGGCCTCACTAAACTGCAAAGACAAAACATTCGTGCATCTGGTGGGCTTGGGATTTTTTGACCCACTGTGGCATGGCTTTTGGGGATTAGAATAAGAGAAGCGGGAATTTCAGGCAATGCTGGAGGTGAGAGTAGGTCCCCTATAGACTAAATGTATACTGAAGCTTAATAGCTACCAAAAGACAATAACGGGCTCAAGCAAACTCAAGTGATAAGCACAAATATTCCCTGTGTAACATGTCTGTATAAACGTACATGTGTTTATTAAACCTATCTAGGAGGTTAGTGTCTCTCTTAGAAGAGTTTGTATTAATTGATAATTGTTATTTGAATGTTATTTTAACTGAGGCAGAGGGGAAGGACAGAAAGGGAATGACAGAAAGGGGGACAAGACAACCCTACAAATTAACTCACAGCTTCTTGTTAATGCCGACATTTTACTCAATGTAATCAGACAAGTGTTGCAGCACAGATTACTTGCTGCTCATCACTTTTCTTTTGCAGATATGTCATTGTGCTTATAGGTTGGGTTTGGAGAATCCAGTCTGTGCTTTGCCACGATGGACACGTTCACTGTTTTGGTGTTTGCTTTTTGAAAACCAGTTTATGCTTTCCTTCAGCTGCCAGAAGCAAGCCTGCAGCCATGGCACAGGTGAGTAGGCAGCAGGGCTACTGCCAGCCCCCTGTAGTTGCGGTGAGGCTGTAGCAGTGAGGTGGCTATTGTGGGGGTGGGTTATGCAGCAATTACTTGCTGTCCTTTCTTTTCTAAGCTGCGGTGGTAAGTGGTAAACATCAGAGAGGACTGTGCTTCAGAGAAGCTTTCCAGCCCTGGGGATGAAGGCTGTTGTTAGCACAGAGTCGATAGATGCTCTAACAATTGTTTGGATCCAAGTGAGGGGCTGGCACCCTGCCGGGAGGACAGATTTGTGGGGGATGAAGGGTAAACAGAGCCAGGTACCTGCTTCCCAACAATATGTGATCTGTGGAAGAGTTGTTGCTGTGGATCTGTGTGAGCCACAGCAGGGACAGCGCATGCAGATCCAAGTTCAATGGGTAATATGGTTCCCTCGTTACTAAGCAAAGCTGGATGTTAGATTTGGGATTAATCTCTGTGCCTCTGTTTTGTTTGTTACATATGCAAATAACCACAGACTACTGCAGAAGAGCAGAGCAGACAGACATGATGCTGGGCAGAGGCCGATGCTGATGTCTCCTGAGCAGCCCCTTCCTGGTGCACGCACGCAGCTGCCTGCAGCCAGCTCCAGGGCCCCAGCCTGGAGCTGACAGGTACCCACCCACTTACCTACCTATTGACTGACTGCAAGCTTTGCAACCCCTTTGATGAGTGAAAAAAAAATAAATATCCGTGCTTGATTTAATTCTTCATTCAGTTCTGATAATTGGTTACAGCAAGTAGTAGTTGGGTGCTGAATTAATTTTTGCCCTCTCAAGTTCTGTACTTTCAAATGTGTCAAAAGGCATCTTGCTATTTGGGACCCCTGGTGGCCTAGTGGTTAGCATGCAGGACTCTCACCGCTGCGACCCAGGTTCGAATCCCAGTCCCCCCAGGCAGATGGAGCCCATTAGCCCTGTGAGGCCATCCATCTATGAGAAGGTCACTCTAAACAAACCTACGTCCTGAGGACCTCACTGCCATTGTCCAAGCTTGCTTGGCCCCAGCAGATGAACCTTAGGATTAAAGGGTGGGCTCAGTTCAGCGCAGGCTGTGTCTCACCTAAAAAATCCATTGCGCAGGCTGGAAAGGTAAAAGACCTTTCCCCAAATCTTCGTTCACGAAGACTGGCCATTATTATTATTTGCTGCACAGTTTGAACTGATTCTGCCTGGAAACATCAGCTTTTCAAATCCTAAACTTTAATGGCCAATTCAAGCTTTAAAAACCCAAAGACTAACAGATGTGTAAGGAATTTTTTTGAAGAAAAAAATCAATCAGAAAAAATCGATTAGAAATTATTTGAATTCCATCATTTGAAGTCCATTAGAAATAATTTGAAGTTGATAAAACACAAACTAACTTTTGCTGTCAGTACTTACAGCAACAACACTCCAGGACAGAGAGCCCCAGATGGAAAAATTTTATTTATAAAAATGAAACCAGATTCCACTGGAGGGGAATACAAATTAAATAGTAGGAGCTAAAGGAAAGCCAGGTAGAGTTTGATCGGATAGTTAAAAAACAATTTAGAAAAATTAAAACAGTCTGCATACATTCAGACTGAGCTGTTTCAGACAGGATAAGATTGTGTCCTGACCTGCAGCCCATGGCTCTTATCTCAACCCTGTGTCTGAGTTGGCGTCAGCTCCATATCAATCTCCCATGGGCTTTAACTCTCACAGCTGACGTTGAGTTAGTGAAGAAAGATTTTTCTAAGGTAGAAGAAATAAATCCAGATATTCTTCTTACTCTTCCTTTTTCAAATAAGTATAAAGTTTGAATTTTTACACTTCAATATAAGAAATCTAAATCTTGCTTTACTCTTTGTGTTTTGTTTTCTTGCTCATTAAATATCTGAATGTAAGTTCATTGCTCAAAGTTATGCTCCCTCTCTGTGATCTGTAACAAGCTCATTTTAGTGGCAGGACTTTTTCCCTCCATTTTAATAGTTATTCACAGAAAGTTGCAAATTCTTGAATGGAGATACATGTTCTCCAAGTGCCTGGCCAGCTGCAGAAACCCCTGAAGACACCACGACTCCCAGGTGGTGGGCAGCATTCGGTGTCACCTGCATCTCGGTATCACCTGCATCTCATCCTGTCCATGAAACAGAAGAAAGGTAGCAAAACTCCCTTGTTGGCTTCTGGTTCTATTTTCAGACCAGCTCTGCTGCTTAGATTCACACTATTAATGGGTTCTCTGGGGCATGGACACCCAGGAATTAAGCTTTGCTATACCCAGAAGGCCAAGAGCACTGTCAAGAGTTGGCACCTGATGTAGACCCAAGGTGACGAGGCTCAGTTTGAGATTCAGAAGTGATCTCCCCTGCCAGAGGCAGAGAGGTCTCTGTCTCACGGTGGCTTTATGCTGAGTGGACCAAGCCACCCTTAGACTGGGTCCCAGAGAAATGTGAAGGTCAAGCTGGAGATGTTCAAGGTCAAGTTAAGATGTGCCAAATAATAAAAATGCCACTTTCTGCCAACAACGCAGCGTTGCGGGCAAGTGAGGTGTATCTGAGGCTCGTACTGTGAAAACCGTGCACTTCGCTTGTTTCTTTGGAAAGTAAAGCAACTCCATGAACTCCCCAATAGCCAGGGTAAATAAATCCTCTTCTTTTTTAACACAGCTGCCTCAAATTAAAACATGCTACGGTTTTCTTGCTTTCTCTGGACACTGCCAGACACAAGGGAAGCATGACACAGACAGATATTGCTGAATTTGGTTTTGCCTCGCTGGATTTTTATGGATGGTTACCCTTAAAAAGCAAACTATTAATAGGCCTGTGTCTGAATGCTCGACCACATGAGGCTTCATCTGTTACATTCAGGCAGTGTTTTGATAGATGCTATTCCATCAACTACAAATCCTTTGGGTTATGAAGGATATAAAATAGTCCTACAACCACTTGCCCTAAAACTAATATTTAAAATGTATATCACAGGGAAAAATTGAGTAGTCCATTAGAGGAGTGGGAAAGAAATGACACCATAGACAAATAGAAAGAAATAGATATGAATTCTAGCAATATAAACCAATGTAAACCAGAAGTCTCTTGAGTTGTGATTTGTTTAGGTGATGCTAACTGTACTACAGATTATTTAAATAGATTTTGTAACTGCTGTTGTTATTACAGAGATTAAATTACACTAAGTTATAGATCTAGTTTTTGGGTAATTTACATGAAGAAAAGATAGACTCCTAAAATTTCAGTTTGCTGCATATCTTTCTTAATGGGAACAAATTGCAAAACAACTTTGATTTTAGAAGCAATTTGTGAAGCTGTCCAGTGATCATTGCTCCTGCTGTAAATTCTCAGTTAAAAATTAGCCAGTAACTCTTATTTTCACTCATGCACACGAACGAAAATTCTTGTTTGCAACATCAAAATCAATCTCTTTTGCCTTATCAGGTTTGTAATGCAGGATAAACCAATCTAAATTAAGTGACCCATGCTTTTAATTAACAAGCAAGAAATTTTGATTTGAATATCAGTTTTTAGCTTGCGTTATGCATCTTTACAATTTGATGAAGAAAGTTTAGCACTGTTTGTTGGAAACATTGTAATGCAAATTTCCACCTAAATATAGTCTTTATGCTAAATGTGGTATTTTTTTCCTACCTGTGTACCTGTGCACATTTGTTCATATACATCTTGCTTAGCATACATGTATGTATTCATGTTTTAATTTTTTTTTTACTCTTGATATTTAATACCAAAGAAATTGTGAATCAAAACCTCAAAGTAAAATGCATTGAGGAAATGTGTAAATTTAAGCCTTAAGTGCTTTTTCAAAAAACAAACTCTCTTATAGGTAATTATGACATACATAAATTTTGAAAACACCAGGTTTTTTTCTCAAGATCCTGCTTCAATTCTGCCCTTTGTCGCACATGAACAAAGCTAAGAGCACCTGCAAAATTCAGTCTGGGAAGTGATGTTACAAGCGATTCAAAAACACAAGGAAATGACCAGACCTGGTTTTGGCCCCTCAGCAAAGGGAAGTCTCTAGGGCCTCTGAGGTCTTCTGAGCATGGTCCTGCCCCTCCTGGCAGCTGGGAATGGCACACCCAGCAAAGTGCTCCCCTTCTGGGACTCTATGCTGGAAGTAAGAGCCACCACCAGCTCCAGCACGTGGGTCCTGCTCTGCTTGGGAACCAGAGGGTCGTGTTCAAAGCTCAGCAGGTCTCAAAGACAAAATACCTGCTGGGCTCTTCCCCACTGACATGGGTTTTTCTGATATCTTCCACTGAAGTATGCTTCCCTTTGGTGCAATCCAGCATTTACTGTGGGATTTGCGTGAGGAACCCAGAGCGCCATTTAAAGGCTGCCACTTTTGCCCACACCTTGAAGTACCTGCTTTTGTACACTCCTTGCAAAAACATGAATGCAGAGCCTTTAGATTTGCCATTAACTTCTTAGAAAAGCAAGGATCTGTTCCCTCTCTCTTCCTCAGCTGCCAACAGAATAATAGGCCCCAAAGAATTAGTAACAAAGGTTTCACTCTGAATGCATCACAGCTGTGGAAAATTTATACCTCAGCTTTCTGGGCTGATGACTTCCAGCTCTATCTAAAACAATTTCCCCAGTAATTCCCATTCAAGACTGCTCTCCAACACCACCTTCTAGCAGGAAACATCCCAAAAATTGAAGCCTGAGGTTAGATGACATGGAAATATGAGTTGGTGACTATCTGAATGTTCTTAGCAGGCCCTCAAGGACCCAAGTGGGCACAGCATGCAGGGAATCAGTAGTACAGCACAGGTTGGACAGGAGAGGACAAGACCTCCTGCTCTCTTATTCCAGCTTTCTTAAATGCTCTAGGATGTCCTGGCCTGTCAAAGATTTCTCCTCTTGCTGTAGCTAGAAATGGCTATGAAATGTTAACTTTTTGCTGCAAGCTCTTCAGTGCAATGCTGGTGCTGCCTCTCCCCTCCATCTATCTCATCTGCTGAAATATTTTGCCAAACAGCCACAACAGATTCATTAGCTGCTTCCAACATCATGGCCAATATAAGTTTGGAGAGCATTAGACAGTGTTGTTTGTACTCACCTACTGCAGAGGTCCTCTTTCTGCAAGGCAATCTTCACCTGCTCCAGAACTGTGCAGTCAGGGCAATTTTTGGGTCTCAAGGTCAAAACATGGAGGCTTAGTAAGCACCACGCTCCCAATGGACCCCATTTAACATTAAAATTGTTATTTTAATGCTGTGTTGTGCTGACCTGAGCTGTTGGACTACCAGGGTCTTGATAAACTCCCTGCTGACAGAGTCATCCCGAGACGGGGAGCGGGTGTGTGTCCTGCTGTGCAGCGCAGCCGGCTCGGCAGCGGGGCTGACACGGTGCACAGGGGGCACACGTGGCCGGCAGCGCTGCAGAGCCGTGTCACACGCCCCAGGACTGACCTGCTCTTACTGGGATCTTCACAGGGGAAGGTGGTCTCCTGAAGCTCCTCTCACCGTCATTCTCCACCCCCGCGTCCCAGTTTCAGCTGTACCGGGCAGAGGTGCAGCGCTGGCAGCAGCGAGGGAGGATGCCGTGCCCCATGGAGGGAAGGGCTCCATTCCAGTGCACAGGGCTGAGACGAGTGTGCTGTGAGCTCAGCAAAAGCCTGGAGGCAGCTACTCCTCCAGGCTACTGGAAAAGCTACTGGTACAGATACAATTTTAAAATAAAATGGGGTTTCAGCACTCTGCTGCTCCTGGAAGAGGTACCTGTCTTCTTAAAGAGACTGTTTCATGTCAGAAGGTTGTTTCTATTAAGAATCACATTTAGTGCAAGGGGAATATTCCTGTCAGTGCTTTGGTTGCACTTGGTTGAAGACACCATCTGCTGAGACTCTTGGCTAGTTTGGCATTTAAAATGTCATGTAGACCAGAATGGAACTGACCCTGAATACTGAGGCAGATGTCATCAGCAAAGGTGAACTTTCATAACTCAGTAAGGTTGCTGATGAAAAGACTGAATTGCAGAAGCATTTGCAGAAAGCCCTGTGGAAGAGCACTGATTTTTCTGCATATGCTTTATTTCCTGTACGTGCCTTGTGCAATCTACCTTAGAGAAACAATGCTACAAGAGACGCCAGTGAAAATTTTGCATTTAAAATCTACCATTTGTGGTTCCTGCTGGATAAAGCAGGATGAGCGGGTTTCTGTCCTCTCCAGAAAGTGGGATTGATGATATTTTCTAAACCAAACTACTGAGTCCTTAGGCTTACTTCGGCCCAGCAGGGCAGGAGGAAAGCTCATTTTTCTCTCTTTCTGTGGAGCATTGCTGCACACAAAGTTGTTCAAAACGGCTTGCTACCTCAACATTTCTGTTCCAGATGACAACAAAAGGACAAACAGGCCCTGATGCCTCTTTTTTTCAGCATGGAATGTGTAGTAAGAGTTACTATCTATTCCCTGAGTACAGAGTCTCATTCCCAACTGTACCTCCTGATGTGTGTTTAGGAAGCAATCCAAAAATGTACAGGACAAAGAAAGAAGAGGAATGAAATAGGTAGAAAATGCATTAAAGAGAAGTAGAGGCTAAACCAAATAAAGTTTATTGCTCTATCTGTGTTTGAGCCCATAGGACTTGTATAGATTAGTGTTAGTAATGAAGCTCTTCAGCAGCACTGGGGCAAACTTTGTTCTTAGGGTCAAATAATCTATCAAGATTAAAATGTTAAACAAGTCCTTTCCATGTTCACTGCTCAGTGTGCCTCAAATTGCTTTTCATCTGTGCTCAGTGCTTTTGTTGACCTAAAGTAAATTAAACATTACCCCTTTCTAATTAGATAGGTTAGGAGATCTTGGTGCTACTTCCTACTAAAGACTGGAACCAGTTTAAAGTAATTAAAGCTAAAACCCCCACTTTTAAATAATGAATCAATACGAACTTGATTTAATAAGGAAGCAACTGGGGGTTAAGTGACCCAGTCAGGCAGGCACATGAAGGAAAAGCAGCCAGTGTAGTCAGCGGTGCAGCCACTGCGGGGGCTACTGGGGAGCAAAGAAGGTTTTTTCTTCTTGACAGGCAATCGCAAGCATGTAATATATCCAAACCCCTTAGTCATCTTCAGCAATGATTCCTCTAAGTCAGTGCACTGGGTGGAATTGTCAAGGTGCTGGCAGCGAGGTCTGCAGAGGCCTCTGTGGGGAGAGGCTGGGGCTGCCCTGTGCTGGATACAGCCAACCCACCACAGGACACAGCTCAGTCTGGCTGCCAAGGTGGTGGTACCTCTGGGAAAGAGTATTTCAGATGGGGCAAAAAACATTACACAGGCAGAAGACAAGGAGAAAAGAAGTGTGCAGCAGCCATGTGAACACCAAGTTCAGAGCAGGAGGAGGGTGAGGAGGTGTTGCAGGTGCCAGAGCTGAGATTCCTGAGAATCCTGGGAAGAACCCACGCCAGCAGGCAGGCATTTCCCAACAGGAACTGCAGCCTACAGAAACCCATATTGGGTGTATCCTGAAGGACTGCAGCCATGAAGAGGACCCACACTGAAGCAGGGGGAATGTACAAGGAAGGAAAAGCAGAAGGAGCTGTGATGGACTGACCACAACCCCCATTCACGCCAGGAGGGGGAAGATAGAGGAGTCAAGAATGAAGGTGTGAAGTTGAGCCTGGGAAGAAGTGGGGAGGGAAGGTGTTAATTTACATTTTTTGTCTTTGATTCTCACCATGCAAGTCTATTTTACTTGGCAATATATTAAAG
Source organism: Neopelma chrysocephalum (assembly GCF_003984885.1). NCBI lineage: Eukaryota > Metazoa > Chordata > Aves > Passeriformes > Pipridae > Neopelma > Neopelma chrysocephalum. The sequence goes on from NW_020897714.1 coordinate 12,430,376, forward strand.
TCTCTTTTATTCATGATGGTAACTGGCAAGCAGTTTCCCCATCTTTATGTCAACCCATGAGCTTTCCGTTTTCTCCCCCATCCAGTTGAGGGGCTGGGTGGGCACCCCCCCACACCAGTTATCCACAGAGTAGGTCATCAGATACAGGAAGCCTTGTGGAGATGGCAACTGTGCTAAAAAACATTAGCAGGCTGCAATAGAAGTCAACCATTAGCAACTTACAGAAAAAAAGCCACAGCCCCAACCAACTCTCTTTCACATGTGACCTCGAAAACTTCACATTTTTGAGACTAGGTTCTGATACATTTTACTTCTCTACCTCCTAAAAAGGTGCATTTTCAAACTCTAAAAGACCTTTAAAATCTTGTCACAAGAGGACAAACAGTTCATCCCAAAGCCTTATGAGAACACCTTGTAATAAATCTCAGCAACAAAGAAGCAACAAGAGAGATTTTTGTGACAGAGGGCCCTCTGCTTATGACTGAGCTCTCTTAGGGGGTGAGATGTCATTTGATGAATGTAGTCTTACAAGTTTTATATTATGTATTATACCATACTGGAATACAGCAATGCTTTTTGCATACTCATGAACATACTCATACACATTTTATGAATAAAAATTATAATTCTTGATTGGCCTTATTATTCTAACTTATAAAAATTTAAAGAGATGGCCTCCTAAAATAGTATATGAAGAGTGCATTATTTGCCATGCAGAGACTGTAACAGGATAACATCAAAACATGAGAAAGCTGTATTTCAAGTGTGAGGAATGACTGTCACAGGAATGGTTATCATGCTAAGAAGAGTCTGAGAGCTGCTTATGTGAAGATAGGACACTGATGATATAAGAAAAAGCCCAGTATGTTCATAAGATTAAGACCTGTCGTGTTCTGTCCTCTTCCCAATGTTTTCTCACAATGTTTTCTCCCCTCCAATTCAATAAACTAAACTACAGCTGTTATAGGAGGCTTTATTCTGAACAAACGAGTGAAGATACAATTTATACTGAAAGCCAAAGCTGACGCAAGTCACATTTCTGTTGCTGTTATTTGCTGGCTGTTTTAGGGGGGATCCACTCTTGGATCTTCTTGCGAGTAGTAGAGTAAGGCACGTACTGCCCAGGAGTGCCGCTCAGGTTGAATTTATGGTTCTCCCAGATAAATTTACGAGCAACTGGTGGATGAGTAGTCGGAGGGTCATCCGTCATTGAGTGGAGCCAGCGATGCCTTAAGAGGAAAAAGACACATTGTTATTACGGAACTTTACATGATCTCCAACAAGCCTATCTCCTGACTCCCAAGGGTTCTCCTCTGAAGAGACACTAAGTATATATTTTGAGAGAGGAGAAAAATAATCTGGTGTGGCTTTGAATGAGACTACAGGATACTGATTTAAAGTAGTTACACAAACCTAACTGATAAATAACAGTTCTGCCTCCAAGCAATTGGAAATACACCTGAGGTCAAATTTCCTGTTTGTTTGGCTGAGTATTTAGGCAGAGTACATTGTTACGTGTTTGTATGGTTTTAACCAGGCAGCCAGGTCAAGGCAGGCCCTATGAATGACAAAACCACAAGGTTTGGTTTTATTCTCTGGGTTTTTGATTTGTTGGGTTTTGAGGGTTTGTTTTGGTTTTAATTACCAGAAGACTATGCTGCACAGCAATTTCAATACCATTTCCAAAGCATTCATGAGACTACCATGTGGGATATGGATTAACAATGCAAGTACACCTAAAACAAGCACGTAAATGTTTACTGACTGCACAATAAAATGATTAATACCAATCAGCAATACGGTAATTACCAAATGATTACAGTGATTAGCCTTTACCTATGAACTAAATGTCAATCCTCCTCAATAATGCAAGCAATATCAATCATCAAGCAAAGCATTTTCCCTAACAATTTACTTAAACACTACAGCAGGGATCAACTGAATTGACATCCCATTTCTATTTCAGTGCCTGAAGCAACTTTCATATCTGAATTATATTTTAATTATCTGCTAGTTCACATGTACTTCATACTGTATGCACAGCTATGACAAAAGTGAAGTTATGACTTTTTTGCAAGCTTATGTATTTTTTTACTGAGGTAGAATTAAAAAGACTTTTGCTAATCAGCTTTTGCAAAGACTTGACCTAAAAATATGAAGTCTTCCAGTTGTATTAGAAAGCCTAAAAAACGCATCTTCAGCCTTTAGCAACAAATCCAGTACATTTCATTAATACAGTAGAACAAAACCACAGTAGAAGTGGTGAGAAACAGACTGACAGGTATATACTAAATCTGAAGAGCTCTACAGAAGGTTGATAATCTTTTCAAATAGCTTCCAGACATGAATTTAAAAAAAAAAAAACCCAAACACAACTTCAGCTATAACTTTAGTACAAAAAAAAAAAATTTCACTTGAAAAAAGTTTTAACTGGGGTAGATTTAATTTTCTTCACGGTGGCTAGTATGGGGCTGTGATTTGGATTTGTGCTGAACACAGGGTTGATAACGCAGAGATGTTTTTGCTATTGCCGAGCAGGGCTTACACAGAGCCAAGGCCTTTTCTGCTTTTCGTACTGCCACGCTGGCAAAGAGACCGGGGGTGCATGGGAGGCTGGGAGGAGACACAGCCAGGACAGGTGACCCAAACTGACCAAAAGGATATTCCAGACCATATGACATCATGCTCAGTATATCAATCTGGGGGAAGAAGGAGGAAGGGGGGACATTTGGACTGATGACATTTGTCTTCCCAAGTCACTGTTACACGTGATGGGGCCCTGCTCTCCTGGAGATGGCTGAACACCTGCCTGCCCATCGGAAGCAGGGAGTTAAGTCCTTGCTTTGCTTTGCTTGCGTGTGCAGGTTTTGCTTTCCCTATTAAACTGTCTTTTTCTCAACCCACAAGTTTCCTGGCTTTTATGTTTCCTATTCTTGTCCCAGTGCTGCTGATGGGGGAGTGGGCGAGTGGCTGCATGGGGCTTGGTTGTTGGCTGGGGTTAAACCACGACACATACAGAGGCAACTTAAACTCACACACCTGCACCTAGTGATGCTTCTGGTAACAGTGGATAGGGATCCTGCACACAAATTCCTCTTTACACATCTATCACCATGCCTCACCATCCTCATCCTCCTCCAAGAGCCATGCACACCAACTGAACAAACAGAAAACTGTCAGAAGAGATGCAGTTACAAAGGCCCCTGAAAGACAGGCTGGAGCAGATGGAGCACAATAGCGGTATTAATGCTCAGCTGAAATCAAGCTTGCATGATGTCTGGCACTTCTATTACTACACATGTACTTAATATCATATACACATTCCTTGAAACATGAGAAAGGTTTCACAGTATCATTTAAGAGAGTAGCTTTATCTGTCATTTAAACTACTGTTTTGCAGCTTTTCTAAGACTAAATCCATAAAGTCTTTTAAAATACAGTATTTTGGGGTAATTAATATATTTACTTTCAGGATTTTCTGAATTTCTGTAACACAAAATGAAATCAGCCTCAAATTTAAAAAGTAGCAAAACTGATCCTTAAATTGCATTTTCTCACTGAAAAGTAGCAATAAAATTGCTCACTGACAAGACATGTCAGTACAGTCACAGGTATTGAAATACACAGAGAGATTTCAAAAGTTTGTTTATAACTTAATCCACTATGAATTACATTTAAGAGTTTCAGGGCTAAACCAGGTCATAACAGATTCCTCTTAGAAGCCCAATATGTGACTTACAAAAACATTTTGGTTTGCAGAGCCTGCTTTCTAAAACAAAAGCTCCCACTCTCCACTTAAAATCTTGAAAACTTCATTTCAGGGAGACTTTCCCCTTGACAACCTTCCTCAAAGAGTCTTTTGAAGCCTTGATGTCTCATAGACTACTCCCAGATGCTCAAGAAAAGCTCTTCATGCACTAGATTGAACAGCATGAATAAAGAGATTTGACATCCTGCAGATGGCCAGATTTCTATACAAACTCTGCCTATAAATCTGTGCATGGAAAAATAGGCTTCAAAAGCAATTAATGACTTAAAACCTACAAAGCAGAAAACTTACACAGAGCAAAAAAAATCAGGAGGGTAGCAGAAGCTCTGAAGAGGCTGAAGCAGCTTCCTGAATCAGAGAGCAGTCACTACTAAGCAGAGTGAGGCCAGGAAAGCCTCTGGACTTTTCCTTGAGTGAAGGGATGAAAGACACCTCAAAGTATCTTCAAATGCTCTCAAGACTATGTAAAATTTTCTCCCAAGTCTTAACAAATGTTTAAAAGCAAGTTGATTTCAATCTGAAGCTACAAGGGATCGGAGCCAATTATATGATGTACAAGCTGTCAAACAAGAACTGCTGCTACACAAACTCAGTAGCTACTACCATATGTGCATCTGCAAGGTTCAGGCACAGTCTACGTAAGTCGAGGATGTTTGCCAACTCGTTAACATCCACTTTTTTCAACAAGTTCACCATGTTGCAATGAGACAAGAGAAATGAAGATGTGCATTAGGGTCAAAGTTCAGAGAAGAATACAAAGAGAATGAAAGAGGGACAAAAAATATGTTTGTTTACACATGGAAGATAACTTTAATTTCTCATATAAGCTACTATAAGTTATTGTATAGCAATGAGATGGCATTTACCTGAAAACACCAAACTAGCATTTAATCTAGTTGTAAAACCCCACAAATTTATTATGAAGCTACAGGAAGGATGGAAATTTTACTCTTCCTTTTCTGCAATCTTTTTGTTCTGTTTTCCTTGAAGGCGGACTTGAAAAGCAGCATTTTTACAGGAAAATCACACATTTCCTTACATTTCCTAGTGTTTTGGCACTTCAAGTCTGAGGTGCTACATTCCTCTCTCTTTCAGCTGTCAGATCAACTAACAAAGAGGATGCAGATTATTAAACTGAAGGTAAACTTGAAACATTTCATTATATGAAGTCAGTACTGCTGATGGTCCTTCCAAAGATGTCAGATTTGCACCACAAGGAAATAAACATTGACGTACAGGACAGCTACTACAAAAACAAAGGACAGTGCTGGCAAAATGAAGTGTCCCTACAAAACGGAAAAACTATTCTCAAATTACAATTCTTCTTTCCCCACAGGATAATACTGAAAGAACAATTTAATTTTAACTAGTGTGTACACTTTAACCAGTTGTCAATTTGTTTTCACAAAGTGTCTGGCCAAAACACAAACCAAAGTACATTTAGCCAGAAATACACTAAACAGTTTAAACACACAGTCCAATGATTAGAGTGATTCTGCAATGAAAACATCTATGAAAGCACTAAACAGAGTCCATCCAGGCATTGGTATAAATGGATTTAACCTCTATGGTTTATATGTTCACAGAGCACACATGATCAGTGTGTTCAAAAATGGAAGCACTGAGTTCCTGCAAACAGCATACTCTGATCAGTAGAAGACAAAACAAGTATTTTGGTTTTTCTGTCTAAAAGTGTAAAAGGGAAAAAAATGTGCCCAATATCTTGTATAGCATTACAGTAAGTTAATACTAAGCATTCCTCAGGCAAGTGTTGAAGGCATTTTTAAAAAATCTAATTAACTTGTCTCCAGTGAAGTAGATACCAACATCTGGATTTTGAAGACAAGAAAAGAAAACCCAGAGTAACAAAGAGGTTAAACAACACAACTAAATCAGAATAAACCACAAACCTACATATTCTAGAAAACATTTTAGAAAAGCAACAGTCTTGATTCCCTGCATAATAGACATATGTCAAAACGACACTTCGATTTCCTTCAGACTGTAATTTCAGTATATCCGCTGTCAGGAGACATTACATCAATTATTTCAGAACACTGAAAATATTCACTAGTTCCTAAAAACAGTACAACAATATGTTATTACACATAAGATTATTTTTTTCTTGCTGCTTTTCCCTTTTCTTTAGTATCTGACAGGAGGTAAAGGGTAGCATTGTTTTTTCCAGTTGTTTTCAAAACTTTTCAACATAGCAAAATGTTTTTTTCTTGTTCATCATGCATGAGGTTCACCTGATTGTATTTGAACAATCATTCTTATTCCACAATCCCAAAGGCACACAACCGACTGCAAAATTATACTTTAAAATGCAGTGTATGCTGTGTAAGGGTGTAATCAGTAAGATAACCAGCAGTGTAATCCTAAATACAGTAGCATTTTTGTAAGAGAACTACAAAACCATTACAAACTAGTTAGCTTTACTATTTAAAAAAGAAAAACCTGAAAATTCTAGGTTAGCCCTGGTCTTAAACTTTGATTTTGTTCAAAGTGTCATCTTTAGGAGTGACAGTTGCAAAATGTTTTCTGAAAGTAACATCAGCATAAACACTGTAATAAAACCTGCTTCCACCTGCAGTGGGTACAACAACACACCCACAAAATGCTTCACTGAGCTGAATCAACTACATCCTGGAGTAAAAACAAATAAATAAATACTTAGAATAAGTATTCAGATCACACCCAGGTGTTACAGTAGTACTTTATACACTTCCAAGTCAACCCAAGGATGAAAAACATGTATCATACTATTATACTATATATTAATTCTCCGTACAATCCTTAACATCCACTGGTCAAATTATGTGACCAATACATCTGTTCTAGAACAGGCAGCAATCACAAGTATTGAGGCCATGTTGCTGAGAACACAGCTGCGTTGGGCAGGGCACGTCTCCAGGATGAAGGACCACCGACTCCCTAAGATCTTGCTTTATGGTGAACTTGCCACCGGCTGCCGCAAGAGAGGAGCCCCGAAGAGAAGATACAAGGACTCCCTGAAACAACATCTCAGCCTTGGTCATATTGATCATCATAACTGATCTACTCTGGCCTCAAATCGGGAGGCCTGGAGACACACCATCTATAACGCTGCTGATGCCTTTGAGAAAGCACGCAGGATCACCCTTGAGGAGAAAAGACAATGCAGAAAGATACGTGCCTTGCAGAATATACCACCTAAGGAGTCTTTCTGCTGTGCCTTTTGCAATCGGACGTGTCTATCTTGTATTGGCCTCATTAACCACCAGCGCGCTTGTAACAAATGTGGATAGAGCCTTTCCCAAATCTACGTTCGCAAAGCCTAGCCATGATGATGATATATTAATTAATCCTCTTGTGAACAGAAGTAATTACACACAGTCTAATTTATTTCCAACAAATTTCTGGGTCCCAAATAACCATTCAGGTTTTGTGCAAAAACCTGTGCAGTTGCACAACCCTATTGTTACATTGACAGCAGCTTGTACAATATATTGTCTCAATTCAGAAGCTTATGTCATGTTAAAAATTTAAGACAGTATAGCATCAGATAAAAATAATAATAATAAAAAAAAACAAACCTAAAAGACACCATTTATTCCCTGTCAAAATACTTCTATTTTTAAAGATGTATCTAAGCAGTACGGAAATACACATCAGTGATTTAGATGTGTCACGAAGCTAGGATTCCTAAATAAGTATTAACACATGTTGTTACAAGACATACAAATTTATCAGCAATAAGAAAAAAAACATAACAAAACAAATCCACAAACCTGAATGGTACTGCACAACTAAGTTTCCTGACAAAAATACCTTAGAACACAGGACTGTTTACCCTTTCATGCCTCATGGCACTCACCAGTCTTGAAAATAACACAAGGTTTACTGCTCCTTCTAGGGCAATTTCTTCCACATTGATAGGAAACCAAGGTTTTCTACCTCATTAATTTCTATGAAATAAATAAGCTACTTAACACCTGAAAGATCCCTTTGATACTCAGGAAGAAACCCTTTGTTGAGGTTTGTAAAGAGGCAACAAATATTGCATAAGCACGAGCAAAGCAAAAAAAATAAAACAAAACCAAACCACACCCTTGCCTTATAATAAGGAACATCTTGAAAACCAGCACAGTCTAACAGTGAAAGGATAAAAACTAGAACCAAAGAACAGTTATTATGCAAATAAGGTACGAAAATCTTGGAGATTCTAATGTCACTTCTAAAAAACAATGCCATTCAGCTCTTACCAAATCAGACAGAAAAAAGCATTAAACACATTAATCATAATTATAAGGCTGGGAGAGTTTGAAACAAAACTGACTACCTAGAGAATCTACCCACACACTTCTTAAGTGTTCTAGTGAGAGCCACAGTTTAGGAGTTCATATAATCAATCTCAGCCTTGGCACAGAACATGTATCACAGGAGTAATAAAACCCAGTCTTTGCTAATGCTAACGCTTAGCTACCCAAACACCTCTTCCTTCATATCACCTTTTGCTGCTTTGGGGCTGCAGTGCTATTGCTGTTCCTCAAGAACCACAGAGATTGTTTTTACTAGCATACACTGTTACTTTATGTGGTGTGTTATCTAGGAAGACACAGAAAGTATTAACAGCTGTGTGGTCAGAGACCACCTGGAACTCAAGATTGTATAGAATTATTACTGAGATGCATGAACAGAAAATAAAACCTCAATAAAAATTATAGTTAAGTAGCAGTCAAAATACAGAACATCCTGGCCCTTTACTGCTGATTATCATATCAATGTATATAAATTGAAATAATTATGCTGTTAATGGCTGTGGATTAAGGAATGTTGTTCCATCATTGCCTTATGTTCTTTAGGTTCTTGCCTAGAACAGAAAATAACTTTTTTTTTTTACTTCTGTTGGCTCAAGGCTTTGCCAAACCATTAACAGGGAATCACAACTAATAAGGAAAATTGGAAAACCTGCTCAATCTGGCTGGCAAAATACTTTTCTCATTCCAAAAAGCAGTGAGTGCATCTACCAGGACAGTAAGCAATACAACATTATGAAGTAACAAGTCTGAAATCTTCTGGTCACATATAGAATAGCTGTGACCATGAAAACTTTTTTTTTTTAAATTTCTGCTTCATAATACAAGAAAATATAGAGGCATTACACAATTGGTGTCTGTCCAAATAATTAAGCCAAGTGGTTTACCATTCGGGGGGCACCATACTTCCATCAACTTCCCAAAACGTGTTTTTGCCATTCATTTCTTCAGTATATACAACCCATCTGTGTCGACCTTAAATACACAAACACAAATATTGTATTAGCCCAAAAATAAAAATTATTTTCATATAAGGAGAGAATTCTTGAAAACCAAGGAAAAACATTTTGAGTAATAGTATCTGCCATTATGGGCACTTACTTATTTTACAGTCAGTACAGCTTTTATTTTTCCAAGTCTTCTGTATTTCCACTGTTACTGTATTTCTATATGGCTGAATCTAATCCTCTCACAAGTAGGCAAATATTAGCTATTGTATAAGTAATGGGAAATAGGAACTCACAAAATTTTCAGGCAGAGAAACAGGTTTGGGGATTTTTTCTCCATTATGAGAAGTCTTTTCCAAAAGGACATTGCCATTGATAACCTAAGATTAAACTAAATTTCAGCTATATAGAACTACCAAGCAATGTTAACCAGCAAGTGCTTTTCCTGGTTACCCTACAAGGTAACCTACAGTCAGCAGGTAGCTTGGACTAACCAGAGTGTCAACTGCTTATGTGTTACCTGCACTGCTTTAGGTGCTGCCTTTTTAAGTACTCTACAAACATTATTTAAAATCCAGTTACTTAAGGTAATAGGAAGTTTAGGCTAACCTGTGTTTCTCTGCCCTGAAGTGATCATACAAGTAAGTACAGCTGTGAGGCAGTTTTTAAAGGCAGTTCTCTTTCTTCCCCCACCTGTTATGCTATCAGCTTTTAGGTCAAGGACCAAATTCAGCTCTCAATCACATTATCATATAGCTCTACCTACATGGAGTGCATCTGACTGGCTTCTATTTATCCCATAGTTATTGTTTCAGATTGACTGTGTTTGCAAATGAACTGAGGGACGCAATAGAGAAACAGATGTCAAAGCATTTCTATGAGTCCCTTGTCTAAAGACCCACACAAGTCAAGTGCAAGGAAGTCAGGCAGGCAACAAGTTCTATTTCATTAGCAGAAACACAAGCTCTGTAAAAGCTGAACAGTCTGTTAGGAGGTGTTCACGTTAGCACACATACCAAAGAAGTTTCTTGTGTCTTCATAGTATTTGTTTCCATATTTGTCAGTTCCTATCAGATTACCAGTCTTCAAATCATTGACCCTGTGAATTATCAAAACAACGGTTTCAATTGATGTCATCTCAGAATGAAGTGACAGAGGTTTCCTAGGGGTTGGTAAAAATCTGTAATGACAACTCCTAAACACATTTAGGTAAAGATATTAAAAAAAATATTCAAGCTTAAGGATTGTAAAACATAATCACCAATTCCTGCAACTAATGTGCACCCCACTGACAGGATGATAAAAGTAATACAAAAAGGCTTTTGGGGACTATTATTTATTTAAAAGCTCTCTATAGTGGAAGATAAAGCAACTCTACAATATAACAATTTAACACCCACAAAACCTTAAATACTGTGGGAGTCCCAGAGTCACATGGGACTTTAATTCACTTAGTTGAAGACCTTACCATCCTTCTCAACTATTCGTAGCTACCATTTCAGCCTGAATTGCCACAGAAGGTGGTCAGCACTGAAGCAGCTTAAGAGATCTCACACGCCTGTGTGGGCACTAACCTCCAAGACAGCAATAGTAATATTTTAAGCTATTGTAGCCACTTGCCAAGGAAATACCCTAAACCCTAAGGTACAATTGTTACTTTCTAACTTCTGTATAATTGTGAAAGATGCAAGCATTTACCTGCAACTCTGTGAGACTTACACTGACCCAGATAAGCTGTGTACCAGTTTCAACTCTTTATACAAAACATGTTTTAACATTACTGTACATATCAATAATTAAACTGAATCTATGATTCACATTCTAATGATAAAACCTTAAAATTACTAAAGTGCTCTTCTCCCCCAGATCTGCATCTTTGCTTTTCTTTTCACTGACGTTCATCCCAGGCAGAATTACATAAGGAAAAGCTTACTTGCAAAAGTTTTAGTTTTTTGTAGTATTATATACACTCTCAAATCAGTCCCAAGGGAGAGAAGGGATGTGCACACACATACTTCCACAGTTGGGAACTTAGCTATTGTCTTTTCTCCAGGGTGTGTGAAAACAACAATCATTCCACCAAGTACTCATTTTAAACCTTTGTGGTGCCAGGTAGAAAGACTCTCTGACACATTTCTCCTCTGTGAAAGAAACACTCAGACACTTCTGGCTCAGCTATACAAGCCCAAGTTCCCAGCTTCGGAAAAAGAAAAGCCATTTCACTGCTGCTCTCCCTTTCTTCTTCCATTTCTTGTAAGGATTCTTGTGCCCTTGTCCTGACTTCATGCCCTGAGTATTGATATCAGACACTAAGAGGTATATATGGCTTCCAGAGGACATTTTCCAGCCACTTTCACTGAGACTTGAATAAGAAGAATGTTTCCAGCCACACAGACTCTTACTAATTTGACTTCTACTGCACATAAACTTGTTGTAGCCACCTTAGTGGAAAACATGTAGGAGAAAAGCAGGGAAATTCAGAGGAAAAGTCTCCTGACTGTGGGAAATAATTTTTCCGAGTTCAAGAAATAATTACTTCTTACATATATCAATTGTTACAAGAAAGAACACCTTGATTACTCTTCCTTTAAACACCAAGTCTATTCCTTGAGCTGGGACAGATGACTTAATGGCTTGAAAGGTGAACAGGAGGCAGTAGCTATGTTTGAGGTTACTGTAGTTATGAGGTGTGATTCTCCACCTAGCACTGTAAGGTCAATCTTCTGAGCGCAAAAAAAGAGAGCACTGCCTCCAGTCTTTCTGTATGGTAGAAAGGTGTTGACACAGCCTGCGATCTTTGACTCACAAAAGATCCCTGACAAGACATGCTTAGGAAGAGGCACTCTGATGAAAGCTAAGACTCAAAACTCTTCCACCCTTTCATTTCCCCAGCTCAATTTCTTCTTGAGAACTGCCAGTGTCATAGTTATGGCCTGAGAAGGAAAACAAACTGGAGAAAACAACTTGGTGGAGGGAAGCAGGTGTGTGACAGAAAACAATAATTACAATAGCATAAAATACTAGCCAGGGAAATCATGTATTGTCATACTGCTCAACAGCTTGAAACTTCCCTCTATGAAGTTGTGCATGAGGAAGGTCTATCTGAGCTGCTTTTTACAGTGGAGACAGAGAAGCCAGAAGCTGCCTGTCCTCACAGCTAGTAGGAATGCAAAGTTGAGACCTCCCAAAAGCGAAGCTAACTTCAGAAGGCATACAATATCATGCCATAAAACAAAGGAGAAAATAATTTAAAATGTATAATAATTATAAGGGGAGCAATATATTGCTCAACTGAAAGAATACAGAGCTGGTTGGAGGTTACTAGGCAAGTTTCACAAAGAATGTTGATAGTAGCCTTATTTAACACTGTACAGGGGTCCTGACCAAAACAAAAAATTCCACCTCCAGAAAGGACAGGGGTCTGACAAATTATGATATTACTTTATTGAGGAAGGTCACATTATTATACAGGAAATTCTGTACTGTCTTCAGGGCTGTAGTGATACCACCAGAATGAAATTCAATGGTATGAAGGTCTAGCACAAGGTGATGCACCTGGAGACTAGTAAGATCTTAAGCACTGTGCGCCTAATTGCAAGGAAAACACCTGGATGTCACAAGGCAATAAGGAGCTGTTAATTAAGTGACATGTGGGGGAAAAAAAAGACAAGTTGATCCTTGAATGCACAGGTGAACTGAGCTGTCTTCAGTGAACAAAACAATTACTAAAGCTATATATGACAATAACGATGAGGCCTGATCAGCAACTGTGCAAAATGTTATGTTTAACAATTCAAAAGAGATCAATTTAAACTACAAGAAATAACAGAGAAAGGGCCATTATGACATGTGAAGAAAAAAAAAACAATCTTCAAGAAGACTCAGAAAGTTTGGTTTGTTTGTTCAAACGTAAGAAAGTCCTTGGTATATAGCAGGGAACTTCATATTTGCAAAGCACCTCTACCCCCTACTCCTAACTTCCCGCTATTGATTAAAAAAAGGCTTTTTGGCATGTAGTCAGGCCTACAACATTCACTGTAAACATTCTATTTTTTTCCAGGACCAGCTACAAAGACAATACAGGCTACTGACACTGGTGAATTTGGATCACATACCATTTACACTTCCACCTTATATTTCATCGAGGACCTGAATGAAAAAAGAGTACCTTAGTAAACCTGCAGCTACTCCTATTTGGGAGCAGCTTCAAGCATGCTGTATCACAATTCAAAATACTTGTCACAAGGAAGAGATGAGATGTCAGTGGGAAAAAACGACAGAAGAAAGTTTAAGGCGGACAAGTGCAAGGTTCTGTACTTGGGGATGAAGGCACACAGCCATGTTATTCCATTGAATGGAAACAAAGGCTGCAACTTATTCTGCATGAAGTGCCAGTGGGGCCAAGGGGTATCCAATGCTGAGCACAGGTCAGTGCTGACAACCCAGTGACAAAGAGGCAATGTGACGTGCAGTTTGGTGTTAAAGAATTAGAGCCGGTCAGGCACCTGAAGTAATTCCCTGATCTACACCGAGGGGTTTCAGCAGATGCACGGCTTTCAGGCTTGCACAGTTCAAGTAAGCCACTGCCAGCCTGAGGCGACTCAGAGCAAAGGGTGCGATGGAGAAGCGCTGGGGGCAGCTACAGCACAGACACGGCTCTGGCAGCGGGACTAAGGACTGCGGCTGGACACCAGGAAAACCTGCCTGGGCAATACTGACAGCTCAGCGCCGAGGAACCCTCCAAGCTGCCTAAAGAAGAGAAAACAACCCAGGGGTCCTGCCCCGGCACGGCTCTAAGCACAGCACTGCTGCCGGCCGGGACACACCTCCCCCGGCGGGGCGGGGCGGGGCGAAGCGGAGCGGGCTCCTGCCGAGGCCTGCCCGGCACCGCGCACCTCCCGCCGTGAGGGAGCGCCCGCCGCCCACCACCCCGGCGCCGCGCGGAGCAGTGGCCGCCCCGTGCCATGTCCCCACCCCCGCCGGCCCCGCTTCCCGCAGGGCAGCGCCCGCCTCCCGCCAAGGTGACCCCGCGGGACGGAGAGCGGGGAGCAGGGGGGTCCCGCCGCCTCCGCCGGGCCCCGCGGTACCTGAGCAGCTGCAGGATGGCGCCGCGGACACCGCCGTGGCCGCCAATGTGCTTCAGCGCCCGCTTCAGCACTTGCACGTACTCCGCCATCTTCGGGCGGAGCCGCAGCTGTGCCCGCCCGGGGCCGCCCCGGGACCGCCCCCCCGACCCGGGCGGTGCCGCCGCGCCCGGCCTGTGCGAGCACAGCAGCTGGCGGTGCGAGCCTGCTGCAGGCCGCTGTTGGGGTCGCTGAAGGGTATTTTCTGATGAGGACACTGCGATTTGGCTTCCAGTCTGCCTAATCTATAAAAAGAACATTTGCCTACGGCTCACACGTGAAGGTCAGCAAGATACAAAGAACTTCAGGATAGGGGGAAGAAAACCCCTTTTTAATAGAAATGTCTACTGACAATCTCTTATTTCACATATGTCACAAGATCTGTGATGAGAAAAGAGTTGCCAAGACTGGCAGTAAGGAGTCCAGGATTGCTTAGGTCAAAAATCAGGAGATAGGGGAGGTGACCACTCACCCCATGCAGACTGTGGCTGATGGTCAACAGAAGAGTCTTGTCTTGTCTCTTCCTGGATTTTCCCAATTCTAGCAGGCTGTTAAGGAATGTGTATCTCTTGTCTGGTCCATGTTTCCACCCCGCCTTCTCTGTCTTGCCCTATTACCTTCTCCTGATCCTGCATTAGCAGGAAGAAATACCTTTGATTGTTCTGTGTGGATGTTGGGAGTACTTTACTGCTGTTCCTGCAAGGCTGGTCTGGCAAGGTGCAGAAACTACTTCCCTGACCTTCACAAGGGTAGGGCTACACAGGCCAGGCAAAAGCAAAGTAGACCCACAGTACTTGGTCAGAGCAGGCAGGACTTGGAAGTGCACCCAGTAAACACATCATTCAGCGCTGATCAGCACGAAGAGGCCAAGCTGCTGGGCACTGTCGCTATCGCAATTGGGCCTGTTGGAAGGGACAAAGCAGGAGTTGAAGTGAAAAATTAAGTAGGTGGTGTTAAACTTGAAAGGAAAATGGGACTAGGAAAAGGTTGTGTTGGCCAAGTTCACAGTGTGGAAATATACACATTTCAACATAAAGTCTAGTGGTTGAAGTTTCTCATTGAAAATTTTTTAGTTTTTAACACAACTGGTTTTGTGTTCAAACACAAAACGCAAGCCCTGCTGATTCTGTGCTCTGTCCTCTAACCACAGCATCTTTTTTGTGACAAGTCTTAGGTTTCAGTACACTTGTGGCAGGTTATCGGCATTTTCACAATCAAGTCTTAGAAAATTTATTACATCTGTTAAAATATCATCAGATAAGTGTACATTAGCAGGCAGAAAAAGGGGGAGGAACATTTACAATCAATTCACTCATTGTCTGTAACTTCACATACAGAAACCATTACTTTGGGATGAACTACTGATGATGGAGTGCAGAATATGAAAGAAGTGTAGTTTACATTAGGTCAGCCAACTTTGAAAGCACTGGATAGGTTCAATTCTTATACCAGGTTGTAAGCCTATTCCTGATTCATATAACTAGGATAATTTTATTGACTGAGTATAATTCCATGAGCATTTTCTCTGTTGGCAGTGAAATACAGTTGTTTGTTGTGGGTTTTTTTCCCCCAGAGGGTTAAAATTACCTGGATCACTTCACTGATCCACGTGGCACCATGATTCTTCAACTGGGACTGCTGTGGAGGATAGGGCATTGTGACACAAAACTGGAAGGAGAGATCAATTTCTTAATATGACTTTGATCCTACAGAAGATTTTGTAGGGAATACATTCTTAGTAGCAGGAACATTTTATAGCATCTTTGAATTACATTTTGATTTTAATTTGTACTATTTTCTCTGCTGCTTTAGTCAAGGGAGATCTCCACTGAGAATTTCATTACCTCGTAACTGCTCAAGTCCCATCACATCTACTTAAACTGCTTTTGTTAATGTGTCACTGAGCATGAGAAACAGAGGCTTACTACTGTGTTCAAAAATTCTCCCTGTATTTGGTGCAAATGTCATGGTTGAATACAATGGAGTGCAAATGCAAGTATGTCTTCCCAAGACTTTATTGAGGCATTTTTGGGAGACAGCATTGAAATGCTGTCCTGTCACTCAAGTAACTTATAAAACTCATGCGCCCAGAAGAAATGTTTAATTCCCAGTCTTTTAAGAGTCAATGTTGCTTTTGTTCCCCAAAAATTAGCACACTGAACCTCAATGCCTCAAAACCTCTGCTAAACACACTTAATGCTGCCTTGGTTGGGATCTCTGACAAGGAAGTCACCAAGTTTTCAAGGAAGATTGCTTCCCTCTTCATTACCTCCAGGGACTTTGTTTGCCAGCACTCACGTTTCTTTCCTCTTTTCTCTCCCTTTTTATTATGTTTCAGAAACTGTTCTTTTATTTTCCTTCATTTTTATCACTCTGGATGCATGCAGAATTCAGGAATGTTGGACTGGATGAGATGTCCTACACGACCACATGCTGTCATCATCAGTTTTTTTATAAGCAATTAAGCTCCATGTTGCAACTGGCTTGATTGTTTTATCCTGCTTCTGAAGGCAGAAAAGTATTCCAGAAGCTCACTGCTCTGGAGAGGATTGCTACCTTCTAATTTCCTAGCTAGACCACACCCATTTTTATGAAAAGATTCCTTTCTATGCAAACTGGATGAACATTTAGTTAAAGTAGAATTTGTCAGCCTCTGTGAAAATTTTTTGCTCCTAATTCTCTGTTTTAATCACTGTGGGATAATACCTTCCCTGCCACACCTCTCTCGGTGGAGTCCAGGTGCAGTTTGCTTTATTTGCAGTGAGAGTGCACTGTTGGCCTAAATGGGCTTGTGCTTGGCCTGGCATTACCATGATTCCTTGGTCCTTCTCCTGGGCTGATGCTCAGCCAGTTCCTACCTCTCTTGATGCCTGGGGTTATCGAGCCTGAGGTATCTGTTGGCCTAATCCTCAAATTTATCAAGATATCTCTGGATTAAGTTCTGCCAGTCATGATGATGATGTCATCATCAAGAGATAAATCTGTTTCCGAATGACTCAAAGGATGACACGTAACTTCCCTTTGTTAGCACACAAGCATCTCACTGAATCCTATATATTTTAGTTTTTTCTTTAAAGAGCTTTATTCAGTGGTGCAATTAATCAATTGATCTTGAAAAACCCAGGTTGATATATTCTCAGAAAGTGCAAAAATCAACTCATCTACAGAATAATTTAGTGTTTACATTTTACCTTAGAAGAACTGTTTTTATTATGTTTGTCTACTCCATTGCCATTCCCTCTGTTCTTAGTATGGAAAGTCACATAAATTTATTGTGCAGTGGTTCACAACTGTGGAACATATATTTGCAACCATGCATGTAATTCATTTTCTTAATTAAACTATGAAAAAAATCCAACAGAAGAGAGACTAACAAATAAGAGCACACTATGCAGATTTTGAAAATGTTATCACTTCCTGCCCCATCCTTCCAAAATTGCAAAGTTCCACAAGTCTCCACAATTCAGTGGCCAATGCTCTAATCCAGTCTCTAACCATAGTTTCTCTCACTCGAGTCTAAACAGTGCAATCTCTAATGCTTTCACTAACATATTTTTTAGTCGTTTAATCCATATTATTTCCCATATGCACAATGGAAGAGGTTTTTGTCACTTGGGTTCCGTTGATTTAAAAGGTTTAAAGATAAATTCATAGCCTGGAACTAAAATGAAATGTTACTAAAAAGCACATATTTTATAATTTTCCAAAAGCAATCATATATGTACCTCTGTGAGAACAGTTTAGTACTTAAAAACCCTAGAGTAATAGATTTACTGGCACTTTTAGAAAACACCTGTCACTTTGTAGGAACTGTCTGGGTTACGTCTCCAGCAGTAACTCTACCTTCATCTTTGATTTTCCAATGGCAAAATTTCCCTGGTTACAGAGTGAAAGGAAAACTCATTTTAGAGCTGTTCCTCACCTAGCCTTTGTTAGCCAAAGTACATGGCTGTCAGTTTGCTCCCTAGTAAAACCCTAAGATGAAGGAGAATTGAAGTCATCCGAAGGGAGCTTAGACACCTCATGAACAGCTTATTGGAAGGGATTAGACGGCAGGTCTGCAAAGCACCAGAAATCTGCAGGACCAAACCTGCAGGGGCTGCTGCTCACATGTCTCTTGCCAACCAACTTTCTTGTTTAGGGAGTTGATATTACCAGGAGGTTCAGAGCATGGCAGTTTGGTCCTCTGGATGTCCAGTGGACAGTTCTGCTGAGTGAAATGCATTTATTAATTCACAGTGGAGCAGTTCCATCTACTTTCTCTGCTCTCACAGGCAACTCCACCACAGTTTAGTTAAAAGCATTCCCAGAACATCATTTTTGTGCTACTCCTTTTCCCCTACCACTTCACACAAACACAAATAAATATTCCTGTCTCCTTATTAGCATCCCACCCATTTCCTCCTAATCACAGCACAGTTAACTTGAAAATATATTTAAGCAAGCATTACTACAAGATCCAGTTACTAAAAAATAATCAGAAAATGCATCTGTTCAGCCAGTATCAATGGCCACAACATCCTGAACCATCCGGATGTTGATACTTTAAGATGGTGATAGTCCAGTGGTCCAAACGACTTGCTCTGACCTGCAACAGCAACTCAGAGGACACACTTGGTTCCTACACTCAAGCCAAAATGCACAATGTTGACTTCTTCCAATATTCATGTATGAGAAAATTGTATTCTGTATGAGCTGTTGTACATCAGAGCAAGGGTAGGGCTGGACACGCGAGAGCTCGAAGGGCAGAGGCAGGGTGAGTGGTCGAGCAGGGCCATTCACAGGTGTCTATTAATGCAAGGCTTTTTACATATGTGAAAAAAACAGAGAAGCTCATGAGAGAGATGGATTCCTATGATGAAGTACAAATGTTCTTTGGGTTTATTTGACAAAGGTATGAGGAGATAAGGCAAGACTGGGTGCTAGGGATGTTTGTTCACAGAAAAAGAGAGATGCCACAGGGAAACGAAGTTGGAGAGTTCCCAGACAAGTTTTTGCTATTCACCAAAAGAACACCTTTCTCTAGAGAGCTCTTCCTCTTCCCTTCAGAGGTCACCAAAAGGCTGTAGAAAGTTACTGGCATAAAAAAGACAGTAATTCATTAGCAGTCTGGTTGGGGAACAGGGCCCTGTGGAAGTTAGCAGATCCAGTGGAGGGCCACAAAAATGGCCAAGAGGGCTGGAGCACCTCTGCTATGAAGAAAGACTGAGAGAGTGGGGGTTGTTCAGCCTGGAGAAGGGTCTGTAGAGACCTTCTAGTGGCCTTTCAATAATTAAAGGGGGCCTACAAGAAAGGTGGAGAAAGACTTATTATCAGGGCCTGTAGTAACAGGACAAGGGGCAATGGTTTGAAACTGCAAGAGGGTAGGTATAGATTGGACATAAGGATGAGAACAGTTGGACTGGATGATCTTAGAGGTCTTTTCCAGCCTCTGAGTCTATGAAATTCTATATGATGAAGGTAGTGTGACACTGTAGCAAGTTGTGCAGAGAAGTTGTGGATGCCCTATTCCTGGAAGTGTTCAAGGCCAGGCTGGATGGGGCTCTGAGCAACCTGGTCTACTGGAAGGTATCCCTGCCCATGGCAGGGGGTTGGAACTAGAGGATCTTCAAAGTCCCTTCCGACCCAAACCATTCTGTGATTCTGTGTGCTGAGGAACTTAAGTCTTTAAAACAGAGGCAAGATAGAGCCTGGAGTAAATTTTGATGGGGAAGAGACTCTAAATACTTATTTCCAGCTCTCATAATTAATAAACTTGTTGTATCATCCAAACTTTATCTTTTGCCAGTGCCCCTTAGAAACATTTTCTCTGCAGTGTGTCAGTGGGTAATTAATTTACTTCATGATAAAAGCATTTCAGAATTTAAACATGGAAAGAACGGTAACTAATTTTTCATTTGGGATACTGTTCAGGGTTATCTGCACATCCATGCAAATGTCACATTCATTTATAATAGAAGACAAAGGCTAAAAAAACCCACTTTTTCAATTATCGTGGAGAAATAAATTCTGGAATAGACCAAAACTTGTGCTAATTTCACCATTCTAAACATTAATAAATTCATTGTTTATCCAGTAGTATTTAAAATTGAGATAAGTTTACTTATCTCAATAAGGTCTGAGGTCTGTTTCTTTCAAAAGAAAAAAAACTTTGTTCAACCATACTATAACTTTCAACGTAAAACTGATCCATAATGAATCAAATACTAATTTTCAAATATCCATTATGGCATTATATGACATGAAGATCTGTGATCAGGGTTCATTACAATACATATTTTTATATAGTATTTTAAAAACCAAATCATTGGTAAATTAAATTTTACAATAAACTATTGATTTTCAAATTCATAGGCCAGAAAGTAGTAAGCATGGAAACAAAGGGTTAATAGCAACAAAGATTAGCAAACAGCAAGATATTGCAGCTATCACAAATCCCAGAGACTGAATATAACTGACAATAGTACATAGTGTAAAAAAAAATGTGAAAGATCCACAAACTCTTTGTAATCATATACAGTGTTCTAGGTCTATAAGACAATCTGTATAAAACACTAACAAACTAATAGGATATTGCAATTGTTTTCTATAATAGAAAGTTACAATTTATTTTTAAAAATACATCCAAAATAGAATTTTCTGATTTAGCCAGGTTTCAAGACATTTATAGTGATTTTTTTTATACAACAGCGAGACAACTACAGTGACATTGTATTGCTTACACTGAAACTGATGTACTACCAAACTGCAAAGGCTGAACAAAATGAACAGACCAGTTTCAAAATGAACAGACTGACTTTCACTGACACTGAAGACCACACGACAATAATAAATGTATGGACAGATAAGTCTGTAACTGTGCAAGGTATTGCAATGAATGTACTTTTGAAAAAAGTTTAAATAAAACAGTTATTTGCACTAGGAACTTTAGCAGTATGAAACAACCCACATATACATGTGCAACATATAGTTTCATTAAAAATATTTGAACTAGTAAGCTTGTTATGTGTAACAGTACTCTCAACTTTAAATCATAGGATTTTAAAATGCATAAAATTGTTTTTTTTCCTTTCATGTGATTTATATGAAAATTATTTTTCTTACTCTTAACATTGAAAATTTTGTTGAAACTAAACTTGCCCTTTCATTAGCAAAGAGTCATCTTATTTTTGGCTAGTAAATGCCACAGTTTGGTTAAATCCTGATTAGCTCTGAAAACGTCAAGACTGTCGAAGATCAAAAAGTTGAAAAATAAGCTAGAAGTGAAATCACAAAAATACTGAGATATTTTAACATCCATGGTGGAGTGAGCTTCAATACTCATATTTTTGTTAGCTGATTGACAATGTTACTGACAGAAACCACTAATATTCGCCAGCCTTTCATTCAATACCAAAGAACATTCTCTCACAAGACTATAAATGACAATAAATCACACAGGTGGTGAGATCATGTCATCATAATGTTAGAAACACTAAAGGCCTGAGTTGAAGGTAACTTGATATGCTCCATTTAACTGAGTAGGTTATGTTAAAATAACCAAAACAAAACCAGAACTTCACCATTTAGCTTTTTCATGAGCTGTGCATTACTGTCAGATGACTGCAATGGTTAACACGTATAAATAAGGAAAAACCATGTTCATTCCTTTATTTACCTGTTTTAAAGCTCCCATTCCTGAGAAAACCCAGGTATGCCTCATTCCTTATCAAAATCGTGAATTTATAGTTTAAGAATGATTAATAAAATAATTTAAAAATAATTAATGAAGATCTTGCTGAACAAAGTGAGTAACACTGAATTAACAATCTCCAGTATGAGAGCTTCTAGATCGTCATGAAGACAAGAGAGATTACTTGGCAGGCAGCACAGACTGGCTGCGCTCTACCTTTTTATCAATCTTGAACTTATGATGAAAATATATTATTACGAAAACGTAAGAAAACTTTTTTGGGGAAAAGGTCACCAGTAGTCAGAGCTGCTTGCAATGTGTTTGTTGTATGTATGCACTTTGGCTCTTTAGAGGTCCAAATGTCAGAGGTATCCAAGATTATAAAATGGGTGGGTTTTTTGTCCCGTTAATACACAAATGCCTGAATTTGAACGACCTCATGTGAAGCATGACCAAGGTTTTTGTACTTATGAGTTAACACATCCTAAGAAAGTAGTCTTGACCCAGCAGTCAGTGGTGATGGCAGTTCATGCGTTACTGCAGTCGGCTAACTTGTGTTCAGACTAGGGCACAAAGGGGAAGCAAGAACAGAAATCCAGAGAAAAAGGTTCTGATGCAAAACATTCCCGCACAACATTCTCCCCCAAAACATTCCAACACAAGGTAGAGTTTCACCACATTCCATGTGGGAAGAGCTCCACACTAAAAGCTGTCCTCCAGCAACTCAGTAAGTGCCAAGGCACAGCAGAGGGTGTGGCTCCATCCCATTAGGGGTCCACAGCTCTGAGTGCATTGGTCTGTGGATTGGATATGACCAATCCTGTAGCACTGTCCACCACAACACCCTTCTTTCTAAATGGGAGAGAGATAGATTTGATGGGTGGACTGTTAGATGGATAAAAAAGTGGATGGATGGTCACATCCAGAGGGTAGTGGTCAGTGACTCAGAGTCAGATGAACATCAGTGACAAGTGGTGTCCTTCAGGGGTCTGTATTATTTAATAACCAGTGTTATTTAATATGTTCATTAATGACACAGATGAAGGAATCGAGTGCACCCTCACCAAGTTTGCAGACGGCACCAAGCTGAGTGGTGTGGTTGACACACTTGAATAATGGGATGCCATCCAGAGGGACCTGCTCTGGATGGCATCCAGTGGACCCACTGGAATCTCATAAGGTATAACAAGACCAAGTGCAAGGTGCTGCACCTGGGTCAGGGCAACCCCCAGCATCAATACAGGTTGGGGGATGAAAGGACCGAGAGCAGCCCTGCAGAGAAGGATTTGGGGGTGCTGTTGGATGAGAGGCTGGACATGACCCGGCAATGTGCACTCACAGCCCAGAAAGCCAATTGTGTCCTGGGCTGCATCAAAAGCAGTGTGGACAGCAGGGTGAGGGGCAGGATTCTGCCCCTCTACTCTGCTCAGGTGAGACCTCACCTGGAGTGCTGCATCCAGGTTTGGGGGTCCCAAGCACAGGAAGGACATTGATCTGTTGGAGTGAGTCCAGAGGAGGGCCATCAAGTTGATTAGAGGGATGGAGCACCTCTCCAGCAAGGAAAGGCTAAGAAAATTGGGACTGTTCAGCTTGGAAAAGAGAAGGCTTAGGCACCTTCCAGTACCTGAAGGGAGCCTACAAGAAAAATGGAAAGAGACTACAGGGAGGAATGGTATCAAACTGAAAGAGAGTAGGTTTAAATTAGATATTAGGAAGAAATTATTTATTGTGAGGGTGGTGAGGCACTGGAACAGGCTGCCCAGAGAAGTTGTGGATGCCCCATCCCTGGAAGTGTCCAAAGCTAGGCTAGATGAGGCTTTGAGCAACCTAGTCTAGTGGAAGGCATCCCTGTTCACGCAGGGGGTTGGAAAAAGATGAGCTTTAAGATACCTTCCAACCCAAACCGTTCTCTGATTCTGTGATTCTATGATACAGTCTTTTATTACAGAGCTTGGGTGGAGGAAGATCCAAGCAGCTCAGTTAGTAGAATTGACAGGAACACAGAAATTCAGGGTCAGAGGCAGTTCTCAGATTCTTTTTGACTGGTTCTTTTTGACAGGTGCTGAGAAAAACTACAGAACTCAAGAACTACAGAACTCAATTCTCATTTAGTAGTCTCTTGGTGTTAGGGTGGCCTTGGAGCTGCTACTGCTGAGTGGGCAAGGGCTTCCTTTTAAGCTGATCTTTTGGCTAAGCAATTTTTGATGCAACCATGTGTTTCTTGATTGGGTGAGGCTCTTCCTCACCCAGTTTTGCCAGAGAAAGAAAGAGTTCATGCTAAATAGAACTTGGTCTTGATCCAAGATTCAGATAATCCTAAATGCTATTGTCTGAAATAGACCAACACTTTCACTGGGATACTTCTCTCACTTTAAGCAACAAGTAATAAATGTGCTAGGGATGTGTCAGTATTACTTGTCAAGTGAGTCACATGCCTCAAGATTGAAAAACATTAAAATCCATTCTTAGGTGGAGCCATGGAGTATGATTCAGGGAACATGTATGGAGTATCTAGACCCATTTCTAATGAGGAAAGGAAAAGCAGCAGAGACCATGCTCCTATAGGGAGGAGCACTGGATTTGACAAACTCAAATTTAAAAAATAATCATTCAGGACTGGTTGGAAAAGAGAACTACATAGCCAAAGGCTAACGATAATAAAAAAATAAAGACACGGGCACAAGTTAAGAGGCATCTAGAATGCCTCCATCACTGGGCACTGAGTATGAAAGAGGGAAGGGTGGGGTGAAAAAGCTTTAAGTTTTGAGACCAGAAAAAAAAGGAGTATGCTGTCTTTGAATATCTGCAGTACACACTTCTGTCAGTTTTTCACAGTATAAACCAGCTTATGTCTACCACAATGTGATACTACAACACAGTGTTCTGTTGCATCTGCAAAACAGTACTGACTCTTCGCTGCTTCACTTCTGATCAAGTGCATCAACGTAACAACAGAATATTTTAAAATGTGAACTTCCTCTACTTTCCCTGAACTTGTAATGGTATCCAGCGTTCAGTTCAGCAAGAAACAATTCTCTTCAAAACAAAAGCCAAAACTAAGTTTGGTCTTGTTTGCATGGAAACACTGGCCTTTTCAGGATGTTTGATCATGTATTTTCAATTTGATAAGTAAGAATGAGCTAGCAGCAAAACACTGAAAACACAACTTGGAGAGGAAAGTTAATTTATTTCTCTAAAACATCACACTAACTCAAGATACCTTAGTTCAGTCAAAGCTTCTTCAGTTTCCTCATAAGCCTGGACTTCATAAACAAATATTCCAAGTCCGTCTATCTACAAAAATAGGATAGACAATTCTTACTTTCTTCAGATATCAAGTTAATTTACAAGTCCTTGAAGATAGATGAAAAATAGGAAGCGATCCTATATCATAATACACTCCACCACGTTTCCCAAGTGTACTGGAAAGGAGGAATATGAGCCTTCTTTGGAAAGGTGCATTGGAAGGCTTATTACCATCTCTTGGAGACAGGGTATGCATTTACATCACCATGACTGCCATGGTACAGAATCCTGGACTGCTACTTTTATACGGCATGACCTATGATCTGGGAGTTGTAGTCTGCTGTCTCCATTCGCAGAATATATGGGATGATGCTATCAATCTGGACATTTCCAATTAGTCCTGCGAAGAACAGCTCTTCAGTGATGGCAGCGCTCATCAGCCTAAGAGCAGGCAATCGGAGGAGAAGTCTAGACAGTCTGGAAAATAAGTTTGGGAAAAAGTGTTACTTGGCAGATCACAGATTTTGGTGTTATTCACAATGAAATTATTAGTTAAAGAAGAGAAAAAACTGACAAGGGACATTACTGGTCAAAATTTGTTCTATCTAGTTAATGAAAGGCTTAAATATTTAAATCAGGAGAGCAGCAAATTTATGTTTAGTCATGTCTTTAACAGTACAGAACATGTGAGTATGCCTGTCAATTACATGGACTGTATAATGTTTGGATTTAGTCTAAATGAGAAAATATTCCAAATAGGTGCAATTCAAATTGAATGTTAATAATATTTATTTCTGATATTTAATTTTAGAAATTAATAATAAATGAGTAGACAAATAGTACTCATAGTATGTATGAGCGTACGCATAATATTTGAAACGTTCTAAAGGTAATTTTTTACCTTTAAGGAGGTAAGAAGAAAATGTACATTATCTATTACATGAAATACTGTACAAATCAGTACCATCAATGACTCTGAAAAGACAATCAATCAAGTAAGCATCTAAATTTACAGACCTGTAAGTATCATCTGGATATGCCTTTGTTACATAGTCCTGGAACTCCATATAAGCCTTTTCTTGAAATTTCTCAATCTGTACCACATTTTCTAGACCTGGGTGATCTGAAAAAAAAACCAAAACAAACGCTCTTCATTGTTATACCTGTTCTATACAAGCTGCATTAAAATCCATCCAGATTTTCCAACTGTAAACATACTGAAATAATTATGTGGTAGCTGCAGCAACTCCACTTTTAGTGGAGGACACTACTTCCTTATATTTCCCTTCCTCTATGCTTATGTTTTACTTAGCTTTTCATAAATAAAACCAGACATTTTGAAGAGTTCAAATAAATTCAGTGCTTGCAATGTTTACAATAATCTTGATGATACCACTCTTCTCTGTGTAGCAGTAGAACAGCATTGTTTCAATACACTGACATTTACTGAAATATTGTATGCACAAATAGTATTTGGGTGGGATGTGAAGGATAAAATTAAGATCAGCAGAAAAAGCAGAATAAAAAGCTGTGAACCATTTGTTTCCTAAAAACTGTGAAAGATATATAGCAGATAATTTTTTTTTTCAACTATTTGGTGCAAAAATTTCAAATGTGCTCCACATGATTTTTAGCAGTGATTGAATATTTGAAATCTTAATCTTGCTAAAATGAAAGGATATCAACCTAACTGCCAGGTCACATTAGGAAATTATTACCCAGTAATTCTGAACTCTCTACATGGTCTGTAATTTTTATTATCCATCTTAATGAAAAAATTTTACTGTCATAGTAGCATAACAAATCACATAGATTTTATTTTGCACAAATGGCATCTTAAATGAGCTGCCAAATTTTGTGAGATAAAAGACTGTTTCTAACAATCATGCTCCTCTCCAAATACACAAAACCAGTAAACAAACCCAAGAGATTTTTGCTCTGTGGATAAAGAAGCTTTGGAAGCAATTCAGCAGTTAGGTGATACGTTGGACTCCCCTCAATGCGTCATTTCACAGAGGAGTATTTTGTTCTATATAGTAATTCAGTCATTCTGAAAGCATGATTTCGAATTCATGCAGAGGACAAGAGGTTAATTAGTTCATACAAAGCAACATATCTCGAAGAGTTATCGTTGTCAAGTAAAATGCACCACTTCATGGCACTGCTTTTAGAGCAATGTCAGGAACGCAGCTAAAAGTCAAGTTCTGGAAACAGTACTTTGAAGATCACTGCTAGTACACTTGCAGCCAAGTCTTCTCGGCACACCCTTTACACTGATCTCTTTGCCCAAGGCTGTCCTGTGGCAATCAAACAGCTGGCTTGGCACAGAAGACAGAAAATCACCAGGGCCTACTAAAGCAGAGGTTCTTAGCCTAGGGCTCTGCTGCATGTGCAGCCCAGCCCCATTCTGTAGCAGAGCAGTAAAATACCTGCAATTGTAATTCCTGGCCTGTGAATCATTGCCAGAACAACCTTCCGTTCAAGATACTAAATATGACTTTCAGGTATATGAAGATTTTGTTATATGGCTCACAGGATCAAGAGTATTGAGAACATGTTGCCATTAAAGCAGATACATATCATTAGTAATGTGATCCTGAAAACATGTGAGCTAAAGAAAATTTTTCTCCATCATGTGACTGGATAGTCTTTTCCCAACATATTTTTCCTTCGACCTTATGTGTTGTCAAGTATAACTGAAAGGAGATAAATAAATTTAAATCTGAACAAATAAGTAAATATTGTTTTGCAAGTACAAGGTTCCTAGACTAGTATTTTCAGGTGTCTGACAGGACTGATTTTTCCAAAGGATTCTATCATAAGTCCTAGTGGACATCATTCTAAGAAAAAGGGCTTGAGGTATTCTTCCATCATTTTCTTTGTATGTGTACAATGTGTACTTGTACAACGTGTACAAGTTCTCAGTATAGGAATGCCATGAAAGGACTACTTTGGAGTAAGAAACCTAAGGGAGAATTACATCTCCTGCAAGCATTATCTACTAAAATTAAACCAGCAAACACCCTCCTGCCATTCACTTAGAGAAAATCTCTGCCTCTTCTGAAATAATGACAAAAAGTCCAGGCAACTCTTCAGTCCTCAGCAGAAAAGAAAAACTGCAAACATTTTAAAGCATGCTTAATACTGTGTTTAAACTCATGGTAGGTCCTGCTTATCAAGAAGCTGAAACTGTTCCTGTGATTCAGCGGACTGTAAAAGCAAACACATAAAACCATGCAAGACCTTCCTAGCCATGAGGACTGACAACAGGATTATGTTCCATAATGAAAACACACAGGGTCTGATTTTCATTAGGGATCCACAATAGAAGAGTATCACTGCAATATCCTCTGGGAATTTATCATCTTTCCTGGAAGGTTCTGACTCTACTTATACCACCTCTTATTTGCAAGAATTGTTTCATCTCAGTAGTCTTCCATTAATGCAATGCGCGCGTGTGTGTGTATCAATGGAAGATATGCAGGGTTTTGTTTGCGCACTTAGATGAATGCCATGAATTCCTGCTGATGCTGCCACTTTTACTGGGAGATAAAGATACTTCTTGTAGATACTACATATAGAAAAGATCATGCAAATATGAGGGAAACTGCAAAGCAAGAACCTCACAATATATAAATTCTATATATTAGAATTTACATTTTGGAAGTGTCCAAATTCCAAAAAAATTGCTCACCTCAACTGATATTTCTGTGAAAGGGTGAACTGCAACTGAATGGAAAAAGAAAGGTTTCTAAGATCTAATAAATCTACAGAACTGACAAGAACCAAATACCCAGCTCTCCTCCATGTCCTACACTACAGACAAGGGAAGGTCACTAAGATTCTGTCAGCTTTTTAACATCTGCTCCAATCTTTTCTATGGGACATCATCATCTACAAAAGGCAGAGCAACAAGTATTAAGGAAGCTGTTGATGCCTTTAAAACTTTCAAATGCAAAAGGGAGTGACTGAAGATTTACTTTCTAAATGTGACAGTGAAAAATTCTTGGAGATACAGAAAGTACTTGAGGTTTATAAATTTTTCTTTTATCAAATATTTGGTTTTGGCTTTATATTAAATCCCAATTCTGAATGATGAATCTAAGACCTGCAGGATACTGATCTAATATCTGAATGCCTTTAGTGAAAAGTTAATTCTACAACTTTCAAATAAAGAAAATTAATTTTGTAATTTCTACAGTCCAGTTATACTGGTGACACAATCTAACAACTCAGTCACTATCTACCATAACCATAGGACTCTTTCCTCCTTATTGTAGACTAATCACCCATAAGGAAAAAATAATTATTTTACCTT
The DNA here is from genome assembly GCF_003984885.1 of Neopelma chrysocephalum. Lineage (NCBI taxonomy): Eukaryota > Metazoa > Chordata > Aves > Passeriformes > Pipridae > Neopelma > Neopelma chrysocephalum. Next base: position 12,459,752 of record NW_020897714.1, read on the forward strand.
CACTGTCTAATATATGTGCATTAACACTACAGAGAGTACATTAAGCAAATAGTGTTTAGAAGACAGAAAAAATAATAATATAAGGGAACGTTTGTGGTGTTCACTCACCAGAAATGCTATTTGCATTATTAAAATATCTGTGTGGAGTAAGGTGATGTTTCTGTAATTTTGCATGTGAGAATCGATGACCAGAGAGATAAATCTTTCATACGTTAAAAACCCAACTTCAATCCATCTCAGCTGGATGTGCAAGAGCAACACTTCGGAAAATTAAACTGCAGGTCCTCAGAAAATGTACCCCAGAAAAGAGGCACATAATTAAGAGCAATATAGAAATAAATTAAAAGGAAAAAAAAAACAACCAAAAAACCAAACCCAAACCAACAAGAAGCATCAGTGGCAGAGGTAAGAATAAGACTCCCAAATAAAAAGAATTAAAGTCCCCCTGCAAAAAAAGTCCCCAAAGCAATATCCAACTATTTACATTAAAAGATTAACCCTCCTCTTCCTACAGTCCTCATTACACACCCTCCAAGATTCCTCAACAAATGAGGCAGTAATTCTGCAAATAACAGTATGATGAAACAGGCAGAAGTTATATGGCAACAAATAGCACAGTTAAAGTTTTACATTTGGAATAATTACATACCAGGGCTGAAGAGGACGATAGCTTTCAAATATGCATATTCATATCCATCTAGACAAAGCTTAACCATGCTGTTACAGAACTCTTGCAATTTGAAGACATGCTCCATTACTAGTCTTCCTCTGTCTGTTGGCAGCTTATCTAAGTCAACACACACATAAATATAAAATGCCAAGTCAACACACATGCAAAAAATGCGCTCACACTGGAATATTAAAAATAATTATTTTATTAGATTCAAACACTGGGAAATCTACGCCATCTATAAATTCCTATTAGGTCTGAATAATCTTGACACCAACAATTATGGACTATAACAACCCTTTTTCCCCATTTCAATTGTACACTAAGGACTCCTCCTGCCACTAAAGCCTCCAGTAATCAGGCATGGACTAGAGCTTGAAATGATCAAGGAAGGAAGAGACTATGTGTAAGTAAAGAATACACTGCTACTGCAGATCTCACTCTATGTCTCAGGGTCAGGTGCCATGCAGCAGGTTAGTGTACAGCTTCATGGGTTATCTTAATCAAAGACCACCCCACTGCTGCAAAAAGTGTACTATACACCTTCCCTGATTTGCATTGAGGGGAATGTGGTTGGTGCATAGCTGTTCCCTTTGGGTCAGCCTGAAAATCTCGTTCCCTTCATAATCCATCAAACTAAAGCCCCTGGACACCACAAACTTGTTATCTCTTGGAGATACTGCAGCTGGCCTACTGCACAACTGGTTTTTGCATTCAAACTGAATTCCCTATTTAAATGGTAGAAATACGGATTTGTAGTAATGATAAAACCATAATTAATTATTAAAATACCTGTTTTGGTGAACATGCTTTAAAAATTACATAGACCATATTTACAGATTCAATTTATATCCCCCCTAAAGACAATCACAGTTTTGTTAGTATCTTTAGCTAATCCAGTACATTTTGTAGTTGGGTCAGGTTTTTTTAAACAATTGTTATTTATAGGAGCATCTTGTGGATAGTTTTCAATCATGAAAATCCCTCAGCAGTAGTTCTTTAATTACCTAATCATAAAAGAAGATGAAAAATCTATAGTCAAGTGAGCTGTTTTTTTCCAGCTGACCAATCTGTGTTTGCATAGCATCAACAACAGTGAATTTTCATATCCCTAACAGCAAACAACTCAAAAATCTAGTCAAACCTGAAAATGCTTAGATTTTTGTATGTGCATGTGCCTTATTAATAATGAGTTAGGACTATGAACTGATGAAGACTACTGACTGGTTAGCTTTTAGTGCTGACAACCTTCAAGCACACAAAGCAAGTTCACAAGCACACAAAGATGAGCTAAAAGTCTCCTCTCCTGCTCAGAAGAACAGAATGAAAGAGGTCAACTGACATGTCTTTCATTTGAATAAAAAATATGCCAAAGATGCAGAACATAGGATTAACAAAGAACAAAGTGTATTTAGGGAAGATCTGATGAAGACTTGCATCTAGACTAAAACTGGTATACAGAAGTCAACAAGCCAAGTTATGTAAAGGAAGTGTATCACCAAGTTGGCGTTCAGCTGCTTTGTGTCACAGCTATGAACAGAAAGGACAGGTGGGTCATTACTTTATACACTTGATACAGGGGAATCATATTCACAGTACACTTGTGTTCTCAACATGGATGTCGCCCAAAATATTCCTAATTTGGGCTGATGATATTAACAGAACAGCAGAACACTATTAGACATTACCATACATAATAAAATCAACCCCAGTAAATGCTAACCCATATTAGACAGATGGATAATTGTTATATATATAGGTATATTTATTTCTTTTTAATTTGGAGGTAAATATTAGCATAGCTGATTTTTGCAAAATTGCTAAAAAATTCTATCTTGTGAACTGAAGTTTCTAATATTATTTGTTTCAATACTAACCATGAAATTCTGTAAACAGCAAACTTACATTAACAACTGAAGGATAAGTAAAAAGTTTCTGTGCAGTTCAAAACTTAAAAAACAAGCAATTCCCCAAGTCCGATGTGTGCACAGTATACAACTTACCTTGCTGTAAACTGCCTTGAAGGTGATTAACAAACGCAGATAATATAGTTGCCACATTCATAACTTGTGAACATTGTGCTAGACCAAGCGTAAAAAGTTCATTCCAGCAGGCTTTTACTAATGATATGCTGTTATCCTGTCTATTAAAAAACACAATAATATCACTTAATAAAACCAGCCATTTGCATTCACACTTCTTTTTAATTTGAAGAACACTTCATAAAACATTAATTTAATTCAACCATTGCAACCACTACCAAACTGAAGCCCTGTATCCTTTTTCTTTTCATGCTAGAATTAAAATACCTGGTTTAAAGTGACTTTTGTAAAGAAATTGACCTAAAACGAGATAGATTTCCATCACAAAAGCAAGCTGAAGTTACAATAAATGACAACTGTCGCAGCATACTCCATCATGCTAGTTTTCTTAGGATTTACACTAGTTTCTGAATAAAATTTACATGCATGGACAAAAAAAAAGTTTGCACTGTCCCTGTACTGTGGATGTAGAACAGACTCAAACGTCTTTTTCTTTTTTTTTCACTTGAAAACGGACAGGTCGGTATAACTTTTTAAATGAAGATACGTGTGAAATGGAACATGTGAGATCAAGCTTTCGAGCTTCCTGACTGCTATTTTCTGCATTCCTTTCATGTCTGGAATAAGGTTTGAAATACAGACTTCAAAGTACAAGTAACAGTCGTGAGGATTTCTTTGCTGAAAGAATTAGTCCTTACATTCAGCTTCATCTGTAGTCAGGATTTTTTTTCAAATGCTGAAACTTAAAATTAAATATATCAATGCAGTCCAGCCACTTCCATATTAGTAACCTAACTTTCAGTAATGGCAAGCATCTCTAATTCGCAGAGCTTAACAAGAGCTCAGTACCTTAAAAAGGAAATCCTACTAGTAAGGAGTCAAAGTCAGGTACCATGTTTCACAGTTTTATCCAGTGAATATAAATAATGGAAATATAAAAGAAGCACAAGACCTATCAAGGAAGAAAAGCATATTAAAGCTAGGATTTCAACTACAAAAATACAATGGAATAGATTTTTGCAAGAACGAAGATGTAATCTTCAAGAACATTTTTGATGATTTGCTGCAATACAAAGACGCCAAATGACACGTGAATGTAGCCTTGTTCTTAACTGGATTACACAAACCTTGCTGAGGGCAATGTTTTTTACTATGATCAAGTTCTTGGAAGACATGATACTGTACATATAGCTTCTACACATATTTGTCACATCCTCATTCAGCTCCTGTCAAAAGGACTATGCTGAGAAACAGTGAAAAAAGGGCGTACTGGCTACTCATCTGATATGTGTGCAGATAAACATATCATCTAAAGCATCTTTATGGCTGATCAAACTTAGACCAGAACCAGCTCTCAAGTTTGCTTAAGCGGCCTCAAAACACTAAGAGGCTGTAACCGGCCTGATGAATGTTTCAGTAGGAAACTCTCTTGCCTACCAAGATGCTTGTGCAGGAAGATGAACTAAACAGTGATTTGGTATCATTACCTACATGATTAGGCCAAAGGCAACTATCTTGATGTGACTAAGGAGAACATTGCCTGAGGAGGGAACCATCTGGATATCCATCCAATTATCCATCTTCCTTACAAAACCATTACTATGGTTTTGGTTTGGCTCATCAGCTCCATGAATTTCTCTTCATTTAAAAAGTGAAATGAGTCACCCTTCTAAAAGTCAAAATTATAGGACATAATGTGCTCAAACTAAAAAGACTGCATTAATTTCAAATAAATTTCCACTTGAAAATAGTTCCTATTTTAAGGCTCTTCAAAAGGAAAACTATATTGATGTTAAATGGTGTTTAAATATACTGTTGCCCATGATCTTGTCTGGGTCTGTAAATGCTAGCACAGGTGGATATTAACACTATTAAGACAGTTTACTCCTCCATATTTTTTACTCAAACAGAAAAATATATTGGGAAGTAACATATTAAAAGAACATGTGCAGATTTTTCTACAAGCATTTCTTGCTAAATCTTTTTTGAGAGACAGGTCTTCTGTATAATATTTTATTTTTAAAAAAGCAATTCCCATTTTTCATTAGAGTACTAATTTGCAGTGTCTCTCTGTTACAAACACCTTTAAAAAATGATAATGATGTAATGTACTATGTTAATCTGCTATGTATTTTTAAATTCTGCAGGGCAACAATTTCTACCGAAATAAAACATCATATTTACCTATTTTTTACCTTTGCTATTCTTTAACTATATAGAATATTCCCTTTTCCTTCTCCAAAACACAGGCTTAATTACACACAATATAGCGTTTTTCCTTAAATCGTGTAGAATCATTTGGCTTAAGCATCTGAGCAAACACAAATACTAATCAGATCATCCTTCTTTTGACAGCCTTCCTGGAAAAGGGGACAATCCCTCATTTTAAAATAGTATTCTCTTTGCTGCCACAGTCATACGCTATTTTAATAATGAATTAAAGAAAGACACTGCAGATGAGAGCAAACATGATTTATACTCCATTTTTGTCAGAGCTGATACAGTATCTTTATTTGTTTGATGTATCTTCATAAAATTACTTCTGAAAATAACATAAATCAGTTTTCCCCATGCAGTTTTGAGATGTTTTTTCATGACGATAAGCAACGGACTACTACATTTAGCTTATGAATTTTAAGTGATACACTGAATTCCAATGGAGAAGCGGGATGTTATACAAACTGTAAAAAGAATAGTAAGAATTACTTTCTGGTTACAGGAACTATTTTATTTTTAGAAAATCCTCTGAAATTAGACAACTTCATTCTGAATCTTTAATGAATCTAGCTGACCATTTTATTCATAGAGGTTATTAAAGGCAAAATTACTACTATTAATTCACCTTATAAAGGTAAAAATAAAAAAGGAGCTTTTATTTGATGATTGCTTGATAAGCAATCAGGACATTGCCTAAGGCTGTAGCTATTAAAAAACTGATAGGAATTCCTATTTACTAAAAATATACTGAAGTAGCAGCAGTGTGCAGGCATTTGATTGTTATAAATCTACTGCTTTTTCCTTCAAAACCCAACCAAAATCCTGAATTGGACTCAAATCGGGAGTAGTTTTAATTCCGAAAGTTTACCTTACTAAGATTTCTAACAGTTTTAATAAGTAGTTTTATATCAAAAAGTCCCCGAAGAAGATAGCGAAAATGAAAAATTAAAAAGCACATAGTCACAACATAAGTGAATAGAGTAACTGAACACTTACCCTAAAGCTTGGAAAGATGGAATGGAACGTGCCCAGTGCATGGACAAAAAAAGCAACCTGGAGGCAGACTCGCAGATATAGTGAACGTTAAGATAATCAGGCATAGGAGATGGCATGGTGAGCTGGCAATCATAAAAAAAGTGCAAGACTTTTTACTTTCTTCATAATATGTTTAGAAAAAAATCAGTCTTAAGAGTTTCTTTTAAGTGAAAAAGTAAATTTTTTTAAATAAACATGATATAATCCTGACATAAAATTGAATGACTGACTTTTTCATTATTAGCCGCACTGTTATATGCTATAGTAACTAAAAAGCAAGAAAAAAGGCAAAAATTCTGATTCGAAGATAAAGACTCCTGTCTGGGACACCTGGAGATGGAAAATCCCAAATAAAACTCAACTTTTGAGACACTCAAAGAATAAGAGAGAAGAATCACTGTAACTGGAATGAAGTTGCTTACACTAAAGGGGTTACCACAACTCCTGAAGAGAGTGTGTGTGAATTCTATGTCACATCTTTTTTTGTACTTTCAATTAATATTTTACAAAGAAATACATCAAAAATATTTTGATGTGTGAGTAAAATACCTAATACACAGCTGCTCCCAAAATATATAACCAATATACATCAGAAAGGACCAGTTCTACCTTTCTCAATGTCCATGAGCAAAATCAGTGACATTACTTCCATATGTGAAGAAAGTGAGATTTGATTCAAAACTGCTAACTATAGCGTTGTAGTTCCGTCTTCAGAAATTAATAGTACTTAATATAACAGTCTGGCTAACACAATTCAAAAAAGAAACCCCTTGACATTTGCGTTAGAAATGTTTATTCGACTGATCAAAACAGACGCTGATAAGAGGGGCAAAGTTTAGTCAAATACCTAGTACTGAAGAAGTTTGCAGATGAGCAAGCTTTTTTGATTTGTCCATGAATAATATGAAGAGGAAAAAAAAGGGATAGAAGAATTTCTCCAGGCTTGTAAAATGAGAAATAACGCCAGAAAATATATGGCTCACTAACACAGAAATTGTATTTTCCCTTAACCATTAAAGTCAATTAATACTAAAATAGGGTATCTACACAAAGAAGAAACTGACAAATACACTTAAAAGTCTCAAAATCCAGTTGCAGATTGCATCAGATCCACTGTTAACAAGTGAGAATGTGGATGCTGACTCTGCTTCATGCAACACTTTGTCTGTGTAAATCTTTTTGCATGGATTACCCAGCATTTTTAAGGTAAAAAACTATAAAATAAACAGTGCAGCTAAACCACTGAAGAGTGCTGTGCTTTTTCCTAAAGAGTTAACCAGTGAACAAAAGTGGTGTTCATCACATTAATTTATTGGAAATTAATGCAAATACCTGAACTAATAGTAACTGATAATAGTTACTCCTCTAAGAAATTCAAAATAAGATTTAATCAGATAATTATTTTACATTACTATGTTAAAATGGTTATAAATAGTCAACAGTAACAAAAATATTCAGTACCCTGAATGCTACGTGAGCATCACTGAGTAGTGGCCCCTCTATTTCAACGACATTCATGCTTGTTTCTCCACCAAGCAGCTGTGCATTGGCATCGATACTTTCAGAGTTCTGACATGCTGCGCTCTCTCCTGGATTTAATGCTTTTGCAAGAGTATCAAATGCCCTGTAAGATCACAAACAAGCAAAGAAACAAAAAGAAATAAACTTTCATTTTAGAGACCGTTTCAATTTAAGAGGAACATGCATGAGGTCTGAAACCTGTATTTAAACGTCTGTTTCAAAGAATGAGATTTGGAAAATAGAAGTCAGTAACATACTTTTCCTGACATTCCACTGAACTCTGAAACAAAAATTAGCAGCAGATCCTGTTCACACAAGTTGCCATCAAATTCACAGTTTTGACATATTGGTTGTGCAGCTGAATCACAGTTTGCCTTTCAAGATCTCTTTAGTGATGTTTACTGGGAGTGCTGGCATGAGCATTTTGAGGACCTGATTATCAGATGCTGTTACAGTCACTTAGTGCACATATAGATTCTACAGGATTTTACTGATAAGAAGCACAGAGTAAGATTTTTTTCCTTTGTTAAGTAATGTGTTGTGGTTAGGTTTTTCAACTGAATTTGAAAAGACTGCTTCAAACTATGTAAGAAAAAGCACTCCCATGCTTTCAATAACATCCTTAGTCCCTATGATGTGTGGCAGTGACTCCTGTCTGTCACAAGCACAAATATTAGAGTGGAGATGTCACAACAAGCATAGATATATTACTCAGTATTTTGCTGCTTGATAAGAGATGTGTTGTTTTTCTCTTCACAAATACACCTGAGAACCACAACTGACACAACTTCAATCAAAAATACACAGACAATCACTGCCTACAGACAGATGACATATCCTGAGAGCAGCATCATTTGTATGCAGTGTTGCATGAAAAACTTACACAACTGAGGTCTGAAAACTTCACAAAAGCTGATTATCAGCTTGTATGTAGAGCTGATTCTCAACTTGTAGAGGTGTTTGTTATCACAGAGTCTAAAATCACTGATTTAATGCCGAAGCCTGGAGTAGAACTTTGCCACCTTCTCTTCCCCCCCCACTCCCTAGCTCGCTGAACTCATTAACACGCTAAAAAAACTAGATGTTTGATATAAGCATTTACAACCAAATGAAACATCACAATGAAAGAGCTGCTGACACTGCCTCAAGGCTTGAGATGGTAAATGAACTACTTTTTGATCCTCACTAGCCTGTATACTTTGATGTGTACACATGAGGGTGACTGGGCATACACAAGGTATACGTGGGCCATTTTCTGTCTCTGGCAAGTGCAAAGTAGGCACAAAGGGAATGTATTCATGGCTAAGCTCTACAAGCTATACAACTGGAATCCTGCCAGGAGATTTGAGTTTCAGGTCTTGCATGGCTCACTCTTTGCAGTCTTAGGCAGAACAGGCAAACCTCGCAGCTCAGTGGAAGGTGCTTTTCAGGAACAAATAGAATCTCTGCAGAGGTCTTCATGTGGCAGGGACAGAAAGGTAAGAGAGGAACACCACCTCCCCTCTCCCCAAAAGGTAAATGGCATATGCATCTGTCACTATCCTGTATTTATTCAGCACAGGCTGAAGAGTCCTTTTTTAATAGTGTAGGCAGGTACACTGGTTAACCATGTCTGCCCATGATACTTTTTTCCTCATTCTTGTTGTAGCAGGAGTAAGCCAGCAGAAGCCAGTAGTGACTTTGCTTCCTCACGGCTCAGCTTTGTGGGTCTTTTCCCGACATGAAGCCTCAACATGAGCAATGACTGTAAGGTAAAACACCAATGAAAAGAGAATCTAGAACAAAGCTTGCCTGAAAGCTACAAAAGTCTAGCCCACAAAGTGAGAAAACAAGGCATAATCCATAATAAAATACACACTATTGATATCCTTTGCTATAAACAACTTTGGTTCTCTTTTCGTCAGGCTTAGTCACTGACAGATATACGGGACTGCAGATATACTGTAAAGAATGAACATAATGAAGCATTAGAGGACAAGGCATATAAAAGTAGTGGGGTATTAGCAGCAAAAGTTGTACACTATGTTCATAGCAGCAATAGTGAAAGCATAACTACTGTAGCTGAAAGCAATGGAATATAATAAAATAAATGAAAAGTATGGATGGATAAAACATACTCTCCGAAATCTCTTAAACTCCTTTTCTTCAGTAAACATCTCTGTCTGACAGATCAAGCTGGCATAGGGCCTGACAAGGAAATCAATGATGTAGAGAAAAATTTTAGTTTCTCCTTGGGTAACACCTTCCCTTTCAAAGGAATGTTTAACTTGAAGCTCCCCACTGTAAATCTATTATGTAACCTACTGGAACTTGAGTATGCTGAGTCAGAGCTCTTTCAAGCTCTCTGGCTGAGAGAACCTGATGCCTTTTCAAAGACAGATTTTTAAAACTGAACAGAAACTCTGAACTTGGCAAAAATAAGCATCTGAAAGTGCAAGGAAATAAAAGATTACTACATCTCTTTGAACAGCCATAGTACTGAATGATGTTTATCAGCATGTACAACAATGCTATTTACACATCATATTGTTACACAGCATATTCTTTACCTAGCAGGACACAACAAAAGCCCAAATCAGCATCTGTAGAAGTCAGACTGACTTTCTAAGCAGTATATAAAGAAAGGAGAAGAAAAAATGTAATCTGCTTGCAATTATGCAAAGCAGTAGAGACCGCAGGGGAAATCCTGTATTTCAGTCAGTACAAACCACTATATGCCCACCTTTTTTCTCTTAATGGGTTTACTCCACACACACATTTTCAGAACAGCATGTACAATGTAGATGGTGTGTAAAAGAATATTGCTGAGACAGCTGTCAGAAGCTGGCACGAGATGACAACCAAGGAAGAACATGATTGTGATTGATGGAATAACTGAGTACACAGAGTATCTTGAACATGTTCTCACCACAATGGCTCAGTTAAAACCAGGGCAAGACACAAGTTTGTAGGTTATTCACTGAATGTATTTGTATTAATAGTGAGAATTCTGTGACTTCTCCTGTGTAGAAGGAAAATGCTTTTAAGCTTTTAAGGTAATTAATAGCATTAAAATGCTCACACAGGTGAGATCTCTTATGAACCAGTTTTCCAGGATGACGCCAAGTACCAAGACTATAGTACAAGATCCAACATACTTTACTTAGTGTGGCCAACCAAAAGGTAAGAAAATCAGCTGTAACATTTAAATTGAAACTAATTTCAAGTACAAACAAATAAAAGGATTTATTTCTCAAATGGAACTTCCTTTTGATTTCACTTGGAAGAATCTTACAGATTTATCTTCTACGTGAGCTTACGCTGTTATTACTATTACTTTTATAGCAGATAAATTTTCTAATTGTGATGATTTAATCGGTCTGAATTGACACAGACCTTCTCGAAAAGAGTAATATTTTCAAGTGGAACATGCCTTACCTTGTAACATCACTACTAGCTTGTTCTTCTTGCTTGAGTTCAGATAATGATGCATCTCCATTACTTAAACTCTCAATCATAGATAGCTCTGTACTGCTTTGTGATATGTCTTTGCATTTACTGAGATTTGCTAATGAAGTCACCACATTTGCCAGTGTACTTAAATCTCCTTGACATGCTTCAACCTAAGGGAAAAGAACAGTTTTCAATTCTCAGTTAATTGGCAGCAGTTAACCTGCAATAGAAGAGTCTAACTTTTACATAAATGAAGAATTGAGCATATGCATAGACCTGTAAGAAAACTATTTTCAGTAAATGGGTAATCATGATACAGCAATTAGACACTGCACTGCATCTAAAATATGAAATATTTAGACATTTACTTTTAAAAGTAATAGCTACCTATTTCTTTCAAAAAGAATACTGCAGGTGATAAGCAAGTGCAAAAAGAGGATTTATCTTCTCTACTCACTATAAGATTGCAGTTGATTATATCTTTAGCATCTTCCTTTCTTCCTCATGTAAATAAGTCAGTAGTAATAGGGTAGGAGAATGTTTAAAAAGAAGGAATGCATAACAAGTCACCTTTAAAAGCAAGCAGAAAAAGAATTCTGCTGCAGCCTTTTTGGCGTTTATGTCTTTATGTAACTCCAAGTGAACAAGGTGATTCAGTACTGACCAGCAACTCAGAGAGGCAGTAAGACATGTTTTCCACATCATTACAGACAACTATGCTGCTGCTAACACCAGCACGGTACCTGTCACTTAGCTTGTGTTGTCATACTCTACAGAGCCAGAAAAGTGAAATAGAATACACAAGTTCTGATGGGGCTCTTTGCAGACAGAGCAAGCAAGGAAAAATGCATGAAAACAGTATGAGGTAATTTAGTATCAACTAGAAAAATACAAAAGCTTCCTACTGTGCATATGTAGGGAAGTTACCCTGCAGCTTTAGTGGATCAGGAAGTGTAACAAAACGGGAAACAAACGAAAAACAGCTCAGAAATAAGACTGTCGCTGAGATAGCTCTTATTAGCTCTACAAAAATAGTAGTGATTCAGGGGAAAAAAATCCAACAGAATTTATGAAATGCACTGTGATAATGCCAGGAGAGGTTTTCCAAACACCTCACTTTATTCATACCAAGGAAATAGCCAAGTATCAGGACTTCCCAACACAAAAATTAAAGTAATGTAGCCCTTAAAGCTGTCTAAAAATGCGAAGAAGGGCATTTACTTTGTAGAGGTTTTAGCATTCTTATTATGTGAGGCTAAAAGGATTCTCGTAAAGACAAGACATTTGCAACACTGGCTAATGTTGTAAAGCAGTGTTTTAAAATTAATTGAACCAAACAGAAGTACCACAGAACATCCTTCCCTCCTTACATACACAATTACAGCAATGAGCACTACTTAATGTATCAGTCATATCATCACATACCTTATCTGGAGTCATCAGTACAGTAGGTTCACTTTTTATTGCAGATGGATGAATGTTAACAAACATTCCTGATTCCAGCAGACCTGTTGATCTGACAGAAATCAGTGCAAATTTTAATTTTAATTAATTTTAAGACTGAATTTTCCTCTTTCAACAGAGATAGCTACTTCTGAGTATAACTCATACCTTGCTGTTTCATTGTCTGTTACAAAAGTTGGAGTTGCAGCTAATGGACTACGAAGATCTTTCCGAATGTAGATCTTTTCTGTAGAAGCTGCACAGTTAGAAGATTTTTCTCTTGACACTTCAATAGGTTTCCTCTCACACTGCACAGCTAAAAAAATAATACCCAACTATTAAATCACAGCCCAAATTACAGACTAAGAAGTAACACTTCTTTTCTCTCTTTATTTAATATTCAATTTTAATAATAATTCTGAAAATAACTAAAACATATACAAAATATATCCCATAACCAACAACCTAGGAGGCTGGGTAAAAACCAGCAAACTGATTTGATTTGTCCTAACTGAAATGATGTGGTAGTCAAAGTCTGAGACCAAACACATAGACGCTAAAATTTTCAAGTTAGGGATAAATCCCCTTATATCCTATTTTTAATCTGAATCAAAGTGGAAGCTTAAGGCTTCTTGTTCTCTCAGTTTGACGATCCCACACTCTTACTTCCTTTGTAAAGGACTCATAGTACCTTTTTCCATGGATTGTGGGTCTGTGTTGAACTCACATAACTTTATGCACTTAAAGAAGCTTCTCCAGTTAGGACCTTAGACAATACAGAGGGAAAGGGACATTCACAAAGTTCATTTCAGACCATTTAAGATCTGGGCAACATCCTGACCCATAATCACTGACCTCAGAAAAGAAGCAGATTTTTAATTTGAATCTCTCAGTGAAACTAGGTGGAATGACTCGCAGGCTTTAGCCTACAGATTTATCACCTTGCTTTGAATGGATTAGAAAACATTAAAATGAAACTTACAGTACTATACCCTACAGGAAAAATGTGGAAATGTGGCAAATGTGTAACTAAAGAGAAAAAATTAAGAAGTTTTCAAATTAGCAATACACTGTGAGGCTATTCAAATTTTATGTTGATAAGTATCATAAACCCCAAATGTCATAATATCATCAAGTATTGACAATGACATTGAAGTCAGCCTGCAACCCAAAAATAGTACTTTGAAAGGCTGGGAGATGGAGGCAAGTATTTCATCTTCCTTTGCTTGCTAGCAGCATCTGACTTTGCTGAAAAAAGGCCAAGACCTCTTCAAAGGACAAATAACCCCTACTGAGGGACCTACAGTCCAAGAATGCTGAGTTTTCTTTCCTTTTCCCACTCCACTGAAGAATGAGATTTATCCCCAAACAATCCTCTCCCCCACTCAGTGTTCCCCCATGATCTGGAGATCCTTCTCCTGCCTTCTGATCCCTAACCCTGGTGATTTTGTTCTGATTGAAAAGTGAAGGGGCCTTTTCTTACTTACTGCCAGCTGAACTAGAGGGTTAAGATCCACTTTCACTGCCCCAGCTTTTCCTCCCTTTCTGAATTAATTTCCTCTCTGCTGGAAAAATGTTACTGATTTCTGCTGACAGAAGCAAGGCTGTAAGGAGGAAAATGTCCACAGAGGTTCAAGAGGGCAGCAAAATAAGAGCTGGATGACAGCAGAGCACAAGACTAATACTGTATGTACAGCAGCAGTGTTGCAGTATTAGGGCAGTATTACTATTTGTGTATTGCTTGACTTTCTGTGTGTTTAGTATTCTGATATTGCTGTGGTATTGAAGTATCACTCCATTTAACTGATGGAAAGCTAAAAAGAAACTTAGAATCTGCAGGAATCGGTAAGAACTGAACTTTAGATTACTATGGATCTCTGCCTTGTGAATACCTGTCTCTGCAGAGCTTTGCCAAAAGTGAATAGAAATTCAGTAAAAACAGCAGTCTCAGTTGTGGGAAAAGTGAAAAGAAGACAGAATTCAAAACATTCAGTAGCCTAATTTACACACAGGAAAACTGAACTGCCTAAAAAAAATGAAGATAGAGACATGTTTGACATCTGCCACCCCGGAGTAACAATTCATTGACTTTCACCACATGCAATGTGCTTATTAAGTTTGTAAAGCAATATATATGATTGAAAGCATTTCAGATTTCTGATACACCAAATTTGTATGATTCTTTAAAGAAAAAGATACAACAACATAAAAATACACAATCTAGATAATAATTTGCATTTATACAAACATATCATTTGTAGCACAAAGTTTAACACAGCTGCCAGATAAACTAATTTGCTCTTATTCAGACTTACAATCTTGTTTCATCCCAAATGCGATGCATCTCTGCAGCCGACAATACTGACATCGGTTCCGGTGGTGTTTGTTAATGACACAGTCTTTTGTTCCTCGGCATGAATAAACTAAATTCTTCCGTATACTCCTTTTAAAGAATCCTTTGCATCCCTCACAAGTTACTGCTCCATAATGACGCCCTAATTACAAAACAACATAAATCATGACATTAATTTTACAGTGTAATATTATTTGTATAGAGTTTATATTTATTAAAAGCAAAGTATTTGCTATTTTACACAGAAAAAGAACACACTTCTTTTCCATGGATTACAGATCTTAAAATATACTAGGGCTATAAAACAACATAAAAAAGCAAGTGAACTGTTTTTCTAGTTCAAAGCACTTAAACAGGACAGATTTTACAAACAGGAAAGTTGCTTATTAAATTCTTTCCTTATCTGTTGACAGTAATGTTAAAAAAAGCTAAGAAAACATGTTAGCAAGAATAAAAAAAACCCAAACATTTTCATTTATACATTTCTCTAGCAATTTTTTCAAACTGTCCCTACAGACAAGCCCTGTGATTGCTCATTACTAATTTAGCTGCTGAAATTGTATGCATTAAATCTAATGGAACCATGGAAAGTACAAACATGGCATTTGACAGCAGTAGGCAATCACTTCAAAGCTTTACTTTCACCTCTCATTTCCCTAACAGAGTAATGGTACATCCTTCGTTCTTTCAGTAAAACTTCAATGAAAGAATAATCTAGAATAGCTATAATTTTTTATAACTCCCCCTCCGTTCTGTGAATTTTCTGTATAATATAAAAATTTCTAAGATATACTACAGAAAGTTTTAAAATTATTTTTAGAAGTTATTTTGATTTTGCATGAAATATAAACATTACTAAAAAGTACTAGTTTTTATTAAGGCATGCTTGGCAATTACAATTTAAATTTATCAATCTTTGAAATAACTAGGGCACATTACAGAAATAAATCTGAACTATGACCTCATTTAAGATAAAACATATTTTTAGATTCTTTCCTCACTCCTCACAAACATTTTTTAGATACATCAGTCTTGTCTGACTGAAGTTTCCAGGACTTCTGATAGGTTTTCTGGATTCCTTTATCACAACCTTTTTACCACACTACTAAAATGTGAAATTTCAAAAGCATCATATATGTTAAAAGAATAACATGTGAAACATTTTAACAGCATCTGAATTGTGAATATTCATTCTGCAAAGCACCAAGGCTGCTTCTTCACCTGCTCTTTGATGTAGCTTCTTGGACTCGAGCTTGGAGGTGCCTGCAAAGCAGTTTTCATTACACTGCTTGTCACACAGGAGGTTCCCCAGAACCTGCAGCTGCTCAGAGAAACATGTGACCCTTTCCAAACTCATTACCACTGCTCAGTATTCCAGGGCCAGCACAGGAGGAATAGCTCCTGGGATCTCTGGCCCCTCAAGGCAGACTCCAGCCCTCCTAGGGAGTCAGAGAACTTTTAGCAATTGGAGCTGACCAACCAGATCTTTGCCCTAACTTTGGCAGAAACTTCCTTCAGATAGGTGAAGTCTGACATGTATTTAGAGCTCTAGCAACTGTATCTTTAATGCTAAACTGTGACACAGAAAAAAAAAATTAATTGGTTTTATTTTCTAGGAAGTTTGCTTCCTGCTGAGAGGAGACCTCATAGCAGTCTGCAGGTTCCTCACAAGGGGAAAAGGAGAGGCAAGCACTGACCTCTTTCCTCTGGTGACAAGACCTGAGGGAATTGCATGAAGTTGTATCAGGGGGATTTTAGGTTAGATATTAGGAAAAAGTTCTTTCTTGACCCAGAGGGTGGTTGGGCACTGGAACAGGCTTCCCAGGGAAGTGGTCACAGCACCAAGCCCGACAGAGTTCAAGAAGTGCTTGGATACTGCTCCCAGGCACATGGTGTGACTTTTGGGGATGGTCCTGTGCAGGGCCAGTTGTTGGACTCGATGATCCTTGTGGGTCCCTTCCAACTCAGGATATTCTATGATTCTATGTAAAATAACAATAAATGCCACTCATGGATATCAGAGTACCATTTAGTGTAATTCTCCACTGAAAGAGAATCCTGTTTGTGCATGTATAGAGATAGAGAGATGTATGTATATGCATGCAAACTGTTATATAGCTTCAGAAGAATTTTAAACTGCTTTTATAAAATTGCACCACCTTAAAAAGAAAAAGAAAGAAAAAATTAATACCTGATGCCTTGTCTCCACATACAACACACAGATCAAACACTTTATTTAGGCCCTGTTCACTGGTGGAGTTGTCTGTTAAAATCTGAAAAGAAGTGTTAAAGAATTTAATATTTCTTTTCTTTACCATCTAGAAATAGTAAAATATATCTCATGCTTGTGGTTTTTCTCTAAGATAGGAGATTAAATCTACATTCAGAGACACTAAGTAGCTACGTGCCATGTCACTGTGTTCCCTTTCAGGAGGGAACAAAATTTTTACTTGTAATACCTTTGATAAGAATTCAAGATTTCATTTCTGTAAATACTACTTCTACAAAATGGACTGACATTTTAAAAACATTTAGCATCTGCATACTCTTACCTTTTATATATATATCCTAATGATTCTTCCATAGTACAAAAGATACTGAAGCATGAATGCATACTGAACAGACAGAACAAAAAAAAAATCCCTTGTGAAGGCTACTATATCTACACTCAGTTTTATTAGCTCCTTTTTTTATAATACACATTAATAGTGGACCAGTAGAAAACATATTCTGGACACTAACTATCAACTGGTATACAGTTTAGCTTTCAGTAACAGTTTGACATTATTATTCTTGTCTTGTTTCATTCATTTATATCTGGTAGCTGTAAAGCTTCATTAAGCACATAATATAAGAATCCCAGTACTACAGGGTGGGCACTAGAATCTTCCATTCGATCTTTGAAAACTCTATCCCACCACAACATAAATAAAGCACAGCAAAAATTCAATTTAGAAAAGGAACACACAAATCATAAGTAACAACCAAACATAATCTTGACGTAGAAAACAATATTCTTCCCATTAAAAAGAGAATACAGTTTAGAACATATAAGAGTTTTTAACTTCTACTGCATCTTAATGGGAAGCCAGACTCTCACTCTCGCTTCACATACTCAGAACGGGACCCCTGATAGAAAGGTAAGTAAACAAAAGTGAAAAGTACCCTATCTTCTATAGAGAAAAATTAAGAAATCATGCCTTTTAGAAAGTTTGGATGACAGTATGAGATATATATAGGAAAGTTTAACAAGCATACTTCTTTCTAGTTAGACTTTGTTAACCATATTGTCCTAGAGATTAATCTCTTTTCTTCTAATAAAAATTCTTTTTAAGAAAAATAAGATTGATGAGTTAAGAGAATATTAACCTTTTGTTCCTTCCACATTTCCAGTATTAACATTATGCATTTTCATGATATTATATAAAATATATATAAACATATTCTAAGTCCTTCCATAAATGAAACCTGCACTGAAATGGGAAGTTCCACATAAGGAAGGACTAGAGAATTGGGCCCATGAGGAGAGATAAAAATCCCAGACTCGGAGAACTCATTAACTGACCGTGAACATGAAGAATAAAAATTGATTATTAACATGAAAAAGACCCACTGAAGGTAAAACAGATGACAGGAGAAAGGGTCTTGTCAAATGAGTTAATGTAAAGATAAGATGCAATAACGGAGAGGTTTTTTTGCATAACAAACAAATGGGCATTTCAAGTGAAGGCTACAGAAAAAGAAAACAGGTGAAATTGCAGATGGAAAGATCATTTGAGGGAGAAAATACGAAAGATCCCAAGATGATGTAGATGAACAACGAATGAATGCTACTCTGTATTTCATGAACTTTTAAGCAGAGAAAGGAAATCTCTACCCATATATATTAGCTGACAACAGCACAATTTAACTAAAGTGACAGAACACTCTGTTGCCTCTCAAACTAACCTATTTTGCCCAAACTATACAATCAGAGCTACTCTTTTAATTTTTTTTCCAGATTTCCTCTGTTCCTGAATTCTGCCTTTTAAATCAGTGTGGCGCACTTCTCATCACTTATACCATCTTTGAAAATAATTTTTTATGGATGACTTCAAATCATATCCCACTGGTTTATATTTTTTTGAGGCTTACCTAAAACACAAAGTGTATGATAACACTAAACATGCTTCAATGCCTCTCAATAGGATTGGTTTTTGCTACTGCTCCCCTATTCACAGTAATCAAATTCTTTGGAGCAAGAACCTTGGATGTCCATTTGCAAAGACTTGTGAGTTTCAAAAACAAAAGTATTATATAATTCAGAGATTCTTTCAAGCTTACACAACATGTGGGTAGTGAATCAGAGTGGACTAGTTCACAGAAGAGCATAAACTAAACAGATTAGGGGTCTTAAGTCAAAAAGGGATTACTTGAAAGAGGATAAAGTAGTGATTTATAAAAAACCCCACACTCCTTAATATTTGTCTCTTATAGTGCAAGAGACATCTAATTAAATACTTCCCTCAGAAGATCAAATCAACTAAAGTATTCTTTGTATACCATACAATACTACAGGATATTATACAGACCAAAGCATATGTGGTCTATAAACATAACAAAAAAAGGTTGTTTAACTTTCATAGCAGCTATCAAATATGATGGTCTTGCTGCAGTCTCCAGATCAGGAAGTTGCTCTGTATCGACAGCTAATAGAAGTAAAAGAATATGATCAGAAAGATCATTATTTATTTGTCCAGTTTTTAATATTTTTCCTTAAGCAGCTATTTATAGTCATTGTTTAAGTGTAAGATAAAAGACTAAACAGACTGCAGCTATCGCAGTGTTGTCTGGCCTACCCCACTGATGTATTTCACACCAGCATAAATGTACGTAGGTAAACTATATGCAGTAGCTACACTTCAGTCGGAGGGCAGTAATCTCCTACTTCATGCTGAAGGAGGTCACATCTCCCAAGCCTTCTGTGCATATTTTTCACATTCTTCACACCAGTGCCATCCCATCCTTGTCAGGTTGAGGATGTGGGACAGAAAGCTTGGAAGTTGGAGGGTGACAACTAAGGAAGCAGCACATACAACAGGCATGGGAGTAAGGTGCACTAGGGACCAGTTTAGGAAGTTACAACCCTGGCTAGTTACAATCTCACATTAGTAAACTCAAAATTATTAGTGTTATTTTCCCTGAGTAATTATTAATGTATTTCCCTACTAAATAGTCTGACTCGTTACTATGGAGTACAGTTCACACAGCTGAACTGCAGTTGCAACAGCGTACAAAAAGGAAAACAAGCAGAAGGAAATGTTAAGTGATAAAGACAATGAAGAAAAAAGTAAGTTGTTCAACAATACATGAAAACAGATGGAGTCAACGAGCCGAAATAAAGGACTGTTGGTGTGGCAGGATCTGGAAATGACAGTAAAAATAACTGTATTCTTTCTAATGTCATGAGCCAGTGTATAAATTTTAAAAGCAATAAATTTACTAAAAAAATTTCTTCATAATTTTTGAGTATCCACAATGAGTCCTAGTGCAAGGAAAATTATACCTTAAAAAAATCAAAAAAGAAGAACCCAGACAGATTTATTTGGAAATAAAACATCTTTTCTTATCCCATTTGAATGAAAATTATGAAATAAAGTGGATTATCTACCTGGATGTGTTGTGCAGAAATATCAGGGGATGCAAAAAACAGTTGGTTGACACCTGCAGCATCTGGAGTTGCTAGGATAACTTTTCCTGGAGTGGAATCTTGTCTGGCAAGGATCACCTTGCTTGGGGTAGAGCCATCATGATTTGTTAAGATGAACTGCTTGCCTGCTGAGCTCTGATCAAGTGCTGTAACAATCTGAATCTTCTGGCCCGTCTGCTGATCTGTGACAATCTAATAATACATTTATCTCAAATTGTTACGGTAGTTTAAGTTAACCTTTGGACCCAATCTGGGCACTTGAAGAAAACGGGAATTTTGCCTTTGACATTTGTGAAGCAGGATCATCTTCCCCTCCATCACACAAGAGTGAATTTAACTCAGGTGACAACTTGGACTGTCACTGTATTTGAAACACATTTCAATCAAGGGTGTTTGAAGTGAAAACCTGAGTTCATACTCAATTTTTACAACTGGCCTGTGCTTTTACAACACTACGGAAACTCCTGAAAATTCTAGCATCCAGAACTCAAGGTATGTCTGTAGCTCAGCCCTAAGACCCATCAGGTTATGAAAAATCTTAACTCTTGAATTCATTGCATAGTACATGAAGTGCTCAGCACCTCCCGGGTTTGGTTGCTTAACAAAAAACTTCTTAAAAGCACAAATGTAGATGTTCAAGTGAAAAAAGTAAGCATCAAACAGCAAGAGAAGCAATAATCTTGTTGCACCTGTATAAACATTTTAGGCTTCATTTTGTGGGGACCTTTTTTTCACATATACATTTCTAAATAAAATAAGTAAAACAGAATCTCTGTCCCTGCCATTTTCTTTTTTTTTTTTAAAAAGGAAAAAATTATTTTCATTTAATAAACAAGAACAAACCTACAGGCTGTTTTTTCCATTTTATCCCTATTTTCAAGCATTAATACAGCAGATTAAATAATTATTAAATAATCCTCCATTTGCTGCCAACTTTATAAAAAGATTATAATCTGCGGAGAAAAATCAAGATTCCGTATATATTCCATTGTAAATCTCACTTTTAGTCCCTTCATTTCTTCATCAAAATGCCTATATGGAAAAGTGCCTGGTTTATTCTGGAGACTAAGGAGAATCATCCTGCAAAGACTGTTTCCTGCAAACTATTTTGAATTACAGATCAATAAAATAGCTCCTACTTTCAAATATTCACAAATCATGAGCTTCAAAATATACAAAATGAATGTGTTTCCTTCAGATGGTCTTGTACTACTAACATTTTAATGGATCAAATTTCAATTTTTTTCTGTACTAATCACAATTAAAAGTTTATTTAAGAGAGGAGGCCAAGTAAGATGATAAAATTCTAAATACTAAAGAACATAAATTATCATGAGATTTGGGGTGTAGGGTGAGAAGACAATGTAAAAACACACCAATAATTATCAACCCGATTAATTTTCCATTCAGTTTTCTCAGATATATCTACATGTCTGGGACCACAAATGGCTACAGCAGTCCCTTATTTCTCCATTTAATTCCTTTACGTTGGTTCTATATTCTTTAGAAGGCAACCTTCCTTGCCCTTTAATTTTCTTCTTTTCTTAACTTCCTTTTCCTTCTTCTGTTTTCTTTCATTTACAATCTTTATTTCTCCTGTGTCATTTCTGGCTATTTTCAAAGTAGCTGATGTTCCATTCCCATTCCTTCCAAACACATCTACTTTATTGGGATTAGGAGAAATCCAGCATGTTATCCTCAACAGGAATGCATATATATACAAAAGCCAAACACAGAATATTGTGCTGTTTCTTGAATTTCCAGACCTGCTCTTTGAAAGACAGTTGTATCTAAAATCTGTCTCCCACCAAATCTTAAAAGCACAACTATGTGTACATCAAAAAAGGCACATACTTGACCTTGTTAAGTTTATATAAAGTATCCTCAAAAAACCAGCATGTCCCAAACACTGAAGACACAAATTTGAACTACAGATAAAATTTTTTTGGGGATATATATACTAAATTATCTTTTTTCCTATTGTAGTCCAGTTGTGTAATTTTAAATAAAATATATGAATTTGCAGATAAATATGGCAGGACAGTAGGCAGAAGAAGCAGTGCTACTTCACACAATTCACTTCACCACCTATTTGACAAATGGAGTCCCAACTCTTCAAATGGGTTCCTCCCATTCTGGGAGGATGCCCAGGTAGTTTTTACCACATGATATAGTAGGTACAGTGTTATGTTAATATCCATACAAAGCTGCAAAAATGGTTTCTCAGCTGCCAAGCATTTTACAACTGACAGAGGCATAAGAGAAAGCAATTTAAACAATTAAGCACATTCTGTCTGCAGCTGACCTCTTATGGCCATATACCTGCAAAAACCCCACCCAAGCTGCAATGCGAACTCTGAAAAGTTCACTGAGGTGTAACAACTGGCAATACCTAAATGTTGAGATAAAAGAAAAAAATAATCAGTGGGAAAAAGAAAAACACTTATCTTCTCAAGGGAATCCATCTGGGATCAGGGACAACACATTATGTTTCTTAATAATCTGAAACTCAATATCACTAAAATGATAATGTTATAGAACAGGAATATATCAATTCAGGATTGACTGCATAAAAATACACTTCCCTCACAGATTTCATTTAAGCATCCTGATGATAATGGAGGTTATTATTTTCTTTTATTGCTTTCAAGCCTGTAAAGTTTTGACTTCCATTTGAAAATCATTTCAGTAAATTAAACATGTCAATAGTTGTGTGTTCCTACTATAGAAAAAAGAAACTGTCTAAATAAAGAGGACTAATCCACGTGTTTATAACAGCCTGTTTTGTGCAGAAATGCCTGTTTAATAAATCTGACATTCAATTTTTCTCCAAGAGAAATGTTAGCATTCCCTAAAAAGGGTGACTAATGAAACATGTTTTAAAAAATATTTTACTGAGTATTCTGTATTTCAAAATTTCAGGTAATTATATGTATTTAATAATAATAAAGGACAATAGAGGAAAAATATTGATTGGAAAATAATCTAACATTTATTTTGGACATTTCACTTAGATGCATTTATGTCTACGAACTTCTTTACTCTTCACATTAATTCTTCGCTGAAGAAAGTTTTTATTACTAAGTTTGATACTGGTGACACGTTTGTAGAAGTCTATTGCAGGAAGGATGCCATTTGACTGAGTTTTGTTCCACACATATCAAGAGACAACCACCAAAACGCTTACCATCAATTTTGAAGACAGAATTAATGAGCATGATGGAAAAAGACAAGCAACAAAGTAGCTGGGTTAGTAACAAGTGATCTTTCAGCTACATAGGACACTGAAAAACTACATAAAGGTCTCTGTCCCTAGAAATACAACTATTCGACGTTCATTATATTTGCAGTAACTACAGTGCCTAACCAAGAGCAGGTCTTCCCCCAAAAAAAGCTGTCAGAGAAGGGTTAGAAGCCTGCCACTGGCTGTGAACCAACAGCACGTTCAACAGTAAAGGCTCATAGGCTTCTATGTTGTTGTCTCCCATTCAGACCCTGATGCTGAAATTTTATCAAATGGCTTCACACTACTGGGATATTATAGCATACTAGTTTTAACAAGGAAAATCAAGGGCAAAGAGATGGTGGTTAATTGATGAACATATATCAGTTAATAAAAGGTACAGCTGTACACAAAGTGTGAAAAAAGGAGTGGAGATAGCTGAGAGAATAAAGATCTACTGGATAAGTAAGACTGGTACCATGACTAGAGCACAGGATGGGTGGTAATAAAACTAAAAATACCCCAGCATGTATGGGGGGTGGTTGTGAAGAGCCTTGGAAGGTTGAAAGCTTGAACATAATGCGCCAAAACAGGAAAAAAACAGAGGACAATGCTGAAGAGTGAAGTCGGCAAAAGAAAAAGCAGCCAAGATTATACTAGAGGCTGGCTCACTTAAATGGGTGTTTTTGAATGAACAACATATATCTAAGAATACTTTTTACATTTATTCTGCAGTTGATATTTTTCTCTATGATGAAAATGAAAAATAAAACTTTTGCAAGGACTTGCACTAACTTTTAAGGGATAAAATAAAAAAATTCCACTCCCCAAATCTTTCTAATCTCCATATACTCTTTTGTATGTCGACTTAATTACCTACACTGCCAAAAACTTCACATCCTCACTGGAACTGGAGATTATTACCTGGCCAGGCTATGAACAGGACATATAACATGGGTTGGGACGAGCAAAAACCAGTATCCTCCTCAGACATTAGGTTTCCTTGCACCTTTTTATGACTTGGATCAATGATACAATGCAGTATTTCACTTCCCCACGCTCTAAAATGTAGAAATGCTCCAACTCAATTGAATTACCAAATCTACAAAATATTCAACTTTCAAAGAATAGTATCTTTACAGTATTGGAAAAAGTATTTTCCTGCTCAGTGAATAAAGTTGTTTATAATGTTAAAACTCTTATGAGAAAAAAAGGGGGACAAAAAAGGGAAGATTGGAACGATGTTTTATTTGTTTATATAGAAAGGGTCTCTGCCACCCAGGACTGAATGTTTACATTAAAGCAAGTAACATGATGCAAATAAAAAAGAACTGCATGTGAAAACTGGCAGAAGCAAATAGTTCATCTCTGCTTTTAAAATGTATGAGATGAGGCATACCTGTATACGTTGTGATAAAGAGAGGCCTGAATCTGTAGGGACAATCTGGATTCGTTGTGGTGTCCCATCCATTAGTGTTTGTGTAGCAGCTTCCTGTGAATGTGTAACCTAGAAAGAAGAAACAAATGTAATAAATGACAATGCATATACTATTTTAATATACCTTGATGGATTAAATCTTAAAGTTTCACCAGCTTCTGATTTCCCTAAACAAGGCTCTGGAAAGTCTGACAATGTTATTCTATAAGGAATGCAAATCTTGTAATCTAATTTAACAGCTTAATTTTGCTAGTTAGAAAATTCTGTTTTAAACCCATTTTGAAATACCTTCCAATGTGAAATTTAGAAACACATTAAGTAAAACAATTAATTGTTGACAAGTCTATGTAAGTAAATCAAACAATATTTATTGCTGTTGATGTTCATGAGGCACAATACCTATCATCATAGCTGTGCTATATTTGCACTAATATATTCTAATGTCTTACTTAAAAGTGACAAAAGAATTTTTGGTGTGGAAACACAGCAATGGGCCATTTCTGTTCTGTTTTTCTGTTACAGCAGCAAAACCAGAACAATAGAATTCTATAATGGGGAACTATCAGGAAAGTTAGAGAAAATTAATAAATCACATGAAGTTGGCAAGCAATATATCATATTAAAATCTTTGTGTGAATGCTCTCAGACACAATTCATGGAAGCATTTTAATTGTCAATATTAAAAAAAATTCTTCATATCCTAAAGCCAAGGGTATATGGGGGAAGGTATTATTTATTAAATTACTTGTCAATAAAAATTAAGTTGTGGCAGTTTGAGCCACATTAGAAATCCAAAATCCAATTTCCAGGAGCCCAGCCACCCCCTGGCCTTCTACACCTACACACAGCAGACACTGACAGAAAATACTGCCAACAGCTTCCAGTGGCTGTGTATATATGATTTGGAGCAGAAGCGAACAAGACGAGTGGTGATTGGCCCTCCAGGGAACACTGCCCTGGCACCCAATCACCTCTGAGCCCCCAACTCCCGGGGGCTGCTATTTACAGAGGCTTGGTCAGAAAGGCCAGACTTTTTGTAGTACAAAGGAAATTTGTCTTTACAGACATCTTCAAACTGAAATTTTTACCTTAAAGTCTGGAGTAAGTCCAAAAACTTTTTGCAGTTCACAAACTGTCTGAAAATCTGTAATTCCCAGTATTTATACCATTATACATATACTCCTCTGCACCTGATTCTCCTTCTGCCCCTCCCAATTAACACGGGGAATATATATCTATATTGCAGTAAAGTAGTTTCATAACAGGTTGTGAGCTTTTTTTGTTCCTCTTAGATCAGCTTCCTGATTTTGCAACCATTCCACCATGTCAATGCCAGTATCAGCAGAAGAAAGCAGGCCAGAATATGTGGCTGGAGGTCAGTGTGAGAAGGGGACAGAGCAGCGGGTAAGACTTCCCCTTCCAGCAGGCATACAAGCTCCCATTAGCCTAAGTTGATTTTGAAATTTTACCCAAGAAGGCATTATTTTTGGCACCAGTCTTATCATCTACTTGCTCCTCTCCCTTCAGTTTGGTAAGTAAAACTGGCTGGCTAGTCACTCTGATCTGGAATAGGACACCAATGCAGGCTGAAAAGCAGCCAAGCAAACAGACAGACAAAAAAAGGCTATTCTTAGCACCGATCAAACCTTCAATCCAGACCTCCACAATGCTCAGAAGCAGACACATCAGAGCAAATGAGTGAGTGGGATTAAGCTGCTGGGGGCATTGCTTAAACTGCCAGCACCATCAAAAGACATGCTTGTCAAACTAGTTCTCAAGCCATTTCTGAACACTGCTTTCTAAAAATACCTGACTTTTATAAGTACTTTCCATAGTCAAACAAGTCATCCACTTCTCTGCTTAAGCAAAGGACAAAAAAGTGCTCATTATACAGCAGCATTTTGAGTTTGAGAGAGAGACTTTCAGGCACTAAAATTCTGCATCAGCCTTACAAAATGACATGTACTCACAGTGACACAGAAGCAGCTGAAGTTTTATGTGCATTTATCTCTGCTTTACAAAATAAACCATATATTACGGGACTGCTTTACATTTGCTCCCTCAAAATGTCATGATCTACATGATGTGTGAGGTAAAGTTGCTCTTTAACTCCACAGAATGTCAGCTTGACAATTTTACTTCATACAGAATCAGTTTTTTATGCAGTTAATAGAGTACTGATAAAAATAACCACAATATTTGTTAAAAACTGTATTTTGTATGCCTGTGACAGACTGTTTCAACAAATATGTAGCTTTCCTTTGTTACAGTAAACTGGCAGGACTGTGGAAATAAAACCCCATATACTTAGTGTATAGCCACAGACTAAAGAAAGAAGAATGCTGCTGCTCTCGGCAGGTAACTTCCCTACATGAATCAAGGAATGTGATCTTGATGTAGAAGTAGGAACTATCTCACACTGAGCAAAAGACAATTAGCAAATGGTAGAATTTGAGAAAAGACAATCATTGCACAATGCCCCTTACAGGTAGGGTTATATTTTGCTTTAATGCTTTGTTTTTATGCAAAAAAGCCCTAAATTAACAAAAGTATGTTTGTGAACATCACTGTAAAATAATTTGTGATAATTTTGTGATTTAAAATGCTTCATGAACAATTAATATTGTAAAAAAATCAAATACTATGGCACAGAACACTTCTGACCATTATTTCAATGAGACACAGTAGCATTTTCCATTCTCCTCAGAATGGAAATACCTGTCTTTTTCTTTTCATGTTCTACTCATATAAATTTTTCTTGTAAATTCAATTAAAACTATTTCAACATTCAAGAGAATTACAAATACTAGCAAAAATACTGCTGAAGTTCCATAGATCTTAAACTGTGATTTTTCAAGGCTTACATGGATTAGGAACACCACCAAGCAATTACAGCCTGTGGGTAGGTAGGAATGTAAGCTATTACATGAAGGCTGTGAGACTGCTTTCCTTGCTGACCCCACCTTTCAGGCAGCACACTCATGCATGGCATGCACCTCTGACAGTAGTTTTGGCTTACGGAGTCCCACCTTATACTGCCCTGGGTGATGCTTTTCAGTCCTTCCAACCATGTGCCTGGGTGGCTGCACATTGTAAATAAGGACAGTGATGACAACTGGGAAGGAGGCAAACCTTCCTCCACTGTCCTGTAATTCTTTTTTTTTTTTCTCGTTTTGTACACCACACAGTGACACACAGAGCTTACATGGGCAAGACTAGCACAGCGTGAGAATAAATGGCTAAGTGAGGACTGGGGAATGCTTAAGCCGCATTGCTGCCAAATACGGTGTGATGGTCTCAGACGCAGTAAAACCTTGCTAAAGCACAAATCCTAAGCCACACTGCTGACAAAACAACAGCCATGAAAACTGCAGAGCTGCAATTTCACCATGAACAGAAACAGCCAAGAGCTCTCCACAGCATCGCACCTTCACTGCCTCCATCTTCTCCTTTGGCTATCAGCTGCCTCCGGTACACATTAGAGCCTTCTCACGCTTACTCAATGCTAACACAGCAGAAAACATTCCATATGTTTTGACTGAGTTATTAGCTTGCTGTTAGTATGGAAATTAAATAAGGTAAGAAACAGAGGAAGAACCCTCTGTCTCCCATGGCACTGAGATGTTAAGTCAGCTCAGTGTCTCATGGAATCACATTATGAAACTGAGAAGCAACTTTCACAGAGGCTAAACACTGTCATCATGCCACCCTCTTTTCTGAGTGAAATGTACACTTCAGCTAGCTTTGATTAGCCTTGTACTTTCAAAAAGAAAAAATTTAAACAGGAAATACAGCCCTATTCCTTCCACAAGGAATTATATTCCCAAACCAAAACTACACTGGACATACAGTCTCACCTAAAAAGAGGACATGTAATGAAAACATCATACATCACACAAATCCCTTATGTTTTTGAGAGAGCCTTAGCAACACTCAGATGCTTCAACTGTAAAAGCTGTAAGAAAAAGCTGTAAGAATTTATTCAGAATAGAATTAACCATCCCACTCCCTGATCCAACCTTTCTATTTGAAATCAAGACTGAGAGGAACTAAAATTACTTGAGAAGTAAGTCTACGTCTAGACAAGAAATCAAGAGTGGATATTTCCAGCTAAAAATACCATTTATTTAAGATAAATTACTGCCTCTATCTAATTTAAAGTGGTGCTAATTTTAAATAGCCTATCCTATGCTACAACCTTCTAAATAAGTACATATACTCATATCCATACTCCCAAACTGCCTGTGCATCTCTAGTAGTTCTCTGGCTGCAGTACATAGGTTCTGCACATGGGTTACAGAGAATGAAAACGAGAAGTCTGCAGAAACAAGAGTCTTCAGTCTTCCTTTTTGACATATACCAAAGACCAACAAATATCTTTACATGGCAAACCTTTATTAGTGAAAACAAAAATGACAACTGAAGCAATTGCATAGTTGGAAAGTAAAAGCTATGTACTGACTTCTGTAACTAGAAGTGAGTAAAGCAATTATACAACCAGATGGCTCTCTGAAAACCACTAGAGACCAAAACAGCAGAGCTGAACAGTTAGTCACTTACTGGAAACACTACTAGATTTTTCTTAATTTCTGTGGGGTAAACTTTGGTAAAATAGACTTTGCAGCATAACTTAAAACAGACACAGTAAGTTCTTCTAGCCTTCCAGGGGAGAGTGTCAGAAGCTTTGGCTGTACTAGAAATTTTCTCTTTTGAGTTTGGTTTTTACATATCAGTCTGTACATTTTATTATTCAATTTCTCTTAAATAGGACTCAAAATTTATGTACCTCTCCCATTTGCTGTTCAAAAATTTGATGGGCCAGTTCCTCTATGGTTGCCATGATCTTTAATCACCAGAATTTCCTGTCAAAGAAAGGAAAGAAGATGCTTAACATCTGTAGCCTCAAAAGTAAAAATATCTTGGGGAAAACACAGTTCATGGAAGTGCATTTACCGTTTTCTGAAGATGATATCCCTGCAGAATTTAAAGTTTGATTATACTATAAAACTAATAATTTATTTTCTATTTGTTTTTACTCATAGAGAATTCCTATTTTTTTCTTCTGCTTTCCCAAAGAGCAACAATATAATACAATTCCTGTGAGAACAGAAGCCTATTACTGACCATGACATCTGCAGGGACATATTTAACATCTTAAAAAACTGGAACACAGACAGTTTTGTTAATGCAAATCAAGAGGGGCAAACCTAACTTCTCCTGAAGTCATACTGGTTTTTTATTATTAACATGAGTGCTTGAAGGTTGACTTTGTAACTAATAGGAAGCACTACTTGGGACACAGAAAATATATGTTTTAAAAAAACGATGCTGTTTTGTTATCAATACTGTAGCTACAGCACATGCCGTAATCTTCATAAGAAGAATTTTGTAGGGTTTAACAGACACTATTACATTAATGCAGTATAAAGGACTCAGATGTATGCCTTGTTTATTTGCATATTGATATACAAATAGTCACTAGGCAGTACTTAAACATACACAAACTATGGAGCATCATATAAACACAATTTTACTGACAAAAGCTGCATTAAAATCACTGCAATACCTACTTCTTATAAGAACAAAGACAGTACTCCTACACTAATAAAACTAGCTGGTTTACACTCTTTAACTTTGCTAGAACTTCTAGGAACTATCTCCTACCCCAGTGATCTCTAAACTTCCTCAATCAGCCATGTAAATATAAAAAATATAAAAATATAGAAAACTCATTTTGAAGCTAATTCTACCCTTACAATTGGAAAGAGAAATCTCTTTTGACTAGGCAAGAACTGCAGGCCTTAGAGGTGTGCACAGTGGGGAAATACAGAAATATTTTGGCACTGTAGACTGTTCTTAATCGCTCACTAGCATGCTGCATTATTAGTTAAATTAAGACAAAAGATGACAGGCATGCACATAAAAAAGTATAAGACTGGAGCTTATGCTGAAAAGCATTATCTCCTAAAAAGATCTAATAAGTGTCAGCATCCTTGCAGGAGCACTCTATTAAACCACTTCTGCATCCAGTGAGCTGCAGCACAACCACTATTCAAAGAACACTCTACAATTTTCAAGACGGCCAATGTGTTTTATCGGTGTTTTCTTATTTCAAATAAAATACTAGCAACAAAATATTGCACTGTTAACACACACAGGGCCAGAAATTGGTACTATTTCCTTACAAAAAAAAAACAGAAAAAAAAAAAGATTTAATGTCTTCAAAGAAAATCAGGATACTATTTAGTAAGAAACACACTTTTGGGCAAGACAGATATATTTTTTGCAAAGTTATTTCAAAGGAAGACCTTACTGCTTCATAACAATTTGAAATACCAGAAATGTTGTGTATATGGTAATTCTTCAAAAAATTAAGAGTAAACTAAGCAAAATGCTGACATTCTAGTCTGATCTCAGAGCTGATCCCATTTTGGGTGAGGTTTTGGACTAGAGATCTCCTGATGTCCCCTCCCACCTGGATTATTGTACAACTCAAAGATGCACCATTTTCTTAAGCTACAGAAACAACATGAGTTGCTTGCAATTACAAAAAATCCCCTATTTTTCTAAAATTAGTTTGATTTGCAAAATGTTTTGACTGCTTCCATATAGGTCTACTGTGCAGATATTTTCAAGGACACAATAAACCATTATCTAGAGTTTTACTTCATTACGTGTCTAGTTTACTAAAGAACTATGCACAAGAAAGCTTATTTTGTGTAGTTTAAACTAATTTTATGGAAAATACATGTTCCCTTATCTCAGCCGGTTGAGACAGCAGTAACATCTTCCATTTTGCAACTAGTCTCTAGCACTTTCTACATTACTTTCCTGAAAGAAACTAGATTACATATTATTTTCCCATCAGGAAAACCTGTAACAAAGCATGATTGTGACCTTCTCAATTTTAGCCGTATTTACCAACAGAGCTACAGCTTTACCTTTATTTACAGCTTTGCCTTCATTTTATGTTTTTCTAAAACTCCTGCAGAATTAACATGTTCCAACAAGAATACTTAATACTAATTATTACTGCTATAGCTGTGTTGCACTAACTCAGCAGCAAATGGAAATTAACAAGGCCATACAGTGAAAAGTTGAATTTACTGTTTGGCTAGTGAAAGCTACAGTCAAATACTGAACTTGCACAGGAGGCAAAATCTGGAAAACTACTTTTACAGAAATTGACTCAGACATCAGGAATAATAAAAAAAAAAATCTTATATCTGTGGCACTGCAAAATTATAATTAAAGATTCTCTTTAATGTTCTCTGTCATACAATTACTTCAAATTAACATAGTAACACATTAATATTTTGGCCACCAAGTCGGTAAATGAAAGAAGGAGGTACCTAATTTCTTCAAGCCTCTCCTGTTACCTTATTCAAAACAATTCAGTCAACAAAATGGCCAGCCCTGATCTGTCTCATGGCCTGAGCTTTCAATATCTCTCCCTGTTCCCACTACTGATACATCTGTGACTTTGCAGCCAACAGCAAAGTGTTATTTTTGTCAGTGTTAGTTCTCAGCCCAAGGAATGACTTGCCCTTGCTATATATTGCCCTGCAAATGCTACTGCTGCACCAGTGGTGGAGGGGAACTGTAGGTCACACCTTTCCACAGCAGCTGCAATTTACATCATCTTAAGCCATCTGAAGCCTCCCATGCTTTCCCATAGCTCTGTAATTTGTTGTGAGATGAGCCCTGGAGCTTAGACACGCTTATTTTTAGATCTTACAGAAAACCTAGTGAAGAAACAAGAAACAGAGAATGAAAAGAAATCAACGTACAGCCACAGATGAAGTGGCCTAGCACAGACTTCCACCCCATAAGCTGAAGTACTCTACAACTTGGAGATTGACATGGATTTATCTTCTTGCTTCACTATTTCTAGAAAGGGTATTATTTTCTAATTATGAGAAGTGTGAGTCAAAGCTACCTAAAAATAGTGAGGAAGATAGTGCAGTTGCAGAAGTTTCACACACATATGCTTACTCAAAGATAAACTTTGTATTGTCTAGTAGAAACACTCTTCAGCACAGACCTTTCAACTTTTCAGCCTTAGTAGTTAGTCCTCCAGCAGACAGATACTGAACTTTATGCTCTTGAACTTAGAATTTGTGTTCTTTGCCAGACTGCCAAATCCTCACCAAGAGCATATGTAGAATTTGTACTGGTTATGGCAGAATTCCGTTTTGGTGCTGACACCTCTCTGCCACAAGATCTCTCTCGTGAGCAAGACAAATAGCTATGAGAGCAGGGATTTTTACGTTATTAATTCAGGGTTATCAAACAGCACTAATAAAATACAGAAAATACTCAGGTCTCTCAAATCCCGAACTGGCCATAAGCATCCTTTATTCTTAGAAGCAATGTAATTATATTCTGTTTTACTCCTAAGAGCAGTGGAAGTGGTTCTCTAAAAGAGATTCCCTGACTTGATGCTGTATTTTTGCAGGAATCCTAAATTAGAGATGAGAAAAAAACAGGAAGGAATTTAGAACAGAATAGTGTGTTATCCAATCACAACCTCCAAGATGTACTCAGTTGTAGCAATAATCTAAATACTCCCAAAATAAATAAAATTAAAGAAAACCCAAACGGCAGTGGTAAGCAAATTTTCTGACAAACTGTTTAGAATCAAACAGCTTTAAAGGTGATGCTTGTTAAATAAAAACCTAAGGAAATTACAAGGGACTTTGAAAGCCTGACTAGATTAATATTTCCTAAATAAGTGATGTTCCTATCCTTCCCCAATCATAAAAATTTTATTGGTCAAAAAGATTTTCTTTGAAATATGATTCTCAGAATTAAAAAAGAGAAATCTGTGTTCACAGGAATTTTCAAACCCAAGTATTCCTGAACTTGAATTCATGAGCTATGAGCTTCAAGTATGAATCCCTTACATCTCAATCCTGTTGAGACACAAAAACCTCAAACAAAAAAAAGAAAGCTTTTCAATTGCTCATCCAATCATTCTGTTCTGCTAGTTAGATCATCCTGCAGCTCAGAGGCACACTTCTACAGCATAGTCTCAGTAAGAAACAAAAAGACTGACCTTCAGAATCAAGAGGTGTGTGCTTTAAGGAATTACTTTGCACCTGCTACTTAGTTCTGCTAAAGCAGATGCAACTGCCCTCATAGCCAAGATGTATTTCAAGTCAGCTTGAAAACTGAAAGTGATTCAAACTGACATCTTTTACCTTGGAGTGAAGCAGTGAAGGAATACACATGTATTCAACTGTGATGCACCAGTCATAGGGAAATTAGCTCTCAGAGAGGCATAAACCATTACAAGTGAATTTTTGAGAGTTATCTAAAAGAGACATCTGCTTCTCATTTGAGAGAGATGCACGAACTTGCACGAACACAGGATTTCAAGTATACAAACAAGACTGAACTCTTACAATGAAGAGGAACCTAGAGAAAAGGTTGAACCTGTCCTATCTCTTCATGCAGTCTGGAATAAGCACAAAGAAATTCAACCTATGGACACAGAACCAACTGTCAAAGCTGGACAAATCACCTGAGCATGTGAGGCATGTACACAATGGAAAGGAACTTACTTGCTGAGTATTATTGACAAGAACTGACATAATAATCACATGATGTTTTATATTTTGACACTTGCAATATCAATTTGCATAAACATTCAGTAGTAGGTTCTTTTGTGTGTTGTGGCCTTATTTAACTTGGTGATCTCTAAACACAAAGGCACTGACAAAGACAGTAACACTAGCACTCTGTATTAAAATATCTTAATTTAAATCACCTCCAATAAACCATGTGACCTTGCTCCAAAGAGTACATATAACAGTGAAAAAACTCACCAACTTCAATATTTCAATTACAAACTTTTAGGCAGCATTTCATGTTGCAGCTCAGCTACTGAAATGGAGAGCTGAAAAAGGCAATCCTATCCCATTTCTCATTTTTGCTTTATTACTTCATCTCTTCTTGCACTGGCATACACTGAGAAGTCAGTTCAAGCAACTAAATTGACAGCAACCTCTTTCTTAGTTGTAGAGTCAGTTCAAAGGCAGTTTGAACAGAATTATAGCTCACACCCCGGAAGGAGGTCATTCTGACCAAGCTGTGGTGGTTTTGACCACATAGTAGGAAAATTCAACTCACTAAAGACAGAAAATTCACCTGGCAGAAATGCAGCAAACATCTGCTAGGTAAGCACACTGACCTGATTTACCTGGCAGTCAGATTCATTCTACCACAGACAAAAGGGAGAACACGTTAGAAGGCAACAGAGGGAGGAAAAGAGGGGAGATTAAGAATGTTGTTGTTGGGAAGCTGATAATTCAGTTGAACTGCATGATAAAATTGTACCCTTTGATTCTGGCCCAGCCAGCTGCCCGATGCGGCTCACCCTGGAATCAGACAAGTTCCACAGCCAGTTGTGTGAAGCAGCAAGGCCACCACTTTGAGGAGCAGCCACATGCTGTGCATCCTGCCCTGGGGACAGGGCATCAGGACAGGTCAAGGGGAACTGGCTATCTAAAAATTCTAAGCTGGGAAAGCTGTAAGAGTTTTGCAACTCACATTTGCTTACCTAAGGTATCTATGTTAGATTTCACATCAGCTATGCTTAATTACTCTTTAGAGATCCTTGCAAGGAATTAAGCAGGAGAAAAATGCTTTAGCTATTTTTCTTCTGTTATGTGAACTTCAAAATTTAGCACATTTTTCATGTTTTTAAAAGTTTCTTTCCCTGAGTTGCTCCAGCCAACATTCTCAAACACTGAATTGTTTCATATGAAATGATAAATATATTCTAAACTCAAAGCTACCTGGAACTGAGAAATATTCCTTTAACACTTTATAATAAACCTTCATTTTCCAGCAAAGACTTGGTAGATGAGGAAAAGGCTATGGGTGTTGTTGATCCAGACTTAAGTAAAACCTCTGACACCATCTCCCACAGCATTCTCCTGGACAAACTGGCTGCTCGTGGCTTAGACAGGTGCACTGTTCCCTGGGTAGAAAACTGGCTGGATGGACAGGCCCACAGAGTGGAGGTGAATGGTGCTACATCCAGTTGGCAGCTGGTCAGCAGTGGTGTTCCCCAGGGCTCACTATGGGGGTCAGCCCTGTTTAATATCTTTACTGACAACCTGGAAGAGAGGATTGAGGGCACCCCTCGTAAGCTGACAGATGTCACTAGGCTGCGCAGAAGTGCTGACCTGCTGGAGGGTAGGAAGGCTCTGCAGAGGCATCTGGACAGGGTTGCATCAATGGGCCAAGGTCTGTGGGTTCTCACTGGCTGCCAGCTGAATGGGAGCCAGCAGTGTGTTCAGGTGGCCAAGAAAGCCTGTATCAGAAATAGTGTGGCCAGCAGGACTAGAGCTGTGTACTTGGCCATGGTGATGCCATACCTTGAGTTCTGTGTCCAGTTCTGGGCCCCTTACTACAAGAAAGATGCTGAGGTGCTGGAGCATGTCCAGAGAAGGGCAACAGAGCTGGTGAAGGGTCCAGAGCATGAGTCTGATGAGGAGTGTCTGAGGGAGCTGGGGGCTCAAGGGGACCTTATTGCTCTGTACCTGAAAGGAGATTGTAGCTAGGTGGGAAGCAGCTACTTCTCTCAAATAACAAGGGACAAGACAAGAGGAAACCACCTCAAGTTTAGATTGGACACTAGGAAAAATGTCTTCACCGAAAGGGTGGACAGGCGTGGGAACAGGTTGCCCAGGGAAGGTGGAATCACCATTCCTGAAGTGTTCAAAAGGCACATGGATGCGGCACCTAGGGATACGGTTTAGCAGTAAACACAATTGTGCTGGGTTAACAGTTGGACACAAGGTTTGAGGTTTTTTTAACCTTAATGATTCTGACTTTAACTATGATCACAGTTTTGATCTTCAATAATTAGAAGTGACCTTCGAGGTGTTCTCATCTAATGTGAATCTTCCTGATTTCAGAAATGTTTTCCACACTTGTCAAAACATGCCACACATCTTCAAAGCACACACCAGGCAATATAGGAATGTTTATTGTTAGTATAGGAAAGAAGTAGATTGAGTCAAATAAGTGACAGTTTCTTCCTTGAGAATGCTCCATTCTCCTTTCAAAGGTGATAAACCAAAAACTTTATCCAGATGCTTAAGACTGCTAATCACATTTGAATTTCCTTTCTAAAGTTATCTAAAACATTGAAGGGATGAGAGCTGGAATTCTAAAAGAGAGCAGAGAACACAACATGAAAAAAATAGCACATACTTTAAGGATCTTCTTTATAATGTCCAAGAACTGTAATATATTACTACAAGAGAGAAAGGAGAGCCAAAGCTCCTGTCAATACATCAAGGACTACATTGTTTACAAACATTGCCCAAATATTTTTCACTTCATTTATCTCTCACTATGAATACCTTGCAAAAATTATTCACTTCGCTCAGTTTCAACCAGCAAGTCTTTAGTTGCTTATAACTAAAGTATTTCTTAATTGCTCTACTGGTTTCCCTGTTTCACATCAGACTTAAGATCCTTGCCTTTACCACAAAGTTTCTGAAAAATGAAGTGGTAAGAAATGCTTTGTCCCATGGCCATTTAGCTAATGATACTGTCACAGCTTAAGCTCTTACTTCCTTCTACAACTTTTTGCAGATCTACCACCAATATTTGAAACACTGTAAAGCTACAAAACAAACATTAAATTTCTTAAATTTTCCTTAAAAGAGATGTGTTGCTGAAACTAAGTCAAATCAACAACATTTAGGACTGTCAACATGATTAGATCACTGCCTCTGCAAATGTCCATGACATTCTGGTTTTGTACCCTTGTATTCCCCCTTAGTCTGTAATGATCCCTTTGTGTTTTTCTCATTAGAGGTAAATTTCTGGGGACAGGGAAAGGCTCTGTTTCTGTTGCTCTAAGTACAGAGTAACACAAATATCAGCATCTGTACTTATACTAATTAGATCTGCTTTACAAGTATAATCATCGCATTTGTTCTCTACCTGTTATATTTATTTCTTAACTGTTTGACAGTATTACTTCCACATAATTAAATAAAAAATGAAGCTTTTTCAAAAACCTTTGAAGAAAATAAGACAGAATTATATATCCATCTCTTTTCTTTGCAAAACCTCAGTCCCCCAATCAATTTATTAAAGCAGCACCTAGAAGCAAGCATTTTGACAGAAGACAGGCATTAGACTTCCTGTGTATTACTTAAAATGCATTTACTGCTTCTCTCTTCAATCTTCAGACTCAAAATGCTACCAAAATCTCTTTCTGTACATAAATCTGACATATTGTTAGTTTATGCCCCTAGAAAATGAATTAGTGAGCCTCCTTGTCAAGAGTCAGAATTATTTTTAAATGCATCACTATCATCAGTTAGCCCAAACTGGGTGGTGTTGAATCTGGTATCATCAAGTCCAATAGTTTTCCATTCCTATTTTAGATAAGCACTCAGTAAGCCAAGGGGTCAGTGGAAAACTTTCATTAGTTTGCACCAATTAAACCACTCCTCTTTACTTCTTCCTCACTTTTTATATGCCAGTTTTGCCAATGTCAAAGTAACTTAGGAAATACTTCCTTTTTAAAGTATTTCAGGCTTACTTCACTGAAATGGGTCAGGAAACATTCCCACGAGAGCAGACAGCAGTTTTGAGGGTTGGCAGTCAGAAGCGCTAACCTCTCCACTAGTACAGTTATACCCAGAAGACATCAATGTTTAATTCACCCTTCTCCAGGGACAAAAGTTATACAACTTTAATTGTCCCAGTAGAAGGTTCCTACTAATAGGATTTCAAAATATTATACCAGTGTAGACTAAGGCCTTAAAAGCAGTAACCAGGAAGCATATTTCTTTATGTTTGGATGCTCCATTTGATATAAAAGGTAACACCTCTCGTTCTATTACATTAGACTGTTGGTATAGCTCCCCCACTATCAAGTACCTTGATTCTGATGTAAAACCCTTTAAATGAGTAAGAACATCGGTGTGAAGATACAAAATGAGAACATTCTGTCCACTCCAAAGATCTACAGTTTACTTTGAAAAAAAATGTCACACCCCTGACCAGTTTTACTGGTACAAAAACGATGCTTGTAAAATTTTAGAAGTTTTAACTTACCCTGCTGGTACTGCCAAACCAGTTTGACTATGTATGTATAGAATGAATAATAATTCTGATAATTACTATGTATATATGGATGGAATGTGTCTTAATACAGGGGTCTTTCCTAGATTAAATCCACCTATTAAACTAATAAAGTTACACGAGTATGTTCTAGATACTTTAGAAATACAGGCACATTAACTAGTTATGACTGCAGAAGTTGCTGTGAACTTTACTTTTTTGTTCTTATATCAGTGTGCTGGTTTTGGCTGGGGTAGAGGTAATTTTCTTCACAGTGACTAGGATGGCTGTGTTTTGGATTTGTGCTGAACACGGGGTTGATAATGTAGAGGTGTTTTTGTTATTGCTGAGCAGGGCTTACACAGAGACAAGACCTTGTCTGGGTTTTGCACTGCCATGCTGGCAAGGAAGTTGGGGGTGTCTGAGAGGTTGGGAGGAGACACAGCTAGGAGGGGTGACCCAAGGGATATTCCATACCATATGAGACCATGCTCACAATATAAAAAGGGAGGAAGAAAGAGGAAAAGGGGTCATTTGGAGTGACGGCATTTGCCTTCCCAAGTAACCATTACACATGATGGGGTCCTGCCATCACATTATATGTTCAGCCACTTCCCTGCCCTAGAGGTGGCTGAACACCTATATCTGCCCATGGGGAGCAGTGAATTAATTCTTGTTTTGCTACGCTTCTGTGCAGCTTTTGTTTTCCTTATTTAACTGTCTTTATCTCAATCTACGAGTTTTCTGGCTTTTACCCTGCCAATTCTCTCCCCAGTCCTGCTGGTGGGGGAGTGAGTGAGCAGCTGCACGGGGCTTGGTGGCTGGCTGGGGTTAAACCAAGACACACAGGACACAGTCAAATACAGGAAGATCAACATGTCTTTTTAGGAAAGCTCAAAAGGTTAATATAACAGAAAACTGGAAGAGAAGAAGCAGCTGTCTTAATCTCTCTCTGTAGTCATACTGCTTCACTACTGAATGATTTCCACACATATCAAAATGAACTAAGGATTTTAGTTCAGGTCACACTTGGCTTTGTGTGCTCTGTAAAGCTTAAAATGGAAACTAGTCCTCATTTCCATTCTCAAACTCTTCATATACTAATTAAGAATTCTGCATAGCCTGTGCCAAATTTGTTTAATAAATTCCTACACATAACAATTCTTTAACTTAACAATTCCTCTATGATTAAATGTGCCTGAGTTAATGCTTAAAAGAAGTAACAGAACTCCCTATTTTAGTTTTCTGCAATGCTTTACAGATAATAAATTAAGCCAAGCAATCCAAACACATTTGTGAAACAAGGGATGCTACTGAGCTCAGTGCTTCATACAAGAAAAGCTCAATGAACACAGCAAACTAAATGAGCTATTCTTGGGTTATCATTCTATAAGCCATATTGCTCAAGATGGTAGAACAGTTGGCAGACTTAAAGGAGTAAGACTCTCATTATCAACGAACTAAGGAATATTTATGTGACTCTTGACACTCAGTTAGATACTGTTTTTTAAATTCGCATGAGATTTAGAGAGTGCATATATAAGAGACAGGTAACAATAGCAAACTGAAGCAGCTAGACCTGCAGGCAAGCAAGGGAAAATGAGATGCTTATAAAAGCATAAGGGAATAATTAAAAGGCACACAGCAATACAGAAAGAGACGCATTTGTAGGCATGTCTGTACAATTAATTTAAAATCATTGCTCTCACTACTTTTTCATGTAAGCAAGTGCTACAGTGGGAGGAAACACTAGAAAACAGAATTGTTAGGACAAATATTCAGGTGACTGATAAGTCATTCTTACAGTTTGGGCCACCCAAGGGATAGCCTCATTTTTAGGCCTGGGCTTCTGTTGCTTTCATCATGCTATCTCTAGAACCCACCTGAACAGCTACAGGTGAGCTGATTGAGCTCACCAGCCCCACAAACTGGGAAAGGAAGGAGGAGGAAAGGCAAGGGGGCTGTCTGCAAGCTGTCTCCACTCACAGGAGCACTGGCTACATGCCAGAGCTAGGTAAGGAGAGGCATTTAATTAGGTCAAGCTGCCCTGTGTAATGTCAGCCACAGCCCGCATCTCCACCTGAAGCTTGCAAAAGAAGTAAGAAAAAACCCAAACTGTTCCCTGCACCAGAGCTGAAGCTGCACAACGAACCAGATCAGGAAGCTCATCTGACTGAAGACTTTGCCATTCACTGGATTAGGTTCAGCCAGGTCCATTCTACCCGGCACACAAAGATTACACCAACACAGCATAGCAAGTGCAAACCCTTCTTTCTGAACACATGGAGACAGTACATCCCCTACAGTATAATTACAGCATTTCGCGAGAGATAGCCCGACTGCTGGCTGACGTTTTTGTCCCCCTCTGCATTTGCCTTTGTGGTCGTATAGCTGTAAGGTAAGCTCATCTTCAGACTTTATTCACCCTGCACCTAACAATTGTTAAACATAACACAGGAAAAACAGGTAGAAGCAGAACAAAGACCACTTCTTTTTGGGGAAAAGCCCATGTTACATCACCTTATCTATTGTGCCAAATTGCCCATGCAAGTGTTACACAAGATTACCATTTGGAGTATTCCCTGAACTACAGCCATAGACAAGGTAGTCGATACCAGAAGGTACACTATGGAAATC
Source organism: Neopelma chrysocephalum (assembly GCF_003984885.1). Classification (NCBI taxonomy): domain Eukaryota; kingdom Metazoa; phylum Chordata; class Aves; order Passeriformes; family Pipridae; genus Neopelma; species Neopelma chrysocephalum. The sequence continues at coordinate 12,501,552 of NW_020897714.1, forward strand.
AGTAAACCTCTTCAACTACTAATAATAACACAACTCTTACAACTTGCATATATTCATATCCATAGAAACTTCCTTTAGACAAAAAAAACCCACTACAACAAAACTGAGTTTCACACGCATCCTTCCAGTACATCACTGTTGACACTGTTTCATGTAAAATATGCCGGGGGATGATCAGATTAAGAGCAGCCCTGCAGAGAAGGACTTGGGGGTGCTGTTGGGTGAGAGGCTGGACACGACCCAGAAATGTGCACTTGCAGCCCAGAAAGCCAATCACATCCTGGGCTGGATCAAGAGCAGCATGGCCAGCAGGGCGAGGGAGGGGATTCTGCCCCTCTGCTCTGCTTTTCTTTAGAGGAGGGCCACCGAGTTGATTAGAGGGATGGAGCACCTCTCCAGTGAGGAAAGGCTGAGAAAATTGGAATTGTTCAGCCTGAAGAAGAGAGACTTCAGGATGACCTCCTTCCAGTACCTGAAGGGAGCCTAGAAGAAAGATGGAGAATTTTTCCAAGGGCATGTAGTGACAGGACAACTGGTAATGGCTTTAAACTGAGAGTAGGTTTAGATTAGATATTAGAATGAAATTCTCTATTGTGAGGGTGATGAGACACTGGAACAGGTTGCCCAGAGAAGTTGTGGATGCCCCATCCCTGGAAGTGTTCAATCCCAGGTCAGATGGGGCTCTGAGCAACGTGGTCTAGTGGAATGCGTCCGTGCTCACTGCAGGGAATTTGGAATGAGATGATCTTCAAGGTTTCCTTCCAGCCAAAGTCATTCTATGATTTCCTTTTTTTTAAATTTGTTATCAACTCCACAGGATTAGATTTTGTTAGGGGTGGTGTGTTTTTTCGTGTCTGTAGGGATTTTTGTTGGGTTTGGGTTTTTTTTTAATTTCTATAAATGTGTGAAAAACACCCTGCAAAAAACCTTCAGATTAAGTCAGTCATGAACGAAACCACTAGTCATGTTGGCACTTACACTGTTCTGCTAATACTTCAAAGCAAATGTATTACCAAAATAAATGGGGCAGTTCTCACACCACAAAGTTACTGCTAAATTATAAAGAGCAACCTCAATTTCTTTGGAATGAAATAACAATTAATTAGAGCTAATATGACAATAGCAGAAGGTTTGGCTTTAGCTTTTTGGTAATTAATGTTTTTCAAGTTTCCAGTTTAACTTCCTACAAAGGTAGACAAATACTGCGCTTAGTCCAGCCTGGCATACTATCAAGTTGAACAAAAAGTAATCTAAGTTAAAGAAATCTGAACAGACTTTTAGAAAAGGCCTGGTAAAGTCAACAAAATTAATCTAAATATTCATATAGAAAGGCAGTTCCTACACTGTGATTTTCAGGAAGGAATGTATTTCCTTAAAAAATCCACAGTACTGCATCATAAGATACACAGGACTTGCTCAGAAAGCTCATGCCATCTTCCATTCTCAGAGAACTAGAATTTTAACAAGTTTGATTTTTCAAAAAAGAAATACTTTGTTGATTTCCAATTTTGGTGACCAATGCAGTAATCTCTAGAATTAAAAGCTGCTAACTGAAGGGCAAAAATATAGACAAGTCTGAATACACAAAAGTAACAATTCAATTAACTGTACCTTAGCAGTTTTATCCATAAAATTCTGATAAAATTCTGTTTTGCAGCAGCTTACCTTATGCCGATAATGTACAGACACAAGTTTAAAGTGCTAAAAGCAGGTTGAAACAGCACTGAGAGAAAAAAAAAAGTTAAAAGCTTTGCCAGAAAGTATCCCAGGTACAGTTTAGTTTCCTGGTCACTGTTGGGTTGCATGCTGCATCCTGTGTGTGACAAAAAGGCAGACAGCTGTGCCAGCCAGAGCCTGTGGGCCCCGCACCTACCCCAGCAGTTTACGCTCCTTCCCAAGGGATGTTAACACAAGTCTGAGAGCTCCCTGACCTGCATCAGCCAAAATAACTCAGGTTAGCAAAGGCTTCTATTATAACTGCTTAAGCCAGGCTGGCTGCTGCAGCAGGAAAGACACACACACACCCTCTACCAGCTGCAGCAGTGCCAGCTGAGATCCACACTTAGTCCTCCAGCAGAACAAACATGTACACATTACCGTTGCAATGCCACTGTATTCCTTATACACAGTTAAGCTCCCTTATTTAAGCAAAGGGTATCGCTTTTTTTCAGCTTTTTGACCCAAACATTGAACACAGCTTACTTTCTTTAGGAAGACTGCTTTCCTTCACAAACTCTAGGGAAACTCCAGCAATTTCACTGACCGCAAAAACTTTAATTGCATAATACTGAGAGTACACAATAAATCAAATAAAAATTGAGTAAAAGCACAGGCAACAGACTAATCTTACTATTGTAAATTTTGGATTTTACATTACAGGTGAAAGCCAGTTTTCACTGGACTAGCACATTAGCTGTAAGCATTCCATAGTTGTACTTCACACATGAACTATTTAACTGCATGCTACAATATCAGTGGGGTTTTGTTTGGTCTCAGACCCCTGCAGACCCATCCGCTGCCCCCCCCCCCCCCGCCCTTTATTAACAGAATACAATCATGAAATAATTAATGTTGAAATATACTTCTGGAGTTCATCTGGTCCAACCCATTTTCCCCAAAATCAATGTCAGCTTCAGAGTTACGCATGCTGCCTAAGGCTTTGTCTTCAGAGGCTAAGAAACTTGAACAGAAAAATCAAGGTAGGCTTTAAAAAAAAGCCAAAACCATAAAAAACCCCAAACAAACAAAAAGCGAATCTTCCCTCCTATCCCACAATCTAGCCTGGGATATGGTTATTCTTAAAGATATCAGAAGTCCCACAAAACTCGTTCCCTTTAAGAGAACATTTCACAAGAAAATACAACCAGGAAGAAAACCAGAAATATTAAAAAGAATTGAGGACAAAAAATTAAAGCTAGTTAATTTATCTACTGCGATAGATTCTTTCTGTAATAAGCATCAATCTGTTGTTGTAGAATGCAGCAGACTTAGCAAGTGGTGTCCAACCATTCAGCTAGAGCAGTCTGCAGGAACCACAGAAGCAGCTGAGGACTGTACACCCCTCCGGGTAACCTCAGTTATGGTCTGCAATGTCTTGGAGAAAGAGCTACAGAGAGAAGCAGTCACATTTCACAGGCCTTAAGACTTCCCTCAAACAAGCGCCCCTGAACAAAGTTGTACAGCAAGGAGTAAGCGGTGGGCTAAATGCTCTGCTAGACATCTTGTGTCGCAACTGCCTACATGGCCTAAAGCGGGGTTGGGAGAAATACTCATAAAATTATTTTCAGGTAAAAATGCTGTTACAGAAAAAGCCATCAAAAATTATCAAGTGTAGAAGAATGCATCACCAGATGAATGCTGCCTCGACCAGCACAGAAACTGTGATGTTTTCCCACCCATCTGATACTTCTATTTCTACTTACATAATGCTGATTCCAAAACTAGGAAGCTGTCATACAGAAAACTACCTGAATTATTGCCATCTTGTTTTTCTATGAGATGGGTGTGAATGCAGCTCTTCCTGCTACTAAACCACTTTCCCAAGTCCACTCTGCTGAAATTAGTAACTTCGGATCAGAGGTTGCACATAAGAAGAACGAATATCCAACTAAGTTTTTCAAGAATCACGTCCACACACTCGTCTTGCAGTAAAACCAGTATCAAGACTTTTTCCTCTCCTGTTGTGTAAGTTCACTTGCACAATACACGGCATCTCCTCTATTCCCTCCACAACGTGCAAATGTAAGCGCATCCTGTGGTACACGCCGTGCTTTTTACACTTAAAGCAATATATGGCAACACTGAAGAAATAAAGAATTCACAAATTCCGCAGCTTAGAAGAAATACCCCATCCAACGAGACAAAATAAGAAACAGTGGCAGGGTCATCTGACCCAACAAAAATAATACCGGGTGTTGCGCTGGTCACGCTCTCTTAACCCGAATATACCCAGACAGCCGCCTGGGATATATGAGGAGCGAACCGGCGGGGCGATGCCGTCGGCAGGCACAGAGTGGCGGGAAGAGTCGGAGAAGCGCACGGTATCCCCCGGGAATGTGGAGTCGGAGAGGAGGGAGAAAGGGAGACGCGCAGAGGTCGAGCCCCAGCGCAGTGCCCGGGCCCGCCCGGCCCAGCCCCCCCCGCGCTGCCCCGGCAGCTGCCCCGGCATCGCCCTGCCCGGGGGCTTCGCGGGGCCAGCGCCGCGCTCGCCCCCCGCACAAAATGGCTGCGCGGGGCCGGGGCGCAGCTCGAGCGGGGCATCGCCATCGCCCGCCGCCGCCTCCCCTGCGGCTCCCGAGCCCGCCGCGCCCGCGGGAAGCGGCAGCCGACGCCACCCGGATGCCGGGCGGCGGGAGCGGCAAGCTGTTCCTGTAGGTGAAAGGTCGGGGGGCGCGGGGCCGCCCGGGGCCGGGACGCGCCGGGGCCCGGGGCGGGGCGGGCGCCGCTCCCCTCCACGCTCCGCGGGGGCGTCGGCCAGGAGCCGGGCGGGCCCGCACCGTTAAGCGCGGCCGCGGCTGCCTCTGCTCCCCGTTCGGCCGCCCCTGGGGGGAGGATGTCTCTCGGCTGCCAGCGGTCCCTCGCTCACCTGGCGGACCCGCGGCCGCTCCGGCGGGTTTGTTTGGCGGCAGCGGCTCCGCTCCCGGGGGTCAGAGTTCGCGACCCCGCCCCCGCCGCCGTCCCGCCCCTTCCCGCTGCGGGCTCTGCGCCTGCGCCCGCGCTCGCGCCGGGCCGGGCGGCGGCGGGGGTGGGGGCGGGGGGAGCAGCAGCTAACGGAGCCGGGGCCGGGGCCAGGCCCGGCCGGGAGGGCTGGGCGGGTGATGCCGTGGGCAGCGGGGGCCGGCAGGCCCTGCAGCACCCCGCTGGAGCGCCCGCACCGCAGCCCGAGGCGTTCCGCCAGCCCTGCGGGCAGTGTCGTAAAATCAGAGAATCATCAAGGTTGGAAGAGACCTTTACGGTCATCCAGTCTAACCGTCCACCCAGCACTAACACTGTAACCTCTAAACCACATCACCCAGCGCCAGACCCAGACGCCTCTTAAACGTCTCCGAGGATGGTGACTCCACCACCTCCCCGGGTAACCCATTCCAATATCTGGCCACCCTAACAGTGCAAAATTTTTTTTCTAATATCTGATCTGAATCTCCCGTGTCTCAGCTTAAGGCCCTTTCCTGTTGTCATCTCACTGCAGCCACTGCAGGTGGAAGAGGCTGGCCCCCACCTCACCACAACCTCCTTTCAGGTAGTTGTAGAGAGCAATGAAGGAGGTTGTAGAGACCCTGAGCCTCCTTGAGACTAAGCAAACCCAGCTCCCTTACTGCTCCTCATAAGACATATTTTCTAGACCCTTCATGAGCCTTGTTGCCCTTCTCTGGACACACTCCAGCACCTCAATGTCCTTTTTAAAGTGAGGGGCCCAAAACTGAAGACAGTACTCAAGTGTCATGCCCATCAAGTGGGGAGCACAAATCTCCAACTCCCCACTGCAAGCGGAGAACTGCAGTTCTCTCCATGGACACAGGGATGAGCCAGCTTTGAATATCACAGATTTGCAGTTTGCTTTTGGCCTTCAGGAGCCCTGAGGCAGATCCATAGGCAAGATTGGTGGATCGGTATTGAAACATGCAACACGATGGAGGCACACACAACACTTGGTGCAGTCAGTTCAGCCAGCTATGTCTGAAAGAGCTGTGCTTCACCTGCATGGCAGCAGCAAGTCATCTCGTTAAATGTCAGCGCTACCCTGAACTGCCTTTGGGAAGGTGATGGGGAGCCTGGCTGCTAAAGAGTGCCCATTCCTGCTGGGGTAGTGCCAAAGGAACAATTTATTTCTGTTCTGGCTGTGTCTCAACATCCATTTGGATCAAAGTTGTGTTTATGCTAATTATTTTAAATGACCTTGATTTCGAATAAGAATTTTATACTTTAAATATGTCCCTTTTCACCCTTTGTCTTCCATCTGTTCAACAAAGATGGTCTAACAGTGATCAGAGATCAGCAGCAACTTCAAGATCATGTAGGCCACTGGGGCTGTATGTGCAAGTTCACAATCTGAAAATAATTTAGACCATTTTATTCAATTTCTACTCAATCAGATGACATAAGCATCAACATCTGAGCAGCAGAGATAGGAAAAAACCCCAAAGCATACAAGCAAATTTATGTATTAAGATTAATAAAATCATTCACGCTCTTTCAAATCCTTTACTGCTTTTCTTCCCACTCCCAGTCCCACAGCTGCACCTGAATCTATCTACCCTAACTCAAGATCACTAGTTCAGTCAGTACTTGCAAGCCTCATATTCTACTTTTTGATCAAACACATTCCCAAATGCCAAATGCAAATGAACTTAGTGAAGAATTTTTAAATCGGCGCAATTAACTTGCTAAGCGTTTCTTGAAAGTGTCAACTGTTGCAGCACTCTCGATTTATAGTACTTGTCACTTCCCAAACTAGCTTGAGCCACACATCCACTTTCTAAATGACAGAGCTTAGTGCAGTTTCATTTAACAAATATCAAATAATTTGCACCAAAACTTACTTCAGCCAAGTATTCTAATATCCTCAATACTGCAGAAATGTCACTGTAACCAGTAGAACATGCTTTGAAATGACCCAATTCATACTTGATCTGTATTACGAAGGCATGTCCATATAGCTCTGTCAGCCAGGATTACAAGAGACACATCCCTATCGAAACCATGGAGAGAAGCAAACCCCTTTCTGCTGTTATTGCAAGTTTTCAAAAAACTGCTTTCAAATATATGTCAAAGAAGTATAAGAAGGCAGCATAACTAACCTGATAGAAAAATCTCTCCTTACAGGCCCTCCTAAAATACTTATAGGCCCTGCTAAAATACTCATAGAATCATTTAGGTTGGGAAAGACCTCGTAATATTGAGTCCAACTGCTAACTTAGCAACTGCTAAGTCCACCACTAAATCACGTCCTAAAGTGCCACCTCTGCACATCTTTTAAATACCTCCAGGGATGGTAACTCCATCACTTCCCTGGGCAGCCTGTGCTACTGCTTGACCACCTCTTTGGTGAAGAATTTTTCCTAGTATCTAATCTAAACCTCTCCTGGTGCAACTTGAGGCCATTTCCTCTTGTCCTATCCCTTGTTATTTGAGAGAAGCAGCTGCCCCCCACCTGGCTACAATTTCCTTTCAGGTGGTTGTAGAGAGTGATAAGGTCCCCCCAAGGCCCCTTTTCTCCAGGCTAAACAAACCCACCCAGCTCCCTCAGCCCCTCCTTATCAGACTTGTGCTCCAGACCCTTCACCAGCTTCATTGCCCTTCTCTGGAGTTGCTCCAGCACCTCAATGTCTGTCTTGTAGTGAGGGGCCCACAACTGGACACAGGATTCAAGGTGCAGCCTCACCAGTGCCGAGTACAGGGGGACAATAGCTGTTGTCCTGCTGGCCACACTATTGCTGATACAGGCCAGGATGCCATTGGCCTTCTTGGCCACCTGAGCACATAGGCTCATGTTCTGCCTGCCCCAAGCCTGCTGGGGTTGTTGTGACCCAAGTGCTGGACCTGATGCCAACAGAGACTGTGATTCAGGCATACTTTCACTGATACAGCAGAACTGGATTTTGCAAAAGGATTTAATGTAACACCCTTCATTTGACCTTCACATAGACTTAACTCCCTTAATTCTTTAGAATGATAGTTTCTTAGGATGCTTTCTTTCCTCTGGGCATGTCTTCTCTTCAGGAAGCTTAGAGAATAGTCCTCTCATCCTGTATCATATGCTCCAGAACTATCTTCTCTCCACTGATAAATGTTCAAGAATACTGCATTAATGGTTTAATATACTCTAGTCAGCTGTTGCAACAGCTAGTTCGTGCTCATAGACCTGAAAATCACACTGTTTTATAGTACATGGGCTAGTTCATTCCTGGGCTACTGAAGCTTGGAAGGGCTGTCATGCCCCAAGGGTGGGATGTGGCTTCAGGAGATGAGACCTCTCTGCTCAGTGTCCTACAGGTGGGGCTGCTCAGGGGCAATTTTTCTGATGGTCCGTTTTCTCTGCAAGCCACAGTCCAGCATGGGCCTGCACCTAGTTGTGGAAGAGCTTTATAGGTAACAAACATTGTGAACTTGCAAAAGCATGGGTTTTTAGTTTGGTGAGCTAGGGAAGAGGGAACAGAAAGTGAAGAACTAGACAGCAAGAGACAGCTAAGGAAAGATGGGAGAGCAAGAAGATGGAAATATTTTAGCAAAGACAGCGATTTTGGTAGTGAGAGTGTGTCACTACACACTGTTGCACAGCCAATGTCTTGGCTGATGTAAGCAAGATAATTCACTTAAAACTACTGTTTCAGGTGGTCAGATCCAGCAGCAGTGTTAGTCTATCCACACAGCCTACCTTTTCAGGCTGTTTTCTGTTCATAAGGGCAAAACACAGTATGATTTTTAAAGCAAGACTGATGTGCAAGATAATTTTAAGAAATTCTGCCATTTGAAAATCGCTGAATACACAAATTACATAATATGTAAGACCTGAACATATTTAAAAAGAAAAAAAAAGATGCAGACTCAAGTAATGTGAATTTATTTATACAAAAATGATGAATAACCACAGGAATATTTACAGCTTTGAACTGTTTTCATTTACAAAATAAAGATTCTATTCTTACATTTAGACAGTATGATTTAGGACTGCTTCAAATAAAAGGCTATTTGGATGGTAAATGCAGGGGGACAGCAGTTATGGCAAACAAATGCACTGAATGTGTCTTTCCAAATATCTCTTTACATTATTATGTAATATACATAGTGTAATAATCAAGTTTCCACGCACAAAAAATATTTAGTAAAATGTGTTCCATAGCTGCTCAGCTATCCATTTGTTTTAAGTCCTTTGGGCACAAAATACAGTTTTAAGTTAAAGAGAATTCAGGATCCTAGAACCTTTAATTTATCCATGAATAAAAATGTTAGAACTAATATTCAATGCTAATGTTTGTCTCATATTCTGCTAACCAATCTTAAATTAATTATGAACTATAGATTCTTATAAGAGGAGGTAGCCAAGTGTCTAAAAATTTCTGGTCGTGCTTTAGTGTTTAGTCAAATCAATAAGTAAATACTTTACTTTCAATGGTAATGCATCAAAATGGGATGTGAATTGGAGAAACAGACCAAATTTGAAAAGCAACCATCTGAAAATGTTATGCAAATGCCTGTGTTGCAGGTTCTTCATATGACACAAAGCACTAATGCTGAAGAAAAAGGAAAAGAAATATTCAAACATGTTTACAAAGACAATTTATTTAACACAGAATTAGACTGCAATATGTATACTACTGTTTTTAAGGCTCCATTCCAATCTATTTCTGTCACAGATCTTTTGATTATTCAGCTACTTCTGGAAGAAGTCCTCTGATTATCACAGAACATTTTAAACTATTTTCTCACTCTGCACCAAATCCTCTAGAGGTAGCTTGATGTCACACGAGGCAGAACTTGGGCATCTTGTTCAGTATGTTTTGACTTTTATTGCTCTGTTTGGCAGCAGGGAATATATCAAACCATAAACTGAAATTAAATTAGCTGGCTCCTAGCCAAATTTCTGATTCATTTGCTGGTTCATGACTTGCCATCTTCATTAGTGTGCAGTCCCTATGAAAATATTAAGAAGTTCTTCCCCTTGATACTATCAACAGGAAGAGACACATCACATCTATACCGGTTTAGTTTTGGATACAGTAAAAACCATGGCAGAAATCATCCTGAAGAGACATGCTAATAACTTATTTAGCTTGGTGAGCAGCTGGTTTTGAAAATTAAGTAAAGGCCCTTTATATGTAATAAGAGAAAAGTATTCACTTAGCACATTTGTATTACAATAAAAGAGAATAAAGGCTTTGATCAGTCCTACTTAATTTCCAACATTATCTGGTCAAATCTCTAGCGTTCCTGAGGAAAGTCAGATCTACAACTTTAAGTCCCTGATTCATAAGGTACTCTACTGAAATGCTCGAAGCCAAGGAAATTACTTGTATAGTTAATATTAAGCATTTGACTTCCAAGCCCACTACTGACTTAACAGAAGCTCTAAGAAATCAAGCTTCTTCAGAGCTCTGTTAGTATCTTAGACCTGACCTTGAGGTATTTGAGAGAATAAGAGAATTTTGGTTTCCATTTTCATTCTTGGCCTTTCTGTCATAATTACTAACTGTTCCATCATCTATTCTCTTTCCATTGTGAGGCCACGGAATAGCTATTAATGCGTATTCAAACTATTAATTGAAAGTTAATGGCTCTTAATTCTGTCACCAAAACCAGCTTGATTCAGAGGACTACCGACAAGTAGTAAAATTAACTGACTACACATGCATCGCATTTGACATAAAAATGGCTTCCTTTCATGTGCTTTTCATAGTTCTAGTTCCATTTATGCTATTACAGTGTTAAAAATCTTTCCAAAGTTAAATAGAATAAATGCACCAGAATCATCAGTAAGTATTTCCTAATGAGGTATGCTGATGATTTTCTTAAAGAAAAAAAACAAAACCCAAACACCTAAAACTGAACTATGTTTTAAAGTGTCAAAGAAAACAAATCATATTGTAAACAAAAGGTATTTCAAAGAATGGTATGCATTTTCAATGCCTTCTGCACTAACAAAGCTGTGTTGTCTTGGTATGGCAATTCCAGTTTAAAAATAATATTTAAATATACAATAGTTTAAAATTTTGGGAGAGGAGGGTGCATATATTTGTTTAATGTTCTTTGAACAATAGTTTATACAGTGTTTCATTTTTGTATACAGAACTCATGTGACACAAAGTTTTGAAACAAATAAGATATTTTGTCTTTTCTCTGATTATCAAAAATGTATTTTTACTCTGCTTTAAATTACTAGTGGAAACATAAAAGATAATATATCCTCCAATTTATTGAAGATAACTCATTTAGTCTCTTTGGCTTCTGTAGTACTCTAAGAGCTCTAGTGCCTTATCCCTGTAATTGCAAAGTCTGTTTTAAAATATTTTTCCCTTTTCTGTTTTTTAATAATTGAACTGTATTTTGCCTTTGTGATACAGAATTTGTTGTACTGTTTTAATGAACTGGTATGCATGATTTCAACTGCCATTCAAGGAAAGGAGCAGCAATATCATACAACTTCTCATAAAGGAGCTTACATAGCCAACAAAGATCCAAAATCTGTGAAATTCCTATACTGATCTGTTCTTGCTAAATTGCTAAATGAACATCAGCAGCTCAAGACCTATACACAAATCATGAGGAACTGTACAATTGCAACAGATCTGTTATGTGTTTTGCCTTTTTTTTTTTTTTTTAAAGCATAAAGTTTATGAATCTGTTGACCAACAATCTGCCATTCTGAGGACATGGGCACTTTGGACCTCAATGCAGACCTCACAAATAATTCTGCCCATTAAAGTAAACATTGGAATTTAATAAATAACACATTTTGTATCAACACAGAAATACATACAATTCTTTAAAAAAATATTACTTTACACTAAAAATGCAACAACTCCTAATCCTGACAAATATACAATTTTGTGTAGGTTGAGATGGCAGGATTCTGTTTCACTGAACAGTTGCTGTAGTCTGTTTTACCACCATCCTTGGATATTTTCCTTTAAATTTGCAGACATGATGCTGACACTGCTATAAGACAGTGCCTTCTTGAAAAGCTTCTATCCACCTGATAGAAAATTAAACACTGTTAGGAAGTTGCTGATTAAAGAGTAAATCTCACTGTTGTCAGTAGCTACAGATTCACACAAGAAGTAATATCATACTTGCATTACCAGTTGGTCTGTGAGTGCAAATGCCAATGAGTCCAAACATACAAAGCTTGCTGGCGACATATTAAGTATTGGTACAAGGCCATACGATAGAAACTTTTTTGTGTACCTCTCCCATACTGAAGTTACATGCACAAAAAACAGGTGAAGCTGGCAAATCAAATCCTCAAAAAGTAGGATATGCCAAAGTGCTGCATACTTTAAAAAACTCCAATACTGCCTTCTCTTATTTCACTGCAAACATGACCTGGGATGAATCAGGACACTACTGTAACTGAGGTATTTTTCTGCTGTCTGCATAACCCATGCCCTCTGCTTTTGCAGTAGGTACCAGGGCATTACTGATGACTAGTGGGGCTGAGGGAAGAGGTCACAGGGTGAAAGGTGGGGAGTAGGGGGAAGTCCCAAACAGCTGATCCAAGGTGTCTCAAACTGGAAATTCGAAGTTAATATTCAGCTACTTTTACTCCCTATAGCTGTGGTTTCTGTTCCTACTTGATTAGGAGGGTGATAAACATCCTCAGCTTCCCAAGGATGAAAAAATTAAAGTTCCTGATGCTACACAGACAAATACAATAAAAAATGGAATAATTCTGTCTTCTGAGTGAGGGCTGAACTCTGTGTATGTGAAGTTAAGGGACTGACATAATGACGATTTTTTTTCCTGAGTGAAAATTTTGCAAGAACTGAATGACACAAAGACTGTAATTATCTTTATCATGGAAATTGAAACCTATCTTAGTATTCACAGGGTATCTAAACATTAGTCACAGATGTTGGCTCTTCCTTGCCCTGAGCATTTAATTTTGTAACTGTGTGCATGTTCTTTGAATTCAAGCTTTTGGTATGAACACATTAAGCATATGTAAGTCCTCATGCCTGTCTGCACACACAACTCAAGCATCTACCTCTTACTTTTTAAGGCTCACTGTATTTTCCACTGCCATCCATACATTAAAAACAACTAAAGTGGAATACAATTAAAAAAAAAAAATCTCTAAACAGCTTAAGCATTGAACATAGCACTGGACTTCTAAAACCTCACTGAAAAATAAGCATCTGTTAAAATTTATTACTGCACTCATACAAAAGCATCAGATATTTCTTTGGCCCTATCAGGAAAAAATAGTGTCAACTGATGCTAACAGACCAATGGCATGTTCTTTGTTTTTCCTTTTAATGCTGTCAAAGCAGCATTTATTCTGGAGGTTCAGCATAAATCTCCTAAGGATATTAAATACTTGGAGAAAGCTCAAAATTCAAGGTACTTAATGTTATTCCTAGCCTCAGTAAAACACAGTATGTTCAATTTCAAGTTTTCCTACTGATGACAAAAGCCATTGTCTGAATAGAAAAACAAAGCTATTGAATGCCTTGGGGTTTTTTAGTTTGTTTTATATAGTACAGGAAACAAGAGAACAGTGTCTCAATGAACAAGGAAACATTTGTGTGCATCTGCACAAAATACTCCCCAAAATCAAATAAAGACTTCTAGATTTTTTTATGTAAAGAAGTGTCATTAAGCACGTTCTCAGCTGTTCAAAATTTTCAGTTGTCCTGGGCACCTTGTTTTTTAGAATGTCTCTATTTGTAGAAACCTGGAGCCACTTAAATGCTTAAGTATTAATAATAGACTAGTATGTATTTATTAATATAAAATTCATTTGGCAAAACTGCAGTGAAAGCAGCCGATAAGACAGGCATATAGGAAAGATAGCTTACATGTATTCCGTTTATGCTCATTTCTAGGTTACTCTAAGATTCATGTAACAAATGTTTTCTACTGATTAATGACCAAGCTTCTAGGTTATTTTATATAGAACACACACAATATATAAATTGATAAATATGACTCCAAAGTCAGACACATCAGCAGGACTTGAAATGAAACAGCTTGTGTAAATGTTCTTTGAATTCAAGTTTTGGTCTGAATGTATTAAGCATGCCTAGGTGCTCATTCGCATCTGCACACACACTTCAAACTTTGTTCCTGTACCTTTTAGTGTCTGCTTTATTTTTCACTGCCATATATACTCATTAAAAATAACTAACATTGACATGTGAAAATAAAAAAGGAATATATCAGTTAATTCTTAGAACACATTTTCTGGAATGAGCTAGGAAAGAGAAAGATTTCTTATTTTATCTTTGACTCTCCCAGTCTCCTACGTTCAGTCTTTTCCCGAAGAGAGTCTGCTTCCTTCATTTCAGAAGCATTTCAGAAGTCCTAATGAAACCAGAACCTCATGTTTTAAGTAATTTAAAACTTCCATTTACATGCAATATAATATAGATCTTTGGTACATATGTTTAATGTGTGATTATGAACACTCACCACTTCTGAATTTTCTAGAAATATGTAACAGAAATGAATTCAAGTAGTTTCTTACTTTTGAGCTGAATGGGGATCATCTGCTTTGAATATGTAAAATAAAGTGTTTTTGTGCAGTAAATGGAACACTCTAGACTCTGAGTTTTCATCTTTTACTTCACTGACTGTGAATCCAAGTAAAGGCTGGCTCTCTAATGCTGCCACATCCTATTTAACAAGGGAAAAAAGGAAACAAGACAAAATTAGAGTTTGCAAGACATACTAAGGCATGCATTTAGACTTTATTCATATACCATACCATTGCAATAGACTCTAAAACAAAAAAGTTGTTATAAACAGACATGCGCAAAATGCCGCTTTTTATCTTCTCCACGCATGAATCAGGAGACAGGAAATAACAAAACCTCATAGACTTCAACACTGCTGATCTTCTTTTCATTTCCCTGATAACAACTACCTTGTCTTTTGCTGTGTAGTCTCAGCATTCTGCTAGTAAAGAGTTCTTATATCAAAAGATCAACTACCACCTGGCAGCAGACCAAAGGTCCAACAACCTTAAAAGTGAAGTGGGATGCTGTTAACTGCACGGAGTATGCTAAAAGGAGGAGCTATGGATGCAACCTATGTTCTCAAGCACTGCAGTCAAGTTCCAAATACTTCGAATGGCTAAGCTTATTTCGCTTTCTGTTATTTCTGTTGCTGGAAATTAAAAGGGTAGGGGAAAAATAGTTGCTGAGTGTTCACAAATGGTAGGTTAGGAAAGAGTAGCAAGAGAAGTTGTACCTTTTTGTTTTCTCTTTATTTAGTTTCAAAACCTGGCTAAAAATGAAACCTTTCCCCTTCCTCATTCATCTCAAGTACTTACTTTTAAATTTTTTTTTAAATACTCTTGCCTTTTAGTTAATGAATACCATACAAAGCATTTTTGGAAGGGAAAAAACCCAACTATTTTCATCCTGTGCAAATTCCAAAACAGTGTTTTGTAACTAGGCAAGGTTCTGCAATGCTTACAGATAGAAGAAAAAAAAAAGCTAAAAAACCAAAGAATGTATATAAACACTGACAAATCAGGTGATGACTTTGGTAATTGCCTCTACAATGAAACAAGGGTGTCCTGTGAAAACAGCATGTCTTTATATTGGAAAATCAAGTAAGGCTGAGTAATCTCTTTTGCTGTCTCAGGTCTTTGTACCACTAATAGGTGGTTTTTTTACCACTGATCTTTATATCACTTGGAACTAACGTAAGTAGTTTAAGTGAGGTTTCCTGGCTAACGCAACACTGGACCTTCCCTTAAGACTCTATAACCAATGTCTCCTGCAATGGCTCATCAAGATGAAAAATAAGGACAGATATTCCTCAGTTTAAAGAAAATAGGAAAGAGGTAATTTTGTGATTGTGAGCTGCAAACTGAAGCTACTCTGTAAGGTTGATATCTCAGAGGAAGCCAAGCCAAAGAAAATTTAAGGTGACTGTCACAGACTAATATATCTTTCTTTACCTCTGCCAAAGTCTCCTTTGCAACTAACAGAAGAAACACAATGCTCTCAAATATTTTTCTAACTGATGTAAAATAATTTTTTCCACATAATTATTTAAGCTATTTTTAGAACT
>NW_020897714.1:12517299-12590458 GCF_003984885.1 Neopelma chrysocephalum
AGTTCTAAAAATAAAGGTTGGCAGGAACAACCCAGGAACAAATCTGAGCACAAACCAGGAAATAACTAGAGTGGATGTGGTGTGAGGGTGAAGAAGGGTAATTCTTTACATGGCCAGGATAGGTTGGGCCTTACATTTTGAAAGTAAGTGAGGAATAGCAATACCTTTAAACAGATGCTTTGGATGTTTTGCTCTTGAAAGCTAGTAGCACACTCTAACATATAATATAAAATTAGCCCAATATCTTCTGGTGCTACAATACATCCATATGTTACAAAACATTCAAAGATGCAATGAGGCTACATCCTCAGCACATACTGGGATGTGCAGAGCTTTTATACACACACACACACATTTATATTGAATAGAGATTATTCCACACTGCAATAGGACTACACATCCTAAATAAAAAAGCAAATGTCATTAGATAAGATGCATTTCTTTTTTTTCTACTGCATCACTGTGTATCAAATAACAACTCCAGGCTGAAAACAACAGTTTGAGAAGAAGAAAAGAGATTTAGTTTGCTCATTTTCCAAGCATTCAAAAGACCTTATGGAACTGCAGAACAACATACTTCAAGATACTTTTATAATGTTGGCTTTGCCACTAGCACACTGTGATGCATCCAAACAGACCCCCCCATGTATTCAGCTGATTCAGAACATACCTACAGCTGAGCAATGGTGTGCAGTGCAGAGGTACTCAAACTAGGTCTGGAATCAGAAACGGCATAGCTATATCAATGTATTATGGTATCAAGCTCACTGGGCCTTTTCAAAATACTGCATTCACAATCAGATCAAATACTGTAAGGTGATCTACTTTTATAGCTTGTTTCTATATCATAAAAATAAACAACTTTGTTACAAAGACAGTATTATCATTGGATATTTTATTTCTGATATGTAGTCTCTTACCTCACTAGCAGCATATGTGTATAGCACCTTATTTTTTATAACAAACCATAGGTGTTTCCATGGTTTCTTACTGCCCTTAGATCTGTGTAGGTAGCCACTCATTGTAGAGTCTTCTGTATTTGCTGAAACCTGAAGAGGAAAAACAAAATGAATCAACAAACTCTAAGAGTACAGGTTTTCACAGTACAGGGGTATTTTAAGGAAGATTTCCAAAGCCCTGCCTGTCAAAGACTCAAATTCTTATCTGATCTCAGGTTAGTGTTGCTAACTAACTTACATGGCTGAAAGAACAATTATTTTGTGTGGAAAATACTGTGGAAAGTATTACAGAGACATGGTTGATAGAAAGAGGCCATGAGAGAGACACTATAGCTCTGGTCCCACGGTAAAGGAAAACTGCTAGAAGGTCACTGTATCTCTGTGAAACTGTGTAGGTGACAGAAGAATAGAATAAAGCGGATGGGAAAGCAGAACAAATAGCAAATAAGTAACCATAAGAATGTGAAAGAAACAGCATTTGCGCAAATATAACTTAGGTAATCAGAAGCCAATGATGAGCTAGCGCTTGTAATATGTATGAGGCTAATTATTAACCTTTATAAGCACAAAGCCTACAGCAATAAAGTTGGATAAG
This sequence comes from Neopelma chrysocephalum, assembly GCF_003984885.1. NCBI lineage: Eukaryota > Metazoa > Chordata > Aves > Passeriformes > Pipridae > Neopelma > Neopelma chrysocephalum. The sequence continues at coordinate 12,518,854 of NW_020897714.1, forward strand.
TCATGATCAATCTCTATGGTCATGTATTCTTTTCCCGCCATCTACAACAAATGGTGACCTCCGACGTCTCGACTTAAAGAAACAGGGGAATCACGGTTGGATGGCAAGGTGTCGGAGCCTTAGCAGCGAGGCTGGTCAGAAAAAGTCGGCTTAAAGAGCGACTTCGGACCTGGAGCGTCGTATCGGTGAGCTCTACCGTACGTGCTGCCGAACCTTGAAGGGCTGCAACAGCGCGCTGATATAGGTATGGATAGGGAAGCAGCATAAAGTTTATTTTCTGAATTTTTGCAGAAAAAGGGGATAAAGGATATAGATCTTAAAAAGGAACTCCCAGGGTTGCTTGCTTTTGGATATGCTAAGGGTTGTTTTATTAATCCGCATACAGTACATTCCTTAGAGGAATGGCGTAAATTTGGAGATAAAATATGTGAAGCTGTTTTAGATGATGACAAAGTTGCAAAAAAGCTGGGAAAGCTTTGGAGGGTGGTTCATGATACATTGTTGCAACATGAGGCAGAGAAAAGAGCTGCAGAGCAGGCTCGTGGTATTCAGCAACAAAACAAAGAGTATTACAGAAAAGATTGGTTTTCTAACACTCCAGTCCCCCCGGCAGTTCAATCAGTCTTACTCCCATCACAGCCATCTGCTCCTCTTAAGGAGGAGGTGGGAAATCCAGATTCGCCTAAAGCTCCTGCCTCTGTGGAATCTACATCTGTGAGCGAAAAGTACTGACCCGTGGCCACAGCCCCCCCCTCCTGCTTTGGAAGCTAAAGAGCCTGTCCCTGGGGCACTTAGTGACTCGGCGGAGGCCATGGCTAAAGAGCGGAGGGAAACCTGGGCAGCGTTCGCTAAACATTGCCTGTCACAAGGCGATTCTCAAGGATTGCAGGCGGCAGAGGGCATGGCATTCCCAGTAATTTATAATCAAGTGCCAGGGGGAGGAATGACTGCTACTATTACTGCTTTAGACTGGAAGCTTTTGGCACAGCTCCGGAGTACTGTAAGTGAATTTGGTTTGCATGGGGAACCCACCAAACAAATGTTAGATTATTTTTGGGGAACTCAGCTCTTGTTACCTTCAGATCTCCGCTCCATAGTGAAAATGATACTTACAGAACATCAACAACTTTTGTTTAGTGCTTATTGGCAAGCGTATGCTAATGAAAGTGTTGCAGAAATCAGACCGCAGGGAGATCCTTTGCATGGTGTTACAGTGGATGAGTTAATGGGGACGGGGCTGTATACTAGAGGCACAAGTGCATATTGGAGCTGATAAAGTCAGAGAAGCGATGTCTTTGGTTAGGAAAGCATTAGATAAGGTTAAAGAACCAGAGGGAGTACCATTATATATGAGTCTAAAACAAGGAAGAAATGAGTAATTTGGTGAATATGTGGACAAATTGACAGCTGCTATCACTCGAGCAGGGGTACCAGATTACATGAAGGGAACTATGTTAAAGCAGTGTGTTTTGCAAAATGCTAACTCAACAGTTAAACAAGTAATAAGTACAGTGGGTCCTTACTGGACCATTGAGGAGTTATTAGAAAAAGTATTACAAATACCTACGGGAGAAAATGCATGTTTAGTCAATGCTATTCAGGATTTAGCTAAGGGGCTTAAAGAACATGCTCAGAGTTCCCAAGCTCAGGTTTGCACCCCTTCAAGCAAAGGCTAATAATTCTACAGAAGGAAAAGCTCGATTAAAATGCTACCGATGTGGAGCCACTGGACACATTCGAAAGGAATGCCGAGCGACAGGAGTTTGGTGTCAACAATGCCAAAACTCCACTCACAACACTTCTGCTTGCCGAAATCGTTCGGGAAACTCACGACGGAGCGTGAAGAATTGCAGTGGTTGCGCGCGGACACAAGTCGTCGCTGCAGCCCAGATAACCCCAACCAACAGTTTTTCACCGAACAATCCATTTCACGGACAAGAGAACAGCTGCAACCTGCCACAGCCAATAGTCCTGGATTACAACCCGCCACAGCCGGTAGTCTCGGATTGGACTTGGGAACAACAGTAGAAGTCACCTTGTTATCCACCCAACCTCAAAAGATTCCCACTGACATTTACGGGCCTTTGATAACAAATAAACAGGTGTTTGGTGCACTGCTGATAGGAAGATCATCAGCTAGTCTTGCTGGCTTATTTGTGTTGCCTGGACTTATTGATGCTGATTACACAGGACAGATAATGGTCATGGCATACACCATTTTTCCACCTTTGAGAATTCCTAAAAGACAACGCATTGCTCAATTGGACTCGAGCTGCTGTAAATGTTCCGAGCTCCAACCATAATGGAGACGGAAAGGAGGAGAGTGGAGGAGAAGATTCGCCTGTTGCTTCTACCACGACTGTATGAAATTAAAGGGTTACCCAAGAGCTTACGACTAAAAATTCGACAGTGTAATAGTTATGAAGAGTATATCCAATCACTGAATTCGCTGTATCACTTTTCATTAAGAGATTTTGGTATAGAGCATTGCTTTGCATGCAAAGAGCCAGGTTGCTTGGCCTGGATTGCTTTTAGATGTAAAACCTGTGGAAGCAAATGGTGGCTTGAGCAAATTAATTTGTCAGGTATTTGGTGTAGAAACTGTGCTTTTACATTATCATTAGAGACATGCATGTGTGAATTAGAGCAAACAACAGGTTTGCCAATAGCTGAGGCATTACGGTTATTTGAAGCTGAAGAACAAGGGGTATTAGCTTATTTGCGCTGGGATACTAATCATATTATAAAAAGATTGAATATAATCAAGAGTACAAAAATAATAGCGACTCGGTGTGGGAAGGACACACCCCTGACGACAATATTACCTGTCGGTCCCTTTGAAGGCGATCCACAACGATATCTAGATTTTTGTGTAGAGGCACATGGTCGGAGATTTACAAGAAAATGATGATTTCTCTATGGTTTTGGGTTTTAAAGACAATTCTAATAACACAAGGACACCCTAGTATCCCTGTTGGGCCCAGAGAAAACATTTGGGTAACGTTTGCCAACCAGACAGGCCAAATGAACTTCTGTCTAAGCTTAGCCTTAGCGTCAGATCCTTTTCAAACATGTTTGATTGACATCCCTTACCTTGATACAAGTGATTTTGCAGAATGGGTTAGCTCTAATCCTACCAAAACCGAGGTGGAATTAGCCTGCAATGTAACAAAAGAATGCACGAACGGCACCAAAGGTATGACGTCCCTTTTGTTAGTAGCTAGTCTAAACAGGACAATGATAGACAGCCCTAGTGAGTTACAGCTATTTGGAGCTGTGTATGGAAATGACTCTTGTTTTAGACTCAATATGAATAAGGAAAGGACCTTTCTACAATGGCAGCAAACGATTGGGAATGTATCCACCACGAACATAACAGCACAGAATCCTCCATACGATAATATAACCTGGTGCCAAGGCTATGTCAAAAATGTGTCGGTCAGTGTGACGAAGCCAAAATACTTACCACCTGGCTATTTCTTGATTTGTGGTAATAGAGCGTGGTCTGGCATTCCTAGATACCCCATTGGTGGACCATGTTACTTGGGAAAGTTGACTATGTCTACACCCACTATGAGACAAATAACGCAGTTGAAAAGAAAAAATATTCGGAACAAACGAGACACTGAATTTGATAAATATTGTAAATCAGTAGAAAACCAACCCATTAAATTTTGGATGCCTACGGCAAACTTCTTTGCATCCATATTTGCCCCCATTGGAGCAAAAAAGAGCTTAGTTCTTGTCCAGAGAACAGCTTGTTGGGTAAGGAATCAAATGAATAGAACCTCGAAAATTCTAGGAGAATTGGCTCATGATTTTGATGAAATAAGACATGCTGTTTTACAAAACAGAGCAGCTATAGACTTTCTATTGCTGGCTCAGGGGCATGGATGTGAAGAATTTGAAGGCATGTGTTGTATGAATCTTTCTGATCGCTCTCAGTCCATCTACCAAAAACTAAAAGAAATGCAAAATCATTTGAATGACTTTACAGTCCAAAAGGATCCCATTAGGGAATGGTTAGCAAAGTTAGGCTTAGGACCATGGCTCGCTGAGATTACTAAACAAGCTATTTCACTTTTGCTGATACTGCTAGCTGCTTTATGCATCGTTCCTTGTGTTTTTAAATGTATACAGAATATGCTAGCAAAGGCAATGAGTGATGTGTTTTTAACATTATCAAAAGAAAACGGGGGAAGTGTGGAAAATACTGTGGAAAGTATTACAGAGACATGGTTGATAGAAAGAGGCCATGAGAGAGACACTATAGCTCTGGTCCCACGGTAAAGGAAAACTGCTAGAAGGTCACTGTATCTCTGTGAAACTGTGTAGGTGACAGAAGAATAGAATAAAGCGGATGGGAAAGCAGAACAAATAGCAAATAAGTAACCATAAGAATGTGAAAGAAACAGCATTTGCGCAAATATAACTTAGGTAATCAGAAGCCAATGATGAGCTAGCGCTTGTAATATGTATGAGGCTAATTATTAACCTTTATAAGCACAAAGCCTACAGCAATAAAGTTGGATAAGTCATGATCAATCTCTATGGTCATGTATTCTTTTCCCGCCGTCTACAACAATTTTGTCTGCTACCATCTATCTGATCTGGAAGAGAGGTTTCCTCTGCCACTAAGGTTTGGAACTTAACTTGGATGCAACAGGACAAGAGAGGGCTGAGGACCATGTACAGCTGGAGAACACGCATTCCTACATCAGAAGAATCACAGAATCACAGAGTGGTTTGGGTTGGAAAGGACCTTAAAGATTATCTATTTCCAACCCCTCTGCCATGAGCAGGGACACCTTCCACTAGACCAGGTTGCTCAAAGCCCCATCCAGCCTGTTCTCAAACACTTCCAGGAATGGAGAGTCCACAACCTCTCTGGGTAACCTGTTCCACTTTCTCACCACCCTCACAGTAAAGAATTTCTTCCTAATATCTAATCTAAACCTACCCTCCTTCAGCTTAAGGAGGGTCCCCCTTGTCCTATCACTACATGCCCTTGTGAAAAGTCCCTCTCCAGCCTTCTTGTAAGCCCTCTTCAGGTACTGGAAGGCTGCTCCAAGATCTCCCCAGAGATCTCTCCAGGCTGAACAGCTCCAACTCTCTCATGCTGTCCTATTAGGAGAGGTGTTCCAGCCCTCTGATCACCTTAGTGGCCCTCCTCTGGACTTATTATGTTGGGCATTATCATGCCCTTATTGTGTCAGGGACCCCAGAGCTGGGTGCAGCACCCCAAGTGGGGTCTTACCAGAGCAAGAAGAAGGGAAGAATTCCCTCCATTGACTTGCTGGCCACACTGCTTTTGATGCAGCCCAGGACACAACCGGCTTTCTGGGCTGCAAGTGCACATTGCCAAGTTATGTTGAGCTTTTCATTCACGAACACCCCCAGGTCTCTCTTCCCAGGGCAAGCCTTAATCCACTCTCCACTCGGCCTATATTTGTGCTTGGGATTTCCCTGACCCATGTGCAGGACCTTGTGCTTGACCTTGTTGAACTTCATGAGGTTCACACAGGCCCACCTCTCAGGCCTGTCCAAGTCCCTCTGGATGGCATCCCTCCCATCCAGCATGTCAACTGCACCACACAGCTTGGTGTCATCTGCAGACTTGCCGAGAAAAATCACTTCCTCCCATTCCAAAGACCTCCAGTGTATATAGAGAGGTAGGGTTTAGATCTACCTTTCCTAGTCATAAGCCAAGAGCTGAGCTGGTGTAGGAGTCTTCTCACTGATTGTTGGTGCAGAGGTAAATCACAATTCATGGAAACACAGGGAAGCAAGAAAGAAATTACAATTTTGATTATCTATCTGAATCACAATCTCACAGGTGTTCATGCAGTTTACACACTGCTTCATAGTTCACATCCCTGCCTATTTAAAACTAAGGTCCAAACCACAGTTACAGATACATTTTGACTTTTGCTTCTAGAGAAGATGGCTAAAATATGGAATTGGTTTTTTGCATTGTTAATATTGATTATATAATACCAAGGCATCACTTTTGACCAATAATGCACTTACTTCTTTGAGGGCTGCAGGAATTTTTTTCTGCTTTCTTCCAGAGGGAATACTATGTAATACTGTAGACAAGGCACTTGATGGAGATTTATGGTTGACTGGGGATCCGCTCTTAGGAGTGCACTGGTTATCTAAAATGCACAGGATGAATATGTCACAGATGAAACACAGGCTGTTGATTCTTGGGCTTTTCTTCTTAAGGACAGCTAGCATTTTTATTCACATTACAGTGTTTCAATAGTAACACCTAACTACATTAAATTCAGCACTGAATTAATGGTTCAGTGTTATCATCAACACCATGAGTTAGAAATCCACAAATCACAATCAAACTAAAAAAAAGCCATAAGAACTTTAGAACTAAACAAGTTGGTCTTTTTTGTTTTCTTGATGTCGAACTACTCTTGCTCATAAACAAGGTGAAAATTAAGTCTTAAAAATCACACCAAATTTTTACAGCTGTCCTCTGCAGTTCAGTCTGTATTTTACCTCTGTTCCCCAACTCTGCTCTTCAGTTCTCTACATCTGTTAACTTCTCAGCTTTTTTCAATATGGATGCTGTAGGACTCCTCTTCCAGCATCACACTGTCATACATACACTTCTGGACATTCTCATCTCCAGAGCATATGCTGTCATTCTTCACTGCCACACACAGTTCCTTCATCTCTCTTGGAAGACTTCTGCAACACCTCACTTCTTTAAAACCTTTAAAACCTTTTTCTAGCAACACCCACCACTTCTTTACAGCCCAATCTGAAATGAGCAGTTTCACTAAATCTACTTTTAGAGTGGTCCCTGAACTTGGTGAGGCTCTGAAAAAATGAGCAGAGCAGAAGAGTCATGGGATTTGCCAGCTGTCCCAAACCTGTTCCGCAGCCCTTTTCCCAGCTAAAGGCACCTGCCACTGCCTGTAGCACAGCAGCCTCTAGTGCCCAGGACAGACACCTGCAGGTGGTCCAGACAATTGCCTTCCCGAGCACCACAGGCGCCCACAGCTACTTCAAGCGTTATCGATGCTGCTTTCCGCATCCCCATGGGATCCATAGGTTTATTATTTCACTGGGGCGTCACAGATTTCCTAATACTCCTGAGAGCTTGTGTCGAACTGGAGCCTCTGTCACAGGGAAGGGCAGCAAACTCTTTCAGTCTCTGCTTACATCTTATTTGTGTATTTTATACTAAATTATTTGGACATAATTCAGAGTAACTCTTGTGAGATGGAACTCGATTTCCACGTCACTGAGAGGTGTCTCCATTGATTTTATATTTGTTTCTGCATAATGATATGAAGCTTCTTCAAAGAGACATATTTGAGTTTTCTCAGGATGAGTGAGGACACTGATTCTGGACCTTCTCTCTAAGCAAATGTTATTACCACCACACTATCGAACCCTTGCTTTCCATAAGGCACCACACTCTTTGAAAGCATTTCAATGAAAACTGCTCTGGCTGTGGTGTTTTATATTGAAATCCATGTTGCCAGTCTTCAGTAGGCAATGGTTAGGAATTTGCCTTCAGAACTGAGGTACAGATATGCCAAATTCTTGAATTCCAGATGAGCTGAGGCTTGAGGTTGAAGAGACTCAGCTTCAATAAGATGAAAGCCTATGTTTTGACAGAGCCCCAGAGCTTAACTATCTCAGCAGCTTAGCTGTCAAAAATGAAGTTTACAGGCATACAAATTACAGAGAGAAAAAGTACACATGAATCCACTGGAAGGTCATGATAAGCTGCAAGGACATTAATATACACTTGTACCCTGTGATTAAAGAAAAGCAATGTAACACTAGTTATCTCAAAAGGAAAGCAGTATAAGCTACGTGTAATTACTGTAAGGTAAATGCATACATGTTTCTGGAAGGAAGAGCCAATGCATTGCAAATTAATTTCCTAGCTTGTTTGGCATCTTAGAATCTCAGATGCCTATCGCTTTTCAGGCACAAGCAGAATTAGACACTTGAACCCAGCAGTAAAGATGAAGCACAGATAAACCATGTTAATAAGGGTCACAAAAATAAGACAGACAGTTTGTGAAGATTTTCTTTACCTTGTTTTTGTAGTTCCCTGAAGCAATGATCACATACTCTTGCTGGCTGGTTTTTCATATAGTCTAAGCCATGTTTATTTGATGAACAAGCTTGACAGACAATCTGGAAACAAATAAAACCATTACTGTACACGATGTGCGCCTGTAAATAAGCAAATACTCAAAAGACATTCACTTCAGCACTGTTAAGCCCATCATACAATCTGAAATAGGCACTATTTTACAGTAAAACTGGTTTAAGATCTTGGATTTTTCCTGTGTCTTTATGTTCAACATGCTGCCCTTTCCTCCTCTTAAGTGATAAGTTTAAATATAAAAAAAACCCCACTGAACTATACAACTCAATAAGCCAATGTTAACAATCCATGATATAACAGAATAAGCCTACTGTGTTACTGAGCGTTTTAAATAAAAAAATTTAAAAGAAATGATTAAAAAGTCATTGTTCTCTTGATGATTTCTCAATTGCATTGAATTCTAATTCTGTATTCTCACTTGATTAAAACAAGAAAAATAAAGGTTTATTAGATGTATCTTTAATAAGTGTTAAATATAAAACAAGCTTGGTACTAACTTAAAAACAAAAATCATGATTTATCTTATGGAAATTAATGAAGAATATATTTCCTTATTTCAGCTAGCATTAATTTCTATTATGTAATTGCAAAAGCAACCATAAATAGCACCCTAGAATGCAAAATAAAAAAACATGTAACAGGTTGAAGGTTGAACACTGATCAAGTTCAAGACCTGCCTTAAGTAAAACCCAAAATCCAAACCCTAAACCACCAACCCCAACCCATTGTTTCTAATGCACATAATTGTGACATAGTACAGTGTTCTCTCAAAAAAGTGGTTGTGTGATGAGGTTCCTTTTGTGTTTGTCATACAAGGAACCTGAAGGACTAACAGAAAATCATGAAATCACCCAACCTTTCCGCATGCCCTGCAGTGATGCCTTCTCCATGTCAATGTGAATTCACTTGTACAGATCATACACATAGTGGCTCTGGTATCAGGAATCCAGATCGGAGCCTTTGATCCCAGCGGACTATCTTCTTCCTGTTTTTCTGGATCTGCCTGAGAGAACATAAGCAGAATACCTTTACATTCAGTGATGAGAAATAAGATTAATATTTATCAGAGATTATAGGAAAATGCTAATGATATTGAAAAGCCTTCTCTGACAAATTGTTATGGTCTTAAATGTTATCTACTATTTCATCAGTGACCATTGTAATGCAAGCCTGATAACAGAGCTGCATTTAATTAGTTCACAACAGCCCTGTGATTTTCAAGCTTTACCAGCCTACTTGTATCAAAAGCTGCTTTATTTTAAAATCTTTTCATTTCATCTTTCCGTTCACAAGATTACAAAGAGAAATGCAAAAGCTGGTTTGGGTTCTTTGGAAGAAAATAATTTTAAATTTATGAAGTAAAACACATTATGAAATAGTATTCTGTTCTATCATCTGTTCACTTATCATTTACCATCCTGTTTTATTATTCATCATGGAACGCCTCTTGTTTCTCTAAACACCTATAAGAAACTTTATATTCAAAAAGGGAACAAACCAACAATAATTTTGTGATATACCTCTTCAAGACTTTTGCTCGGATTAAATGTGATTCTCTTTTTTGTATATTCTTCAATTGACTTGGAGATAGCTTCTAACCACTCATCTCTTTCTGTAGCAGAACTGTTGGGGTAAAAAACCCACAAAACCAGTTTATTATTATTAACATTTAAAACTAAGCAAGTGTTGATTAGAATTTCATTAGCTTTATTACACACTGATGTAACTCTCTTCCAATTTCATTTTATAGACCATCCCCAATTCCTACTAAAACTGGCATAATTTTTTAACCGTAGCTATTTGTGTTGATTTATACTAAAAAGGATTTCTGTGTCTGTTGTTTTAATGTGGATTCCCTCCCTCCCTTTCCTCCTTCCAAAACACCCTGTGGTTGTTTTAAACTTGTCTGTCATTGCTTCCCCTTCTCCCTGGACCCTTGAATAGCCTGAATGATACTGGTATAAATGGTGGTTCCAGAACAAAGATTTGGCCTTCCCTCTTGAAGGCAACCTGAAATTTCAACAAGTCTTTTTTCTCCCTGCTTCCTTCTGTCTCAGAGTGCAGTTTGTTATACCCAGCCCTGTGAAACCCTAAGCCTCTGTCAGAAAAAAACCACACTGACTCTTCTCCTGCCTTGTGCTCCTGACTACTCCTACTACAGGTCATGCTACTTTTACATAATTCTTTTTTTTCCAAAATTTTCCATTGGATGAGCTAACTTAAAGAGATGAACAGATGAGCTTACTCTATCTCCTTATCCTACAGCTGGTGGATCACTAATCAAGAGCAAGGAAAACATCAGGCTAAAGTGGCATGGCACAAAGAGCAGAGAGAATAAGGAGTGCTCAGTACAGCAGGAGGTTGCAGCTATACTAGCTTACGTGCACTGCCAAAGCATCTCCTCTGGCCATGGGCACACCACTGTTTTCATAAATCCATGCTGTTCCTGCTGCAAAGGGCAGCCTACTGTCCTTTCAGCCACTGCGTCTTATTTTCACCCTTGTGCCAGAACACACATAGTTATGCAGTGGGCTAGACTGGGAAACAAATCCATATTAAAGTAAGCCATCAACCTGCCCTTCCTGTGGATCAGTTTACCAACTGAGTTCATCACACAGCTGAACAAGCACTTGTGCCAGCACCACGGAGAAGGCTCTGAGAAGGATGAAGAAGTTCTGTGGCAGAGAAACAGTTAGGTTGTTTGTTTAAGATGCCATGCCAGCTTTAAAAAGGGCTTCTAAAGTTTGAACAAGTATCCATTGCCAACATTTTTTCTATTCCCAACTTCTTGACTGGTATCCAATAAATTAATCTGTTTAATCCAAGTAATTGAATAGAAAGATATAGAAAGGAAAGCCAGGGAAGAGGAAAGCAATGACTTACACTAATGAGGGGTCTAGCACCAATTAATTAAACCATTATTGTTTAGTGGTTTTGTAGGTGAATTTGGAAGCTTTCACCATCTTTGAGCCTTCAAGGAAAATACTTTGAACTGGGGTTTTGAACTGGATGAAACTGAGTACTATAGAGAATCAGAGAGGACAAATCTAGTAAGGTAAACACATGGGAAGCCTGTAAGGCATGAGCAGAAAAAAAATATCTAGTGCACACACAACAACAAAATCAGAACAAAAGGAGAGGAAATAAGATACAGGCAAAGGCAAAGCAATGTATTATTGTCTGTCCCAATATCTCACAGTCTGAGTGGAACATTTTGTTCAGTTTATTTACTTTTGCTTCCTCATCCGGAAAGAACAACTGGTCTGCATTAACTACATAATATTCATAACTCTAATGAACTCCTTTGGCTTTTTTCAAAATCTGGTTACATTTAATTGGATTCCTGTAACTGTATTAAATTTAAAGTTGGCACAGTTTTTCAAGATTAAGCATCCCCCCCATCATGTGGAGATTGCTATTTATGGAGCAGCTAACACCCTAATATTTCACCAGGAAGCTTGTGCTTGGTAGGTTTGCTAGTGCTAGCCTTTAGGATTGTTTACAGTCCTTCAAAACTTAAGAGCAAAGGTGGTGCCACTGGCAACTGAATTGATGTAATGGTTTGCTGCAGCAAAATAGGCAGTTTCTTCCGCTGTCACTCCCAGGCCTCCCCCCACAGCTGCCCAGCCCTGCTGCTTCCCCTGCTGCAGCTCCAGTATCACTTCCAAAAGTGATCTGCTTACTAAAATTGCAGGGTTTTTAAACATTATTATTTTTTTTATTTATTTGATATTTAACATAACAGTAGAAAGCTTTAAATGGACTGCAGAGAGCCCCAGCAATGGTTACTACTGGCAAATGCGTGTGCTAGGGGCACACACACATCACAGCTGCTCAGTGGCCCTAGGAGGGCTCACAGACTTATACCTCTCTTGTTTCCAGGATCAGAGCACCTCTCCCAGCTGAGCTAGCCTTGCCTGAGCTATCCTTAGTGAAAGCAATGCAGCTATGTCTGCCTGAGGTAGCTCTTTGCTTGCCTTATTGAGGGGGACGGGGCCAGCTGGCCTCAGACCATGTCAGGCTGGCATGACTGTTGTCTTCAGGACCAATCCACTACTTCTGTGCAGTGCTGTATCATGCAGATGTGCTAATTCGTTCCTCTGATGAAGAGATTTCTAGTACAATACTGCACTGTACCATGAAAAACAATTCACATTCCTACAGATATCCCAGGAAAACTGAAACCTCAACCCAGACTAGATAAAGCAGAACACTAATGCAGTCAGTAAAACTAAACCTGAAGAGACAAAGACTTGTCTAGGTACTAATCTATACTTCTGTTATTAACTGGCCTACTTTGTATTAATAGCAATTTTTCACCAGCTTAATCACTCCCTTCTCTGCCTCATCTCTTAGGATCATTTCAGAATCTCTTTGGTGTACACTCCACATAATGCTTATTATCTGAAAAAAACTCAGAAGTGAAAATTGTCTCCAATGTCTTTAATACTAATTTGAACAGTTTTGCAATTGAGATTTTTACCACATGGGAGCCAAGAAGCTGTTAGAATGAGGCATCGTTCAAAGGAAGATGTAGCCTGTATTGACAAGATCCAGATTCTTTTCACTTTCAGGATATTTATCAATAGGAACAACATAATTAATTGGGAAAAAATATATGCAAGCACCTGTTGCTGGTAGTTTTTTCAACTGTTTCCCTCCTACACCACAATAGGCCCAGTTCTGCTTACAGACAGAAAACAATCTGAAAACTGTCATTTACATCTGGGGCCCCCAGCACTTCCTTCTTGCCATGCAAATGCAACCTCCCTCTATCACTGTTGTGTAACTTAGGGCTCTGGCACACCCATAGCTTCCAGTAAGTATAAAAACAATACAGCTAAATGCTCTCCAAAGATGCAGCATCACTAAAAAAGAAAAAACAAATCAGAGTAGCCTTAGTTGGTAAAATGAGGTAAATTCCAGCAATTTCAAGGTCAAGACAAAAGCAAGTCACAAACCATGCTGAATTTGATTAAAATGTTATATGTAGGGGTTTTCCCCTATGAACCAGCACATATTTCACAGGAGTTGATTTTAACCTACCATTTAATCAGTTCCTCAAAAAGACAAGTCTATCCTGTTTTGTGGAAAACAGGTAGCTTGTATTTCAAGATGATATTTTCAGAAGTTCCAATGATTTTTTGACAATTTTTTAAACAACTGAATTAAAAGTGAAATGCTGTTTCAAGTCAAGCAGAGATAAATCCACATTGTCTACTGCCATCCCATAAATGCCTTCACGTATCCCTATGACATCCAGTCACCAAGGCATCTAAGCAGCACAGACCTGCTCATATTACACTGGAGCAGAATCATACCCTAAACTGTGAAATGCACCTTTTTTTTTTTCCAAGTGTGCAGAAGAGCTATAAAAAATATTTGAGTTTGTTGAAGAAATATAAAATTCTCATTTCAAGTGTGTTGTTATCAATTACTCAGGCAATTGAGCTACTTCCTTTGGCAATTTTGACAATGTTAACCTTGGTCTACCCCTCAGCTACAGATACTGCTATCTTTATGCAGACATTCTCATGTTGGTATTTACAAGGTCACACAAAAAGCAGCAGTCTGCCCTTGCTCAGCCTTGCTAAACAAAGGAGAGAACATGTCTTTCTTCATTGGTATCAGCACTGTCACAAATGTCAAAATATATAAAACTTCAACTCAAGCACAGTAAAAACAACAATCCACAAAACCAGGCCTTTGCTAAAGGCATCTCGGTGAAGGTGACCTGAGCTGCTCCGGTTTAGTGGCCATGTATCCTTTTGCTGCTATATGGAGAATTTGGTTTTCTGGTAAAGACAAGCACCATTGCAGTAATTGTGGCCATTTCCATAATTTCAGGTTCACAAGATCTGTTTCCTGTTTCAATTGCAGTGTTATTTTTGCTAAAAGATCAGGATGACTTCTTCCAATGTATATCAGTTACCAAAAATAACATGAAAATTTATTGTTAAGCTTCATATCCTGTCCTGTAGATGCAGTGACAGAGCATATCAATAACTCTGGAAGAACAAAAAATACTGAAAATCAAAGCCTAAAATTAATTTAATTGAAACCCTCTCAAGGAAAGGCAGTGCAAGGATAATATTTCAATGTACGTGAAGTTTCTGAAAGTGTAGCTAAGCTGAAAAAGAGGAACCAAATGAGGGTTTTATTCACTCTGATTAACCGATTCCCTTTATTCTGTAATCACTCTAGGCAAGGGTAACTTTTCATTACATTAAGCCCAAAACAAGCTATAAAAAGCTTGTGTGGCCCGTTTGAAACCACACAGTTTTAAAATCATTATCCATTTGGAAGACTTACCTCGCTGAAAGAATGAAGGATCTCTCTACGCTTTCAATGTTCAGTTCATTCTGATAGGCTTCCTGGGTTGGCTTTTTAACCTTCAGCCAAAAGAGAAAACTTTACATTCAAACTAAAATGGTACTTCTGTTGTTGCTTTAGTTTTACTTCCTGTAAAATCTCTTACATTTTTATTGCAGAAAGGGTACATTGGAGAGAAAATACTCAGAAGAGGAGATCATACACCAGTCCAGAGGGCCTAGCTACACCAAGATTACATGCAGCCCATCCTTTTATTTCACTGTAGTTCCATACAAACACTGGAGACATACAGGGGAATGAAGCTCTCAGAGACCTTCACTGTGCTTCAACATGCCCAGGCCATGTTTTCCAATAAGCACCTGCTCCAACTGGGAAAAAAAAAAAGGCACTGCTGCTGCTGCAGGACAGGATTTAGCCCACTGGTGTACCCCAGAGTGAGCAAGGCCTGCACCACCCTGTTGATCTTTCTGAGCTACCAGGTTTCAAACATAAGGAGGTTTAAAAGTCAAGAGTGGTTCTGAGTCACTACAAGACATCTGCTGGCAACAGAGATTTTGCAGCTCTGCCTGTGAAAGCTTGGACCTGGGTGCCAAATCTGCACTGCAGCTGGACTTGGTGATTTTTTCTGACAGGACCAAAGACAATGATTCCCAAGGCAATGATTTGTTGTTCCCACTGTCATGTCAGAGTGTGTGTGCATGTCCCTTATTGCTACACCCAGAGGGGCTCAGGGCTTCACTTTGATGCTTTTCACAAGGGCTCAGAAACAAAAGCCTTATCTTTCCTCACAGTTAGCAAATCTTTATAAACCAGAGATTTGACCCACCAGGAGTTTATCATGCAAAGACGTCTAATCTCTGGTTGTGGGCAATAAAAAGCAGTTAAAAGGAAAAATCGAGGCAGTCTAAACAAAGTACAATACGAAAAAGAAGTAGACAAACTATTTCAGAGTAGGACAACACTGGGTGAAATGCAGCTGAGATGATCCTACGGCAACAGAGTTTTTTAGGGAAACCTAGACAGCAATCCCCACAGGTCATATTATACAAGCAATGTTAAGCCTGTAGGATTGCTCTGGAATGTAAGTATATTTAATATCTCTTGCCAACAGTAAACATTGTTGTGTTTTGAAAATTTGAAGGCCTGAGTTCAGGTAGATTTGGAGAAAGACTCATTTAAACAAGTGACTCACCTTCATTCCAGCCAAGGACAACATATTGTTGAGTTTATACATCCCTGACTGGACTGGAGTAGTATACAACAGGGCATCATTGAACTGTAATACAGAAGCAATGTTTTTAATGACTAAAGACTGTTAAAAGACAGGTAATTCAGATGCATTTTACTGGAAGTACAGAACTCCTACACCACTGAGATAACTGCCCAGAAGGGCATCCTCTACTTCCTATTATTCCACTTAGAATCCAAGAAACATTTTCATGTATGAATTAGATAACAATAGGTATCTATTTATATCCTCCTTGTGTAAATACACACTTGGCACATGAGTAAACAGTGCAAAGATGTCAAAGAACAGGCTGTCAAAATGGACAAAAATGTTTCTCATGTACACAGCCATATGATATAGCAAACTACTTTAAAGGGATATTAGAATTAACCATTCAAACAAACCAAAATAATCCAGAAACTTGGAGATAGCAGAATGGAGATTAGCAATTTATGATTAAAAGGACAAACTTAATTATATGTACCATGTGAATTTTACCAGTTTAAAGTGCATCTACTGTTTATTTCCTGTTCTACCAGACTCAGATTCATTCTGCACACTTACTGAACAGTTACTAAGACTTTTTTTATTTTCTGTGCTGTTCAACCCATGGATCCAAACTTCATTTACTGCACAGAAACAGACGCCAAAACCTGAAGTGTCTTGTAAGTTTTTGCTATGATGTTCTTTGCAAAATAACTAAACGTTTCAGGAGCCTTACTAAATCTTCACAACATAATCAATGGAAAAATCACTGCTCAAGTGTCTAAAGGTATAAACACTAGTCTGTACCATTTATATCTAAAACAAACAAACAAACAAAACTAAAAACCCAAACCAAACAAACCCATTCCCCCAAAAACAAAACAAAGAAAATCCAAGCCAGAGACACTCAAATTAGCAACATGTAATTTGTGAAGGTCAGCTCAGGATAGCACTAGATTTTTGAGAGTATTACCATAACTGATTCCATGACTCCCTAGGGAAATATTTATTCATACTATAGTAATCACAAGACAGATTTCAGCCAGGACTGTGGACCAATAATGTCATAAATTACACATGATAACAGCTGCTTTACTGTCTAAATAGAAGAGATAAACAAAAGGTTCAAGTGGAAACAGAAACTTCAGAGATGCACAGAAGTTTCAAAATAAAGCAGTAATAGAGACAGGAAGAGAACCCAGCACTTAACTTCCATCCCAGTGCTCTACTCAGGATGCATGGGAGCTCCTGCAAGGGAAAGGAGAGAGGAGGAGGGAGGGAGTGGGGAAGGAGAAAGGAGGAAGAAGGGGGCAGGGAGGGGAGGGAGGGAAGGGCGCAATAGCAGTGACAGAGTTCTAGGTTTCAAGACCTGGTACAGTTAAGTGGGATGGAGTAACTGTGTTTGTTTCCTCACTACCACAGATAATGTCTTCTCGTAAAAGCTCTCAGATTTTAAATAAGCGTTGTTCAAAATAGTACATTTTAGTGAGAAACGGTTTTCTACTAAAATTAGTGCATGTGCCACAGATGATCTCTCTAAATTAGAACTAAATAAGTAGAACAGCAACAATTGGTCATTTTTTCTACTACTTGCAGTTATTAGTTACTTATGTTTACAGTGTAATGTTTCAACCATTTAAAATTACACTCGTATTAGACACACAGCAACATATACAACATCTTACCAAAAAAAACATTCGTGGCTGCATGACCTTCCGTGACAGCTTCATCAGTGTTCCCTCTTTCAGAAAGACCTAGTAAATTAAACAAAATTAAAATTAGGTTTTTAGGGTAGAAGCCATGCAAATGAGCTGACTTCTTCATCACTATTATGATTATGATTATTATTACTACACTAGAGGTGCTGCAGAAGTTTTGGGATTCAGGGTTCCCTTTCTGAGAAAACCTGTTTATCCTTAGGTTCCTCTAAAAGCGAGTGTGAATGACTGCATTACAGTTTTCCACGCTGCACTTGAAACCACAACAAATACAAGGTTAAGCTTGAGGACAAAAACCTGCCTGCAAGGTATCTAAAAAATGTCTAAAAAACACCCCACACATATGGAGTGGCAGTATTCACTTGACTGTTAGAACTGAATAATAAAGCAATGGACCATTTTTCTTCTTGGTATGTGCCAGCTCCAGTCCTTTGCTTGCATATCATCTGTGCTGCACTTTACTGCAATCTGCTGAATGCCATCTGGAGGACCTACCCTTCCTGGTTGTACGATCTCATGGTGTCCGTTTAAACTGTATTGGATCTGCATGAGTTTCTGAAAGTTATCCTATGGGAAGAAAAAGCAGAAGATAAGTACTTGCCCTTGCATCCATGACTTTTTTTTTTTTTTAAGACCAGCTTCATAAGTCAAAATACTTACACCCTGCTTCATGATGTCATTGGCATGGTTTGCAACTTCTATGACAACAGCTAAAGCATCTGAAGGATGAAGAAATAATGCTTTGGTTATAGCGACTAGTTAGCATTGGTATTACGTAAAGCACAGGTACAATATTGCATTTCCACATAATTCCAAGATTTAAGGACCTGATTGTACAGTCACTGCATTCAGAAGCACTTCCCATAAATCCCAGAATCTTTCGATCATGGTTTAATAAATATGCTCTAGCAAGTCATTGCTTCAACTAACAGTGTCAATTATTTCTTACAGCTAATCAAAACAGTCCACAAGCAAAATTAAATCCCAGTTTCTCACACAACAAATTACTTACTCTATTTACAGGAGAAAAGTTAACAATATTTTAACAGAGACTATGTAGGGACTAAGTTTTTTCCGTTTTACCCAACTGCCACCAGTGCTAGTCACAGAAGACCACCTAGAAAAATTATACAAATCTTTGCCATTTCTTTCTTCTGCCTTTAGTTTTACTTCACCCTCAAGATACCAGTCAAATATCATGTGAACACAGTGAGTGTTCAGTCCAAGGATCCATCCAAGGATCTTATCCAAAAACCTGTAATTTACTTAAGTAGAAAAAAAGAGACTTATTGAGTTGAAAGCTAGGACAACTGTTCTGATAAAATGTAGTCTCTAAAGCATTTGGCACCTTCTTCTAAGTAATTCAAGTACACTAAGGCACTTCAAAGAAAGGACCTATATTTGGTTGAAAATGCACAGAGAAGCATACCAAACCAGGTAAAAACAAAGCCTTAAGGTTTTTTTCCCAGGTAATAATTAGAGTATTAGTACTGTAGAATGCATACACTTCCCTTATTGTTGAGTCATATTTGGAAAGAAAGCATGTTGAAAGAGATAGCTGTCTGAACTGAAAGGTTCAGAAGGTCATGAAGCCTTATAAGAAACTTAACAGATGTGAACAAAAAGCTCGTCCTAAGTCAATCTAAGGAGAATTTTTGTACAAGATTTTCATGAACCAAGGCAATGCAAGAACAGGAGTCAAACAGTTAAAATACATAGCAGATATCAAGCATTTGATCAAAATTTAAGTTTATATAGAGATATCATAGCATCAACTGAGCCTGCTGAAAAAGAGCTGGTGGTCTCCTAGTAGGAAATATAAGAAATGTTGTGCTGCTTCAGGCAAAACACTCCCCAGCTCCCATCTGCATGGAATATGATGAAGGGAAATTTAGCAAATTCATTAAGACAGAAACGAGTACCTCAATCTTTCTGTTATATGTTTCTTCATCTATCAGTTATATCTATTAAAAACTTAAAATTTTACTCACTGATTTCAAGGAAGATTGAAGAATTTTAGAGAAAATTAGAAAATTTTCTGTTTATTGAAAGGAAAGTTCCAGGATCTCAGGATCACTGACATAGCCAAGACTAAATGAATCTAAATAACAACATAAAATAATCTATAGGGATAAAGGGCATTCCACTTATACCACTTAGCTGAAGTAATGTATTCAAATGAAGATTATCAAGAAGAATTGTGCTATTTTGGAATTTTTCCAAGAACAGTAACCACAACCAAGCCTAGTCTCCCTCTTCACTCCCCCCACCAACGGAATTTAAGAACTAAGCAAAATCAGAACCAAGTTAAGCTTAAACATTACAAGAACTTGGTGAGTAAAGATTAGATTTTCTTTTCTTTACCCAGGTTCTAAGATAGACTATCAAGCATCTCAAATTAACACTCTTATTGTTACAACTAAGCTTCAGCTTTTATCTTTGAGGTATGAAGGGAGAGAAAAACATTGTGGAAGGTACAACTACAAAAAATAGAGAAGCTGGAGAAATCACAAGAAAATGTAAAGTAAAATATATATTTAAGTTGCTCACTTTTCAAGTGGTCAACTATTTAATGTGCAACACAAGCATTAGTTTGTTCATAGCCATAAGAAGCACAAGATGAACTTAAAGAGACATCGGTTAAAATATTTTTGGCTTCTATCTTCACTGTACTCAAACAAATATGTCTAAATGTCCCAAGAAGGATATTTATTCATATATTTTACAATATTGTATCAGCAGACAAAGCAAACTTGGCTCAGTGCACTGAAGGCACTCATTGAAGTCCAATCAACTACAATTGCACAACCCTCCTAAACGTAATGGGCTTGAACAAATGTCACTAAAGAGTGAAATAAGTGACAGGGTCTCATGCAAATGAAATGGAAACATTGACTGGGAGCATTTTTGTATTGCTAAGGCACACACTGCAGAAGGAAACAGCCTGAATGTGCACTGCATTAATATGCTTGAGTTAAACCTGTTTAATCCCACACTACTATGAAACGTGTGGTCCCGTCCTCTTCATCACCAACTATTCCTGCTCATTTCCTTTGATCTCCTTTTTCCCCACATGCAGGCAAACTTGTGTAAGTCACCTGTGTTTGTGCAACTTGTGACAACTCAAAATGGAGAACTCCTCAAGTTAAATATAACTCAAGGCAGCTCCTTTATCTTGTTCACTCCTGCCACATGAACACTTGTTCTGGCACAAGCCAGAGAGAGGATGAGGCCAGAAAGGCTTATAGTTGGAGAGAGCAGCTGGTAGACAAGCTGCCTATCATGAAAGGTCTACAGATGCAAGGACTGTCTCTTTCAATAGCAGTGCCCAAAAATATCTGTTTAAGCTGTCTGGGGAACTTCACTCTTACCTCTTGGGTGAGCTGATATGACTGTCAGCTCCACACTTTTTTGAAACACAAGCTTGCAATCTTTTAGTATCTCCGCTGAGAAACTTAGAACTAAATAGAAAACATTTCTAGTACTGACTTAACATTTTGCAAGCACTTAAAATCTGGAAACATCATAAGTACACAAGCTGTTTTTTCTTTAAACAGACATTTACCTTGAGTATCCCTATAGTCCGCAGATTCTTCTAAAAGATTCTTTAAATAATCTGTATAAAGAAAAAATAATATAGATATAGTTTTGTTAAATAAATAAACACCACCAAAAAGTAGTAAAAAACACCTTTTTCCTGAAAATCTGCTTTTCAGGCAAATCTATGCCACAAAGATCTACTACCTAATCTTTTAAATCTGTCAAAGTAATAACAAAGTGAAACCTAGCATTTCCATAAAGAAAGTATGTCTTTGTATTTGCTCAGTGAAGAGATGACTATTGAAACAGTGGCTTTCTCCAATGACAAATGGTACATTGTATATATTATTCCAGAAAAAAACAAGCAAGTGAAAAATAAGTACATACGTGCAATCACATTTAAGCTGAAGGAAAAAATTTTGAAGATTATAGATATTTGCCTGAGCACCTAACTTGTTTATAGAAGCTAATAAAAAAAGTAGTCCATTACAGAAGATCTCATTATGATTAATATTTTTCAGTAATAAAAATAGTATATGCCCCTCAGTGTTCAAATAGGCATTTCTGGTTTTCCATTATAAATGTAGTTCAACCACGAGATGGCACCCTCAATCCATTGAAGACTTGGTAGTTTTAAAATCTATTTTACTTAGCATTTAAAATTAACTCCAAACGTATGACTATACAAAAAAACATTCCCTTTGAGTTTCCATTCCCTAGTTGAGTGTCTAGTTCACCAGGAAGTGCAATACCGTGTCAAAGATTAATATATATCCTCAGTAAAAAGTCAACTATTTATTCTCTATACTCTACAACTTTGAACTGCTTAAAATTGAAAGCAACAAAACCAGAAACATTCAAAGAAATATATGTTAGGTTGATAAAAGCAACAAATACTGATTTATAATTACCTTTTAAATGAGGTATTAAGATAATAGAGGATCTACTGAAAACTAACTATATGCTTTGCAGTTGTACAAGTTTCACGCAGGAGTGAAATAATTCAACTCCCACATGCTTGCCCTACCCAAATTCATTCTTTTATTCAAAAAGGATCAGGAGCCAATTGTTCCTGCCTTTGTAAGATGTCTTGCTTCATGCATGCCCCTCAGAGACCGCTCAGTGTATTATAATCTTCTCCTCATGCACAAAATTAAAAGGGAATTATGAAACATGTTTCTGCAGTAGAATTGCTACAAAGAGTGAGAGAACCTGTCATGTTTAATGAAAGTTTTGAGAAAAACAGA
The DNA here is from genome assembly GCF_003984885.1 of Neopelma chrysocephalum. NCBI lineage: Eukaryota > Metazoa > Chordata > Aves > Passeriformes > Pipridae > Neopelma > Neopelma chrysocephalum. The sequence goes on from NW_020897714.1 coordinate 12,541,057, forward strand.
ACTACAAGAAGAGAAACATTTGGCACTGAAATTTTATTTTTTGGCAGAGACCTAAGGGAGGATCCAAGGGAGAAGCATGAAGAGCAGGTTGGAGTGAAGGAAGAGGAACCAGCTGGGAGGCGTGGACGGAGCACTGGGAGATCTGGCTGGATGGGCCAGGGAACGCCCACAGCTATCTGCTCTCCTCAGAGTTCTGCCTGATCATTAGCAGGCCCTGGATAATGTCTGATCTTTTAAGACAAGTCTGACACGGCACCAAGACTTCTCCAGCTATACTCCATTAATATTGCATCTTCATGTCCCTCAAGATCTCATGCTGTAGTAGCTAGCAGACATTCTAGAGCAATATTTAGCGCAATATTTCCATTAAAAAAATGTAGTTAATCTTGCTTCGCTTTGGATTATGCTGGCAAGAAGCTTGTGTAAGAGAAAAAAAATTAACAGGAAGTATTTTGAAAAGAACTGAGAAGAATTCACAGTTTTTAACTTGGTTTAACCTGTAGGAACCTGTCGCAGATATGACACCAGCTGTCCTCTCCTGCCCTGCCTGCAGACAGGTGCTCCCTCAAGTTGGAGCTGTGCCATGCTGCTGAGGCAGAGCACTCTTGGGACTCCACCACAAAGCCAACAAATTAAAGCTTTAAAATTGCAACTTGATCTTCATTGGGGTCAGCACAAAGGACTCCAGCAGTAATCTCCCAGTGTAAAGAATGAGTCCCTACAGCTTATACAAAAATAAAAATAAACCTGCCAACCACTCGCTCACCTCTTCGGCCTGGGAACAAGAGGTAAGGTGGGTATATTTTCCTCATCTGCAAATGTACAGCTGGTTTTCTATGACACTGTCCCTAGTACATGGAGAAATCCAATTTAATATCCAAAGTAATTACAGTGGTAACTTAAAACCAGAGACCCAAGATGGGAACTAATTATTTTTTGGCATAGTCATGCTTTATGACATGTTCCCCAAAACAACACTTTACATCACTCAAAAACGTTTTGGATGGGTATATTCTTGCATTTTAAATTATATCATCAGTGAATATAAGAGAGAAATTTAGAGATTTTAACATAACTGCATTAATTTAAAATTCTGCAGCTTTTGTATTGCAAGACTGGAGCCAATAAAACAACTGTAAAATCCTGAAAATGATAAGTAGCTAATTTTCATTGTAGTACTCTTTATGTGCATCTGGTAAGTGGACCTCAGTTCATAGCTAAAACTCAGCTTCAGAGAAGCATCAGAACAGATATTTTTAGTCTGTTCTGTGAATAAACACTGGAAATTCTGTGCTTGCAACAGCTTTCTGGCAGTACTGGCATAAACTATGCAGACAAGCCAATTTCAAAGACATGAAAAACATTACAGAAAAATTTTGCAAAAATATTCCTAGATAAAATAAGTACAGAAGACAGATATTAAGATGAAACGGTATCTACTGCTTTTGCCAAAAAAATTTTCTCCTCTGAAGCATGCTCTAGTTGTTCAGACTAGACAGATCTTAAGTATACCTTCAGAAATTCGTAATTCTGCCGGATACACCAAAACACAACAAAAATCAACAAAAAGGCACACAAGTACTGTTTTTGTGATGAACAAAATTTCCTTATGTTCTTCTACCTGACAGCAGCCAGTAATTCTCTCTTCTTGCTGGGGGGCAGTGACTATCACTTCTTCTGCTGCTTAAAATTATCTTATGCTTCATTAACTGCCTTTTCTCTTGGGTTGTCTAATTTAACTAAATTAAACTCAAAGCAATTGTTCCCCAGCACATAACTGGCCTTGAGTCTGACAACTCTACTTCCAACCTGAAAAGCAGCAGTGTGCCAAAGGCTTATTTTTCACCCCCCTCACTATATCCCAGTTAAGGATAATTAAAGACACTCTCTCTTGACACAAAGACACAACCTTGTGTTGGGAAAGAGAGAACAGAGACTTATCCTACGGCAATCAAGAACCTGTTCATATAGCACAGTCTCAAGTCATCTACTCAAATCTTTTTGAGAAAAGAGAATCACCTCTCCTTCATTTCTATATGAAAACCCTGAAAACCCATCTGATCTTTGCTGTATAGAGCTTGAGGCCAGTATGTGAAGAAGTGGAAGTCCACTTACTGGACTGGAGAAGCTGTATAATTAAAGAGAAACACTGCTGAGCCATGCCTTTCCTTGACTGATTTATGAGCCCACCTGCTCCTGCTTTGGTTAGCACAAAAGTAACTCCACTTCAAAGCACAGCAACAATCTTGTGATGTGACCGAGTAGCAGCAGGTTACCAGTACAAAGCTGTCCCACTGAAACAGAACATCTAAATAGGAAGAAATCCCTGCTGATTTAGGCCTGACAGCTTCGTTTCCTGGATTATTTTCACTCCTCTGCTCTGACCCTCCTCCCCACAGTTCCCCACTGTCTTCAGCCTGGGCAGCTGCTCCATTGCTGCCTCTCACCCACTGCAACAAAAGAGATACGAGTGTTTTGCATCCCCCCAGATGTTCATATAGCACAAGTTTATACAGGCATTGCTCAATATTACACAGAGCTGTTGGAAGGTAACAAAGCAGATGGGTCATCCACACAGCTATGGAAGAGTGAGAATCTCAAGGACAACAGATGTGTGATAGATTGAACAGGCTGAATATTAAACAGATCCAAAATGACCACTCTCCAGCCCCAGTACAATTAAATTCTTGGTCTGACGTCTTTTATTGCTTAAACAGAACAAGAGAAAATCACTTTTCTAAATCCATCACCAGCATGGCAATCCCCCCATTCCTTTCAATAGCATTTACAGGTGTATTTAAAGCTGGGCAGCCACAGTAAGGTCTGCAGACTGGGGACACCCACAGCAACCCCCCATCAACACAGAATGAGTTTTTATTAGGGTCTAAAACAGCCTGTTCCAGCCATCATCATGGCTAGGCTTCGCGAACGAAGATTTGGGAAGGGCTCTACCCACATTTCTTGCAAGCGCGTTGGTGGCTAAAAAGGCCAATACGAGAAAGGCATGACCGGTTGCAAAAGGCACAGCAGAAAGACTCCTTGGATGGTATATTCTGCAAGGCTCGATTTTTTCTGCGTTGTCTTTTCTCCTCAAGAGTGATCCTGCGTGCTTTCTCAAAGGCATCAGCAGTGTTATAGATGGTGTGTCTCCAGGCCTCCCGATTGGAGGCCAGAGTAGACCAGTTATGGTGATCAATATGCCCGAGGTTGAGTTGTTGTTTCAGGGAGTCCTTGTATCTTTTCTTCGGGGCTCCTCTCTTCCGGCAGCCAGTGGCAAGTTCACCATAAAGCAGGATCTTAGGGAGTCGGTGGTCCTTCATCCTGGAGACGTGCCCTGCCCAGCGCAGCTGCGTTCTCAGTAGCATGGCCTCAATACTTGTGATTGCTGCCTGTTCAAGAACAGATGTATTGGTCACATAATTTGACCAGTGGATGTTTAGGATTGTACGGAGGCAGCGTTGATGGAAGCGTTCTAGGAGACGCAGGTGGTGGTGGTAGATGACCCATGATTTGGAACCATATAAGAGAGTAGACAGCACTATGGCTCTGTAAACACTGATCTTGGTACTTTTCTTCAAGTGTTTATTACGCCAAACTTTTTTATGGAGTTTTCCAAAAGCACTATATGCCTTCGCTAACCTGTTGTCTATCTCCCCGTCAATCTTACCATACGAGGAGATGAGGCTGCCTAAGTAATTAAACTGTTGGACTGATTTGAGCTCTGATTGGCCGATGGTGATGTGGGGATGATGGGGGACTTCCTGAGGTGCAGGTTGATGGAGAACTTCAGTCTTCTTTAAGCTGACTTCCAGCCCAAAGAGCTCAGCAGCATCTGCAAAGTAGGATGTTAAACGCTGCAGGGCTGCTTCTGTGTGGGCAACAAGGGCGGCGTCATCAGCATAAAGCAGCTCCCGGACAAGATGGTTTAAGGTCTTGGTGTGGGCCTTCAGACGCCTTAGGTTGAATAGGCTTCCATCAGTACGATATCGAATGTAGATACCATCCTGATCATCGAGGTCTGCCGTGGCCCTTTGGCTGTTCCAGCCACAGTGACAGCTAATGATCATGAAGAATTCCCCTTCAACATCTGAGTTTTGTTTCAGTGCCATTCATCCCTGACATCTCTTGCTTTGCTGTGTATATTGACACTGGCATTTGCTCTATTATGATCCTTTGTTCAACCTTTTCAATTAAAACCTCTGAACTTATCCAAAGCTCTCCTGATTTTGAAGTGTATAACAAGCCTATACCACGTCCTAAGTCAATATCCTTTTAAAATAAAGCAGCTCCCCAAATGCCATTTTATTGTTTAATTTCATCAGTTAAAAGTCATTAAGATTTTCCCCTATAAAGTATTCCATATAAGGAGTTTTCCCCCTTTTTTCAACACCTGTGAGTTTAATGAGATGATTAAAATGAAAACAGTCACTGTTAATAACTTGGTAACTGCTGCTTAACACTTTAGTCTGTATCTCCCACAGCATCACTAGTCTAAGTACTTGCTGGGGAAATGCCAATGAGCTGTTACAGAGCCAAAAAAAAAGGTCACAGAGCATTTTATTTTGCAGTTACTACATAAACAGAGGCTATTTTTAAATTGCTCATCAAGAAGCAATGGCTCTCAAAAACAATGCCTTAAGTATTTCCAAATCCTTACAGGAGCCATCCCCCTCTTACAACAAACACATCTCAAAATACTTCACAAAGGAGGCCTCTGTCACTGCCCTCCCCTTACAGACAGAAAAACCCACTGCATCATGGAGATGACTTGCTCAAGGTCACCCAAACATGCCAGTGCCAGAGCAGGGTACAGAGCCCAGATTTCCTAGTCCCAAATCAGCTCCTTAGCGTACAATGCCCCCATGACAAGTTTTAAGCACTTGTAAATGTACACTAAAAACGTGTTCTGCCTTTAAAACAGAATGGATTTTACGGTCAAAACACCTGGGTGGGGGAGAAATGGAGAAGCTACTACCAGAAGTTCACAGCTGCATAGACATCTTTCTTCTCCTAGCTCCAATTTTCCATACTGCCTTTTTCATTTGTTAAAGAAGAAAAACCACCCAACCTCCCCCTCCCTGAAAAAAGGAAAACCCAAAGCAAACAGGAGCATTCCAATCCTTAAGGAAATGACAGGCTTCTATTACCACAGAAACAAAAACCACCACAGGTTTCATGTTTTCCATGTACTGCTAAATGTACCATCAGAACACACCACAGTGTTAGAAATATTAGCACCTTGCCTGTGTATCTTATCTCAATCAATATTAACAATGAAAGCCTCTAAACCCATGCCACGTTTTAAAAAGAGCTGAATATATTGTGCCATGTTTTTTAAAAAGCCTCACATATCCAAAGTCAGATAAACATGCTTTACAGATGGATACAACTGCCTGAAAACAGGTTTCCTGGGGCGTGTGAAGACTGGCTTGTTCAGCCTGACAAAGAGCTTGACTGTACCTGTCAACAGGAGCCTGTATTGGGGAATCCTCTGAACTGGCTTGAGCAGATAGTGCTTGAGGGCCAGACTAGCACAGCGAGGGCTCATCTGAAAGAAACATGCAAAATAAATGATTCCATGGCTGTCAAAGGCTCCAGCAAAAGAAAACATGCCTAAAAACAGCTACTGATTTATCATTAAGAAGTGTGACCACCAGTGTTAAACACCAGACCAGTGTTAAACACCACACTACAGAGCAAGCATGGAAGACTGCATGCAAAATTACCCATGCGTTAAAATATATCAGTAAGCGCTCATATGCTGTGGATTCAAAACAGGTGCTTTGACTTAGGAGGATGAGAGGTGAAACTTTCCAGAAATAAAGGAAACAGGATGGCAAGGGCAACATGCTCCTTTGTGATCCCTTCAGTGCTCATTAGGCAAAAAGACAGAGAAGACAGGAGTGCTCACTGCAGAAGTATTAATTAATCCACACTTCTAAAGACAACACAGAATTAAAAGATTCATGTTTCAAAAATGCTAATTATCTTGAATTTGCATTCAAAATAATGCAAATCTGAAACACCAAGTCCTTAAAAAGGCCTCTTGTATTCTTCATGTCTCAATCCAAGACTGCAGCAAAAAAACCCACCACTAAAACACAAAAAAATTGAGGACAGTTTCTAAAGCCTTGCAGAGGATCACAATTGCTAAAAAGTTACAAAATAGGATATATCTTACAAAAGAATACAATACCTCGAAGTCTTTGACTACTGAAGCAAACCCTGCATTCTTCTTACACTGTTCATCTAATAATGCAACATTTTTATCAAATTCTTTGATGTAAGTTGAATACATCTTTAGGTAGGGACCCTTTTTAACAAATATATCAGCAATTCTTTGATGTTCAAGCCTAGAAATAGAAAAAAAAAAGGCACAGTTAGAGCTAAAAATAGCGTACATCTTAACCCTACAGCAAAACATCTATCCCTTTCAGAGTAAGATGTGCTAGTTTATGTTCTGAACAAAAGCTTACAGTGCAGCAGATAGGCATCCATCTCAGTGGCTACTCTGAAAAACTTTATTAGGCACACATCAACGCACTAGTGTTAGATGACAACCACTTAATACACAGTGTTTTTTAAATGGTCTTCAACTGTTTGAACACTTTAGTATAAGGTTGATTTCTGAGGAAATGGATCTTCAAACTTAACAGCAAGTCTTTACCCATTCCAGTGCCTTTGTCAGTAGGTTTTGTATTGCTGATTTAGATCCACCCACCACAGTAACTGAGAATGGACTTCAAGGGGATTGTGGCTGTCAATCAGTGCTGTTTCTGATCAGTAAATCTAAACTACCTCTAAAATGTGAACTAGTCTTCAGGACAGCCTCCTTTTCCCCTTAAGGAAATCAGTGCACTTACCATGCTCACACAGGGACCAGAACTTTCAATTAAAAATTAAATTTTAAATAAAAAGTGCGATTGCTACAAAAACGTATTGGCATGCCTTGTGGACCTTTGTATACATCCAAATGGCAAACAAGCACATCTAAATGAAAAATAATCTCCTATACTTTCAAAGTAAATTCTGTCATTTAAGAAGGCACGTAAAACACAAACAAGAGTCAAGCCATGATCACATGGAGTCACATAAGCACCACAGATAAATTTCAACATCAAAGGAGTGGTATCCCTTTATTGATAGTCACCAGTGAGATAATCGCTCTTCCAGTTCCCTCAGGAGGTCCCGATTGAGTTCGTAGAGCTGAGGTAGGTAATAGAGGATCTGATTCAGGATTCTGTCCTCAATCACTGGCTTTCCAAGCTGCCTAGAGGCATGCGCCACAGCATCCCGGAAATCCTGCCAGAGTACAAAGAAGACAGAAACCCCGCTTGCCATGAGTGAACAGCCTTCAAAGCACCAACACAGAGAGCACAATGGAGTTCTCATTGCAGACATTCCAGGCGCTGCTCCCTATTACCAAAGGCAAGGCGGGTACCATCTGGGTTATGTTTCCCTGCAGCTTCAATTTACTCCCCTGGGACTGCCTTAATCCCTTTGGTTTAACACTGGAGCTTTACTTTCTTGCTCCTGTATGCATAATATAGAAGTTTTTCGTTATTTTTACAACATACCCTTAAGAAATGTGGTGGTATTACATATGAGGAAACAAGGAGGGATAAACAAAGCTTGTACCTGCAAGGTTGTTGGCAGCCTTGTCTTCGTGCAAATATGTAAGTCAAAAAGCAAAACTGTTATATCACTAATATGATCATAGTATCGTACTTAAAAATCATAGTAGTGCTCATAAGTCATCTACAACTGCCATTTTGGAAGATGTTCCTCGTGGACAAAACGTAGGGTTACAAAAAATTACTATATGTAGCAGCTCTTCTATATACAGGAAAATTAACATCTAACAAAAAGATATTGTAATAACATACGGGAACCATGAGATTTCAAATGTTAGCAATGATCAAAACTAATACCGGTACCTTCCAAACATTTAAAGGGAGAAAGAAAACCCTGTTTACTCTTGAAGAATCTTATAGCATTTTTATGCTAAAACCAGCTCCCAACAGGACAGAGATGAGGCTGGTTGATCCTTATTAAACTTCAGAACTAAAATCTTGGCCCCACACAAGTCCGCATGGCCAGGATTGAAACTCAGTATCCATTACACGAGGTATTTTCTCTACTTACATGCAAACAAAACTTTCAAAAAGGTTAGTAATTTAGCATTTCACTTGAAAAACAACACTGACAAAAACAAACTGACAAAAAAGAAAATACAAATTAGGTGGCATCATGTCTCACCTGAATTTGGGCAACAGTGGACAAAAGAGAATCAATACATAATAGCTCTTTCTGAATTTGTGGTTAATGAAACCTGGTAGCACATGCACAATTCTCTTGGTATCCTGAAAAAGGTGACCATCAACATACTTTTAAGTACAATGATGAGTTATATTTTAAATGTGCATGGGGTCCACACCTGCCTTTGAAAATCTGTATTGTCCTCGGGTTGGGGGTGGGGGAGGGAATTAATCCCCCCTTTTCCTTCTCCTCAGGTCTATTACTACCAGTCTTACTAGCTATCTCATCCATACAGCATCTGGTACTATTTAGGGTCCCTCCAACTTAAACCTCAACTTTCCCTGCTCTCTCTCCTCATTATGTCAGCTCTGGGCAGCATGAGCTCCAGACACACTTTCTTGCTTTGTGACCCTCTGGGTCACGAAGGCTGTGGCTGGGCAGTTCTGGCAAGAAATTGAAAGGAGATACAGGGCACTGGCTGTGCTGGGGGAAGGCTGAGAACTAAATGCAAGGGAGTTAAAAAACAGATGGCGTTATTCATATGGAAATGTCCGTTTTACATCCTCTGTGCAGACTAGTGACACATAGGTTAACTACCAGCTGCATCTTATGGGTTTTTCTGACCCTAGGGCATTACTTAACACTGAAATGATACATGGAATTACAATGGCAACAGCTCAAATGAGACATTCTGGAGAGCTTCATGCAAAATGCATCATCATATTATGATAATTTTCTCTTCCCCCCCAAACACATGCACATACAATATACTGTATGTACTTTGCCATAGGATGAAACAAGAATGTTGTCTGAATGTCATAAGACTACTCGCACGATGAAAAGAAAAGCATTTTGTCTGTACGGTAATCAACAACCCAGGCTTTCCCCTGACCAAACAATAAAAGGAGAGCAGGGAGCCAGGTTTAAGCACTAGATAACACAGGAATGTCATCTGCAGTTAAGAGCATTTATTTAACTTCTAGATACAGCATTCAAAGAGTCTGCAGGGTGTTTTCCAAACACAGATTTGGTTTTTCAACTAGCTTGATCCAAAGTCCATCAGCTTCATCATGCCATGAAAGGCTCTATCATTAAAACAGCCAACCAAAACTTTGTTTCATCACCCCCTCTGCCCCCTTCCGCAACTGAGTAAAATGAGGAAGCCTTGCAGAGAGGAAATGCAGGGAAGAAAGATAACACGAAGCTTTCAAATTACATGAACCAGCCTGTGAAACAACAAGAAGTAAACTTCATGGCTTTATTTTTTCCTTTTCTTTTTTTTAATTATCAAGTCTTCACTACTGACTATGCATTTGTCATTGTAATCATATTAAGATTTATTTTTAACCTGGCAGTGGGTGTGAAGTAACTGTCATGCCAAGTTCATCTTGAGATAAACTTAAGAGTTGAAGGCAGAGAGCACATGCCTCGGGGTTGGGGGTGGGAAAAGTCAAACAAATGTAACAAGGTTGAAGTTAACAGTGTTTACACTTGAAGGTACTGGCCTTCTGAGAAAGTAATTTCTTATCCAAAATGAAAAAACATAGAACAGGTCTGGTTTAATTACCAGATGTAAAATAAGTTAACTTACAAAGTAAACCCTGAAATTTCACTCCAAAGGGTGGAAGGTATTCAGATGACAACTTTTTAGATGAATGACTTACAAATTAGAAATTGCAGTAAAAGTAATTGAAAGCCCCAGAACCTAGCTCCTTCTAAAACTAAATCTGTTCACTGCTAAATTAAAACAGAATTGTTCTTGCAAATAATATATACATTGCTCTGATATCTATATATACCTGGGTGAAGTGATTTACATTGCAAACATATTTAGCGCATAGTTCTATATAACACTGCTGAAAAGCATTGCTTTCATCAGTCTGTTCGAAGACAATCACCTAGGTTGTCCTAGAAATTATTCTGTTTGAAGCAATGCAGCAATTCATTACAGTGAATTTTAAAGAGATTTTCTAATTGAAAATGCGCCTTTCAAATATTACTATCTTATTCATCAAAAAACCTCCAACCAACCAACACATCCCCAGCTTGCCTCACTTTGGAATTAATGTGCTCATTTCACTGAAAAACATTTGCAACTCTAGACAAGTTTCATATGCTGCATGACAAAACCCAGAATATTATGCTAGTTATAGTGAATCATCTCAGCTTTTTACCAGGATGATTTTTTCCTTTTAAAAGAGGGGAGCTATTGTACACTTTCTGAAATGCTCGTTTACAGTTTCTACATTATATTCTGGTCCAATAATAATCTTATGATACCACGTTTTACTGCTTAGGTAAAGGTAATTGTCTTCACACAGCTACTTCCAGAGGACACCACCCATCACCGCCCCTGGGAAGAACATTCTTTCCAAACCAGAAACAGTTTTAGTTTATTCTAGACTGAGATAGCATCCTGCTGGCTACTTGTCCCTTTGAAAATCTAGTCTAGGCATATTAAGGGCTGAGTACATAACGCTGCCGAATTACTGCAGATATAACACTTCTAACTTGAAAACGTTTAAGGAATTTTAATTATCCTATTAGTATACACTCCCCCTAGAGCTGTGCAGTATTTGAGAAGGATACCACCACCGCTGCTTGTGTTTCCTCCCACCTCTCCTTCAATGCAGCTTCTTTAAATAAGCAAAGTGCCGTGATATCTGAAATAATTCTGACCCTGTTGTGAATCATACACGGTCAGCACTTCCCCTCTGCAAAGGTCCTGACTCACAACCCCTCCCAGTTCTTTCCACTGGAGGATTCCCAGCCCACAGCAAAGCGACCTACCCACATCAGTCTACGGAGCAAAGGAACAAGCTTAGTTGTAAACCAAGAGGTATAGAGCAGACTAAACCCTCCCTCAGCTGCTGGCTGGGTTAAATGAACCTTCAGGTATCTAATAGCTGAATGCACATAATTTCAAATGGATGAAATTAAAACTTCTTGGAAATTTAACAGGAGGAGGAAGTACTACATGATCTAAACATGGTCACGTATTTTCCTAAGTCTTCAACCAATATTCATCTTGGATCTGTTATCCCAAAAAATACCATCAGCAAAATAAAAATAAGTCATAATCCCTTCTGCTGAGGTACAACTTCCAGCTAAATGCACCTGCAGATAGCTCAAATATCAATTTAATTTAAGGAAAAAAAGTATGTTTGCACTTGGATGCTTTTCAAGGAACACACACACACACAGACATCCTATGAGGAGGGAGGAGGGAAGGGGAAGATGTTTCACGCTCTGGGGAACAGCCAGGCTGCTAGATATGACAAACTGTAAACATGACTGCTTAGGAATACAGCTACAGATTTCCCAAATACAGTATTTAAAACATAAATAGGCACTCCTAACGAGAGTCAGACTATTAGCTAAGTTAAACTACAGCAACTATAGTTAATGAAGACTATGACTAAGTGTGGATTGAGACATTTTTCAAACATATGAGATTACTTCTGGAAAGGTGCCAAGTAGTTTCACACATTTTTTTTCTCAGGTAGTAAAATATTTTATAAGTCTTTAACAACATAAGATAGGTAATTTTTTACAACAACCAATGATTTGACCGTGCCATTTTCCCAGAATGTTATTTCAGGGAATAGGCTGGGTAGTAGAACAATGTTTCCTTCTAAAACTAAACTATTTCATTAGTCTTCTTGATAAGAGGACTACAGTTGCAACTCATTGTCAAATACCCTAATCAGCAATTCTAAAGCACTTCAGAGACTAAAAATTTGTCTACATATTCACCTCAGACTGGTCAAGTATTGGAATTTTACAGATGGAGAAAAAGAAGTTGGAGGTTGAGAGAATTTTTCACAGCCAAACAGTAGGTCACTTGTAAGCCAGGACCAGAGGTCAGAACTTCCTTTGCTCCAAAGCCCATAGCTATTAATTTTTTTAATCTATATTTTCATGACATTCTTTTTCCAAATTTACTACGAATTATTTTTCACAATATTTGGGTATAATATACAAAAATATAAGCTTATAGATAGATAGATAGATAGATTATAGATATATATAGTTTTTGTAGAGAGAATTTTGCAATTGTCTTCTGAAAAATGGAAACATTAAATCAGAATTTTTCACTCTTCTAAGTGTATCTGGAAGGACACACAATAGAAAAAAAAAAAGACGTTCAACCTCTTATCTGCCTTTTCCCAGAAGAGGCTGATCTTGTGGCTGCAGAAACGATAAGAGGTGCCTCCTGACAGCTGAGAGTTCTAATATGGACAGAACAGAAGTCCAAGTCAGAAGCACAGATTTAAAGGTTCATGCAAAAGCCCACAGGCCTAAGTTTTTCTTTTCATACAGCAAAAAATTATACACTAAGCCTTGAAGTGAAGGAGTCATCCCAAAAAAGCAAGTATTCTGCTGGACCAGAAGCCTTGCTGCTTATATCATCACAGCAGGGAGGAAACAAAATTGAAAAGGTTGGAATAACAACAGGAATGGCAGGTTTTGGCAAAAGAACAAAATTCACACCAAAAAAAAAAGACAACAAATAAGCCAGGCACCTTACCCTTAGGGCACCAGGGTGCTGCTGAGGAGGTCCTCTCACTTGTGCAAAGCTAACAATTTCCAGAGAATGCCACAACAAAAAAGTACAAAGGGCACCAATACTGCCTTACTCCTTTTCCAGGAACACCAGGTGTTTTTAGGGCAGAGAGCAACTCCTATGTCACTTTTGTTTTACAGCCAGTTCACTGTTTTTTTTTTCTGCAACTGCCCTTAGGGAAGGAACAGCACTTCTATCTTCTCAACCCTTTTTTACCCCCAGGGGACCACCATGAACCATCTCACAAAGATGCATACAGAAGAGCTCATTTAATTTAACCCCCTTTGTTTTCAGGAGTTTCCAAAAGCATTTCACTGGAATCTTGTCCCCTGAAAGAGCACTACATCTAATGTTTGATTACACCCTCAAGCAATCCCATTCACCGAGTCTGTTTGATAGAGTGTGGAAAGCCAGTGTGGAGTCCCTTATCTCTGTTATGACCAGCTTATTTAGTATTTATAGAAGTGTCTTCAAGTGTTTTTTAATTTTCTCGAGACTTTTCTAGTATATCTTCAACAGAAGCAGTCAGATGAACTTACAGTGTGCGACAGTGTCCGCATATGCCGGCACCCTGGTATCTTGAAGAGTTGCTCCACCTAACTTGACTTTGTCAATATAAAAGAAAAAATGCTAAGAAACCCCCAATGGTACTTGTAAGAAGTTTGCAATCACATTCCCACCTTCTCAACTGCTTTAGGCTCCACTTCTAAGGCTCTAAGTCGTAGCAAATTAAAACAGTCCTATTCCTTGGCTCTATTAAATGCCATGAGCTGCATTTAACTGGCATTGGTAAAACAGACTGAGGAGAATAGTATTAATTTCATATCACTGTGAATGGAATTAGTTGCTAAATAACTAATAGATGAGTCAGAAGGTGTTACAGAACATCCCCTGACCAGCTAAATCTTTACTATGGGTAAAACAACCCAGCCTGGGGGCAATCTAAGTTCTAATTCTAGAAATTTGTCAGAAATTGCTTGACTGGCAGTTAGTAATTCTGACACTGAATCTAGTAAGCCAAAGTGGTTCAGCAGACATGAAATCTACAGGATAGTTTTATCAACATTAAAATATCATCCATAAGAAATATATTATTAAATTAAACAGATTTAATAACAGATTTAATGACATCTGTGACAAACATATACAAATCCCCAGGCATACCATTCTGTGGAAATAAAAATCATGTTTCTGCAACCTTTCTCAGCAATGGCAATTTTTATTTAATTAAGAACCATCCACACAGAGCCTAAAAACCAGTATAACAAGGACATTCATCAAGGTTCCCGCTGCAGTCCAACCAACAAGTTGAGGACAAAGTATTTCCTCAACTTCTAGCCTAGCATCCTCTCTGTTAGACCAGGCTGAATACATGTTGATTGTTATTGCTAGCCAATAAAAACATTCTAATAGCTTTTATTTGGCAGCTAGGAACTAGCACACTGTCATGAATAGAGTTGCAAGTTATCCATTAAAGGAAAAGCAAAACGCATCCTACACCACTGCACTTCTACACTGTGAGGACAACTTTATCTTAGAAATTCACTAAGCTCCCTACTATTTGCCCTTTCTCACATTCTTCCCCTGCTTGCCTGTATTCTCCTCCTCACCAACAGCCTTTTCTTCCAGTACTGCACATTACCTGAAAAACTGGCACACTAATAAACAAAGACACCTTTAACAAGTAAGTTACATGCCTGAAAAATATGATAATTTAAAATTATACAGCTTAAAACTTTTCCAGGACAACTCTCTTCCTTTAAACAGTATTTTAGCTTGAGTTCTGTACCAGAAACATGTTGAATATAAATTATATATTGGCCGCAACTGCTTGATCCAGCTTTTAAAAACCAAGCTTGAACAGAATCAGAAAATCAATTACTAGGAGGAAACCGAAAGAGCAATCAGCAAATGGTGTGGTAAGTTTTTTGTTTCCTGAAAAGATCTCTCTATTACAGGACTGTATACAACCATCTATAAGAACCTTTGTTCCCAGTTGCATAGAACATGCTTCTCAAGAGACTGAGATAGAGCAATGCATCTGGTTGCAAAATAACCACTTCTGTTGCTTCAGAGAAAACATCACTATGCTTGCACTTAATAGAGTGACAAAATGGTACAAACATATATCATTAAGAAGTTGACAGAAAACATATAAAACTGAACTAGAGAAAGAAAAATTCTTCATTGATTTACTATTAGCACCTTCAACACAGCAGTTGTTTACAGACAACTGATCTGCATAAACATGCATGAAATACTTAACCCTTGCTGTAGACAACACATTGCAGGTACTACAATCACAGCTCTTATCAGAAGCAAACATCTGTCAAGGAACTGCAGCCCAAAAGAAAAAAAGGCTGCCATGGTGATGGATGCACCATTACAGCTATTAGATATTAGCTGGATTACTTAAAGAATGTGCATTTTAATGTACCATTTCTAAAGGTAAATTGTTCCTTCCTCCCCCACCACTTAAAGAGTTTGTTTTCTAACAAAAACCTTTATTTTTGTTACTACGTACATATTTATAAGCCAATACAAGCTAGCTTAAAAATACGATGTTGATTAACATAAATGGATATATATTCAATTTTCAGTCTTGAAGCAAAACCCATACTCAACTGGAAGACTGCATACATTTATTAAGGAGATGTAGAAGGAGCCACCAAAATATTCATGCATTATATAAAATGTGTGACTTTAACGTTCAGCTTACTTAGATTAATTTTTATATTTTGAATATGTAGGCACAGCAGAAAAAAGGCACAGTCACTACAATAAAACCTAAACATAAAACTTTAATAGATTAAACAAATATAAGAGGAAACTACTTGTTTTTTGAGTACTTACAATGTGTAAGAGTTTTAGCACATCCACAAACCTATCAGAAAAGCAAAAAAAAGCAAATAGTTACATTTTAATTGCCTAATTAAAATAAATTGAGTAGTGGTTAGGTTTAGCATTGATACTTACACTTTCTCTGAGCTCATGATCTCCTTGGCAATATGGTAAACCTTTGTTTTCTTTCCAGCTGCCTTACTCTGCAAATAAAATTATATGTTATACCATGCACCTACTAAAATGGTCATAAAGATCATTTCCAACTAGTAGTTCCTCAAATCCAATGCACTTATTCAAGTTATTTCTAAGAAAAACATTTGATACTGCTTTGAAAGTTCTTGGCTTTGAAATCTTCTGTCTTTTCAGGATTTGTGAGAAAATCAATTCAGCTTGTAGCTGGAAACAACGATATTAGCTAAGATTAGCTTTTACAACACTATCAGCCTTTTCATTTGATTATTAGAGGAAGCACTGAAGCCCATAATGGATGAAGTCCTAGCAAATAACAGTTACTATTTAGCAAAAGTACTATAGTACAGATAATATTTCTACATTATTTGTTTTTTTTTTCCTGATTAATACAGCAACAGTAATATTTGTTGTGAACTCAAAGGTGTTTCAGGAACATCTTACAAGACACATGCACTTTCTTTACTGAAAAACAAGAGGAAAGGAGAAGAAAGGAAAAACACACTGAAAAGTCAGCTTCTGACTATTAAAGGAGCTGCTGGAACACATAGCAACTGTGCTGCAAAGATGCAGAAGCGTGAGCCTTGTCATCTACCTGAAACACTGTAGAGATGATGTTGGTTTTTATGCGCACATTTGGCTCTCAAAAAATCAATGCTACTGTTCAACATCAGATAGAACGAACAGGTTTAACAAAGCAAATGGGGGCAGGCATCAGGATGCAGAAGTGTGTGCTACACAGTGTAGCTCCCACTTACAACTTCCCTCAGATAAAACACCTTTCTCCAAAACAGCTCTCAAGGTTTGCCATATGCTTCTCTGCTGCCAGCTGTCACCACATCTATTACACATTCAGGCTTTCATTTTAATGGACTGCGAAGAAAGAGCATGGATGAGGAGCACTAAAGCATCCCAGGATACACAACCCAAATGAGATGGAAATCCTGGCGAGGCTGTATTGAGTATCGTAGTATAATAAAGGCACTGAACAGTTTGTCTAGAAAATAAGATATTGGTGGCATTATATCCATGAAACTTTGGTTCATAAGCACTAATGTCTCAAGATTTGTCTAGATATTTAGTTCTTCTCCAAACCTGTAAATAAATGTCAACTGCTGGAAATGAAACCATGGAACAGATGATACTCATAGGATGGTTTTAACGATATTGTTGTATTCAAAATAAAAAAAAATAATTAAACTTTTTAATTTGAATTCAAATGACATCGTGCCTTATTACTAAAATTAATTTCAACATTAAATAATTTCATGTTGCATCACATACGTACAAATACATTATTTATTTTGTATGCAATGTAGACATCTGCACACAGAGCTGGGATTTGACCTCTGAAATTAAACTTAGATCTATCCAGTGAGGGTTAATCACATTCAAGTGAGATTGTAACACCTATCCTCAGGCCTCTGTGGAAAGCACAGTTGACAGGCACCCTACATGACTGAATTCACAAATAAGTCAATTATGCAGAGCAAGGTATCTGCCATCACTGTAAACGTGACAGTTGCAAATGAGATGAAAATTAGTATTTTGAGAACAAGATGCTACCGCTAAACAATTACAAAATGAAATATCACAGTCTGTTTTCAACCCCATTTGAAATACTTTTCACATACCAGGTGGCACTGAAAAGGCCACCTTGCATTTGCTCAGCCAAAGATACTCTGGCTCTGAGAGTCTCTTGGAGAACCAAAAGGGTACAAATAGGGCTCTTAGGCACGGCATTGGAAAGGAGCCTTTTAAATCCCCTAACAGATATAAAGCATCAAAATAGCCAGATGCTTGTGGTAAGGAAAAATAAAAACAAGCCCAGCTGATGACCAGTGCAGAGACTACTTCATTCTCCTCTGCAGCTGCTCTCCCTGTGAGGAAGTTGGTTGTTAATCCCCAGCTGCCGGCCGCACGTGCTGAAAGCAGCTGGAGCCAGCCCACAGCAGATGCCTCACAGCAAGCGCTGAATTACTCCGTAAAACCTGCCCGAGAATGCTCCTAATGGGGACACTTTCCTGTAAAACTCCATTGTGAAAGGTTCAGGGCACCTCTAAAAGCATGCAAGGTAAGTTAGCTTTTATACAGGTACAGTCTTGTTTAGTTTCACAGGAACAAGTTTTTCCCGTGACTCTTTCCCTTTCCCAATTTATTCCTCTCATTTGGTTAAACAACATGCAGGTCTGACACATCAAGCCTCTCTTCCAACACTAAAAAGTTTCATTGGGGTTTTTTGTTTGTTTATTTTGTTGGGGCTTTGGTTTTGTGGTTGGGGTTTTTTTTGTTTAATTATTTTTAAGGAGAGGAAGCAAATATATCAAAGGAAACAGCTGTCAAGACTGATGCTGAGGAGAGGCACTGGTCTATGGGCAGGCTGGTTTCAGGGCATCCAGGACTGAGAAATAAGAGCGTGAGTATCCCCAAGGAGAGGGATAGGACCCTCAAAACTTCATCACATTTGGAGTAGTTAGCACTGTCTTCTTGCTCCTCATTTGAAGAAGTAATAAGATTAAAATAAGGGAAATCAGTCCAAGCTGGCAGTCACAGAAGCTAGCAGAAGGTCAGATCTCAACCCCAACAGTCAATTGTGGCTTACACTCCTCCAAGGGCCAAAGAGGTGATTTTAAATGTTGAGACACTGTGCACATAGAATCTGTGACTTGTAGACAATCTTGTTAAAAGCTATTTATAAGTCTCAAAACTGAAGATCTCTAAATCTACATCTGTGCATGTAGTTCCATTAGAGGGGCATGGTAGGTAGGTCTACAGCTCCATGATTCAGTGAAGGAGTGAGAACAATTATGCCAGGCAAAACACACTTTGTAGTGGATATTTTTAAACTTGACCTCTTAATATCAGGCTAATATGCACATATTAAATTAAACTTCTAGAAAAAGCCAACCACTAAACAATAACAATGATTAAAAAAAATACATAAAGTTATGTTGATTTATTACCTTTTATTTGAAAATATCTCAACAGGTTACAACTTATGAAACAGTACAAGAGTAAGGAATACCTTCAGAAGATAAAGATAAAAAAATAAAAAGATACCTGTTTATCTTCTTGAGGATCAGTCTCCCCTTTGCTGGAATCAGAATTTGTGTCATCATCTTCATCAGAACTGTTCATGATATCTTCTTCATCTGATTGAATATCTCCCACTACCACATTAGGATGATCATGGTGGTCTTCTAAGGACCTTAAATTAAAATATGTATAGTCAATAAACATACCATACTCTATTTATGTAAAGAACTTTTGGGTTTACACCACAATAAATGCTATACTTGTTATCTCAGAAATATTGAGAACAGTAGTGGGCAGTCTGAAAATGACAGTAGGTTTTTCCACAGTGGACTCAAAACTCACCAATGATTTGCCTATGCTAGTATTGATACAATGCTCATTGACAGTGTGCAAAAGCCACGGTACCTTTAGAGTATTTATATTATTCTTGTCCATCAGAGTTTGTCTAACAAAAAAGTCTGATAAATCTATTCCCTTACTGCAGGTATAGTGCAACATTTGTACTGTGTGCCAGAAGGATAAAGAAAGATCACAGCCATTTTGCTATCCTCTATCTGATAGGAGCAGGTCTTGTTTCAGATATGGTACTCGGACTGGAGCTTTCTGTCTGGAATTCTAGATTTGTGAATATACACAGGGCTGTTCCTCAATGCATGCGCTAAACAACTGCATCAGGGATGGCAATATTATAACTACTCTGCCCAACAATTCTTCTCAAAAGCAGGAAGGCAGAATCTCCTGTGATTACCAATTCCCATCCCCCCAGAAACAAACACCTTGCAGGTAGCTGTCAAAACTATGAAATATAACCTTGTTCTGCTGCTGTACAATGATTATAGAGGTCTCTTTTCATTAGCTTCAGCCGTATTTGGAATACAGAAATTGCATGAGACAGGCTCACAACCTTCTTCTTCTAACTAGCCTTGACAACTTCAGTAGAGATTTAAGAAATGGTATTCCAGAAGAAAATAAAAAAGAGGATATGGAAAGATAAATAAGAAAACACAGACTTGAGGAAACAGAGCTTTAAGTTTTGGTAAAATTACACAGAAACACAGCAAATCTCTGGGCTTACTTTTAATCCTTAAAAATATCTGATAATTGCTAATTACACTATAACTATCCAAGATCACATAATCTGTGTTCAAGGTCTGCAAAAAGATCCTGGGATGTCACAGACTTATTTTGACACAGGCCAAAAACAATTAGCTACCCTGCAAAACAAAAAGCAAATCTAGAAACCCCACGTGCCCAAGCTGCTGCAGCCAGCAGAGATCTCACTGGGCTGATCAACACTTAATTTTGTGCAGACAACAATTCCCAGGGCTTCTCCATATAGCTGCCCTCTGCCTCCCTACACAAGGGATAATTATGACTGAACTTTTCCTAGCTTTGAATCATAGGAAAGCAGGGATGGAGACTAACTATTCAGACTCACCACCTCCAACTGCGATAGCTACCAGAAAGAAAACCTGTCACAGTGGATCCCATGGAAGGTGTCTGCCAGTAACCTGAACAGCTGAAGTATTCCTCAGGGTTCAGTTTTGGGACCGGCACTGTTAAACAGACTTGTCTGCTACATCGACAGTGGGATTAAGTGCGCACACAGCAAATTTGCAGATGACACCAAGCTGTGTGGCGTAGTCAAAATACTGAAGGAAAGGGATGCCATCCAGAGGGACCTGGACAGCCTTGAGGTGGGCCTGTGCAAACCATATGAAGTTCAACAAGGCCAAGTACAAGGCCCTGCACCTGGGCCACCACAATCCCAGCACAAATACAGGCTGAGTGAAGAATGGATTGAGAACAGCTCTGAGGAGAAGAATTTGGGGGTGTTGGTGGACAAGAAGTCCCACATGACCTAGCAATGTTCACTTGCAGCCCAGAAAGCCAAATCATACACTAGGCTGCATCAAAAGCAGTGTGGCCAGCAGTTCAAGGGAGGGGATTCTGCCACAGCAAGGTGTTGATTAGATAATGCTTAAGATAGAGTTAAACAAACAAACAAACATCACCAATGACCAAAAAAAATCAACACACAAATGCTGATCACAAAAAGAAATATATTTAGAGAAGACAAGATTAGCTGGCCTGTGGACAGACCTTGGTCAGCCATGAAGACAGAGAGAAAATTAAAATAGCTTTGTTCTATTACGACAACACAGGAAGGACTCAGGAAACTCCCAAGCAGTTACTGTCTCCCAGAACCAAATGGAGAAGGGGAAGGAAGGCGATTACTGTAAAGTCATCACCGAGTTCAAATGAGGTCCTGAGCCAAGATTACAGCACCGTGGGTGCAGAGAAACACCCATTTATTTCAATTTGGAAATTATCAGCTTCGTGCAGGAAAAGAGCAGCCACCAGAGAGATGAGTGCTGCACATGATGACAACAGTGCATGGCGTATGCCAGGGACAGTTCCCAAAGAGTCTCCAGGAGTTCCACGAAGCCAAAAAAGCAGCTTTTTACTGGAGCTTTTCCCTATGCTAGCAGGAAACTAAAACTTCTGCAGTTACTCATTAACTTCAGCAAATCAGAAAACTCCTTGTCTAATCTATATAATTCACAGTCAAGTTGGCCTGAGAATGTTTATTTCAGCAGATGCCATCTCATATTTTATTTTGTAGATGACAAACATCTTTATAACATCTGTAGCATGACCTCAGGTAGATATATCCCTCAGCTTTAGTCAAAACCTGCAACAGAAATAACTACTGCTACTCCTTCCTTTCTAAATTACTCAGTTTTACCATCCACATCTGCCACTGAATCTACCTCTGATCAGGGGTATTTTTTTCCCCACTGCAAAACGTATTAAGCACTTTATCCCTGGCCACACTGAAATTCACTTTCTAGTCCATTATTCATTAAATTTTAATTTTGTTAACAGACATTTTATTGCCCCTTTCCCTATCCTTAAGATTTGTTTTAATTGCCACTTCAATTTCCTTTAACTAAGATTCCTTCTCATCAAGAAAACACCTGTGACATCACACATCATCTTTTGCCTAAGCATATTCTACTGGATGCCCACTCTCAGACTTTCCTGTCATTTTCCATTTAAACTTTTCAGAGCAGCTGTGCCAGAACTTAAAGTTTTAAAAATCCCACCCTTTTGGAAGTCAGAAACAAGAATACTTCTATCTGAGGCTGTATTCTACTTGTGCAAACATAATCCCATCACCAGTGAAGGATGAAGAACAAATTAGATGGCCTGTGTTGTGTGAAGCATTTTCTAAATGTAAGATTAATAAGCCTATCTAATAGAAAGTTTCACTAAAAAAACTGCTTTAAAATGTTAATAATTAACCAGTGGTGATTTAGGATGTTTAGTAAGTGTCCACAAATGAGAGCCAGTCACTGTATATATACATTTCTTCCTAAGAATCACAACGTTTAAGCAGTAAGCTCCTTTTCTGGCTTTTGTGGTGTGGATGCACCTACTATTCATGTAAAGGAAACTATGAGAGCTGAGAGAACCATCTACAAAATCTTGCATACAGTATCTGCTCTACTAAAGCATCTATGAGGAGAGGCTGAGGGAGCTGGGGTTGTTTAGTCTGGAGAAGAGAAGGCTTAGAGGCAACCTCATCACTCTCTTCAACTACCTGAAGGGAGGTTATAGCCAGGCGGGGGTTGGTCTCTTCTCCCGGGCAACCAACAATAGGACAAGGGGACATGGGCTCAAGCTCTGCCAGGGGAGGTTTAGGTTAGATGTTAGGAAGAAATTCTTTACAGAGAGGGTTATCAGGCAGTGGAACGGCCTACCCAGAGAGGTGGTGGATTCACCATCCCTTGAGGTTTTTAAAAAGAGATTGGACGTGGCCCTTAGTGCCATGATATAGTAATTGGAGTTGGATCAGGGGTTGGACTTGATGATCTTGGAGGTCTCTTCCAACCCTACCTATTCTATGATTCTATGATTCTATGATCTTTAATAATCCCCATAACTCTTTATCCTGTATGTGCTCAGCTTACAGCTCTCCCGTTCTTCCACCCAATATATTTTGTTGAGGCTTTTTTTTGGTGGTTATTTTTAATATTTTTTCCTTCTTTCTTTGCTTTTTAAAGAAAAAAATCACCTTGGATGATTAGATGATTAATAAATCAGTTCACACCCAGCCATTTTCCAGAATTAAACAAGGTTCGGGGATAGGATGCAATACTGTAGCCATGGGTAGATGCTCTTCTAATGGTATCTGCAGTTGTGTTTCTTCTTCAGAGAAAATGGTGACAAAGTCACTGTGTTGACTTGCATTTATCAGCCACGTGCTGCAGAACACATGATTCTCCTCATACCTTTTGCCTTAACCTTTCCTTGTAAATGCTATGGCTTTTCTGGTGAAACAGAAAGCAGTTTTATATTTACTGATTACTCTTTTCTGTACTTTTACCTCTGAAGTCATCTTTAACGTAAGTGTATGTACAGTTCTCTTAAACTTATCTCTGGATATAGTGAAATGCCTTGTGGCCTTCAAATGTCTCTGGAAATAGTAGTAAATCTTTAAATAAACAGAATATTTTCTAACACATATGAATTCCTCTTTTCCAAAATACCACAACCATGCAGTAACGCTTATTTTAAGTGGCTCTCCTGATAGGAATTTTGGGGATACTGTGACCTATCTCTATCTTGTTTCCTCTTCATCATGATTCTTTGTCCTATCCACAGCAATACCAAGAGAAACTTCTGCATTATCAGTCATGTGAAACACCATCCCTGCCAACTCACCGTGCTGTGCATTGAGTAAGAATATCTTGCCGTATCTCATGAGCAAGTTATCTAAATATAGATGTGGGGCTTTTTTATTTGACATGTAAAATGAAGGAATCATTAGTTTGCCTCAGAATGAGCAGTTTATGGGATGATGCATATATATTGTGCTGTATTTTCCCACTGCAATAGTAAATTATAAATGAAATAAAACATGCTGGTCCTAGTAAGGCGTTCAGCAAGATAAACTGTCAAGAGTTAAGAAATGTCATCAAGCTATTACTGCCAGAAAAATAAATCCTAATCAGTGTAAAAACTACCTATTGTCTTCAAAAGATGACTAAGACCAGTTCAGACTAGCTTATTTGTATTATTATAGAAGCTTCAAATACACCTGAGGCTTCACTTTCAGACACTGTTGATTTAGACCCTGCATAGGGCACCATAGCCTGAAGTCACAATTAACATTTCAGTCTCAGTTTGTAATTCCTTTAGAAGGCAAATAGTATTTTAAGCTTGACTGAGACAATTCAGAAAGATTCTCTGCCACGGAATGCCCCAACAGTAAGTATTTTACTGTATATTGGAATTACTCCAATTGTTAGCATCACCATAACTACTAAAAAGCAAGTTTCCACAGCTCCAAAGTATTAGTTAAAATAGATTAATCCATGTTGCTGCTTTACACACATTTCCTTGTGATCTTCATTATTTTTAGATCTTTTCTCTACTTTCAGTAAGTAATAAAAATATGTAGGAATGCTGAATGAACAGAACCTTGTACACAACACATTGCTAAACTCTTCATTTCTCATCCTTTTGTTGCTTTAAAAGGAGTAACCATTATACTCTGCTTTATCCTTCCTTATCTAACCCCCCCTTCATTGTGGGGGTTTTGTGGGGGTTTCTGTTTGTTTGTTTGTCTATTGTTAAAGAAAGCCTTCAACATACAGGCAAAATTGCAGAAACTGGAGTTCCTACTGAACTAAAAAATACACACCAGATCATCAGAGAGCCAAAAGGCCTGGCTTATTATAACATTTAATCTCAAATCCTTTTTGTATTATTAGAGCATTTCACAATCTTTCCACAGCTGCTTGCACCTCACTTTCCCCTAGAGAGGCAACAACAAATATTCATGTATATCCATTTTCAGTTTTTAATATCACCAGTCCCTGTAATTCACTAATTAAGGCATATTCAGTTGCTGGTTTTTCAAGACCTGAAAGCGCTCTGACTCCCTGGGGAGGCAGTAGCTGATAACACTGTTACATTTTTATAGAACCTCATACTTTTAACAGCTGTAGGTAAGGCAGCATGCTCCACTGACTAATTCCCTCAATGAATCCCAGTTGTACGTTTCTGGGAAAATCCAAGGATAAAAGACTTTAAGAAAAAAATTTTTCTATGGCATCTTTTCTGTTTGGTGCTATCTAAATTCAAAATCTCTCTTTCAAGGAAGGGCTGCAAAGATAAAACTCAAGTTAATATCCCAAAACAATTTAGGAAGCAATTTCCTGATTTGGGTGCTCAAGACAATAGGAGATGCTCCTGGAAACCCAAAGGAAAAGTGAAATTATTGCTTGGTTAATAATTGCTTAATTTTGTTTAGTGAACTTTATGTTAGTTTTATTTAATAATTCTTTTTAAAGACAGTCCAATGTCTCTAATATTTAATTACTGCAGGTTTTTGGAAAAAAGAAAATTAGTTCTAGAAAGCAAGCATACTTGGCAAAGCACAAAGATAATAAGGAATACCAATCAAGATCACTAGTGAGCTCCTATGGAAGTTTTAAGAAAATACATAACAAGATTAGTGATCAGCAAGATTAATAAAGGCATCAATTATTGTACTTTTTGCATGAGTTACATTTGCTGCAATACCTCAGCTCCACAACTATCCTGAAGAAGCCAAAATCAGCACATTTCCTTTCACAAACCAGTCCAGAAAGCATAAAGATGAACTTCATATCACTCCAGATGCATCTGTAGAGTAACCCATCATATATTCACCTATCATTTGAACTTCAGATTCTCTGAACAGCAATGACTGTCTATCATTAGATCTAAAAAAATATCTCCCTTATTGTCCTCTTCATGTCCCCCTGCTTTTCATTTCTTCTTCAGGCATATGGGACCTTTAAGTAGCAAATGAGGATGAAATGCAGCCTAGATCAGGGGGTTTACTTATCTGAGTTATTCCTACAGCATCAGTCACCTCTCTGGTTTAATGACCCATGCACAGATGAAAAAAGCTGAAGCTGAGATCACATCCCTCTTCTCTACATGCTGTGGATAGTGTGAGAAAGGCTGGAGGGTACTGCTGCGGCTCTCACAGTGCTGACTTGGCTGCCAGCACTGGACACTGGTTGCCTTGTTGCAGCCAAGTTGCTTGGGCTTCAACCTCTCTGCCAAAAATGGTGCTTTTTCACAGCAAGAGAGCAAGATAGCAAGGTACCCTCTCAAATATGATTTTACACAACAGCATTAACATTATGCCATTAGTTCTTCTGCAGTACAACAACTCAATGCGTTGTTCAATTAGTAAGTTCTCATATTGAGTTGTTCAATCAGTTAGTTCTTCATATTATTATGACTAATAAGAAAAAAGGCAACAAACCAGGAATTTTTATTAGTCTGATGGTAAGGAATATGACAATTAATTTTGATCTTCCTTTTATTCATATATTTTAAGACTGCCTGAACAGATCACACCTGTGAGATTCATTAGTTCTGTCTGCAAGCAATCCTTCCATAGGGGACATGGCAAGGAATGAAACAGAGCTCTACAACAGCCTTTAAAATAAAAAGCACCACAAAACAAGAGGCAAACAAACTAGACCTATGAATCCATGATTATTTGCATCAGCTATAACTGTTGTGCTATATTGTTTCCAGACTGGTTAGAGAACTTAAAGGATTCAATTACCAACATAAACAGTCCTCAAGTATCACAGTTAGGAAACAGAAACAACCAGCATCCAGCTGAGCAACTCAAATTGAAAATATTTTGTGCACTCCGGGCTCTTTTTTATTCAAATTGCAATTTTAAGACTTCAAGAATTTAAACAAAATTATTTTAAACAATATCACACTAATGTATGCATGCATTAGCATCTACTTTTTTTATAGGAAGCCAGGATGCTTCATGACAGTGATACACTATCAAAAGAAAAGCTCAAGACAACCTATTTGAAATGGATTTTGGTTCAGAGCTGCTTGCACTTTGAAAGCTGTCTGCTGCCTCCCAGGTAATGGACTAGCTGTTGAGAGGACAAGTGGGAATGCCAGGAGTTTGCTCCTGCAGGGAGAAATACCAAGAACTACTCTCTTTGTCCCAGTCTTTACATCTGGTGCTCACTGCTCACACCTGGGATTTCTGGGCAAGGAGGATATCACAAACACTGTTAAGAGTTGCCACCACATTTAGCCTGTTAGATCATGCCACTGGCAGCTCCTTCTATACTTGGCTGAGCACGTTGCTAACTGCAACACCTGACTTGCTGGAACCAAGTTATCCCTGCATTTGCCACCAGCAGCATTAAGTTTAGCATTTGTTATCCTCAGGCCAAGACAGCAATTATTTCTTTCCTCAACAAGAAGAAAAAAAAAATCTGACTCACATTCTATGCCAAAAATCAAGGCATTTGTTATATGTGTTTCACACTTTAAAAAAATGGTATAAAATTTATTAAGCAATTCATTCTGTCAGTCACCCTACTTCGGGCACACTATGATCAATATAGTCATACACATACTGTAATGGCACAATTTGAAAAAGCACAGTTTAAAAAAGGTGCAAACAGTTCTCAGATTATCTCCTTATATAGCTGTGATTTGCAAACACGAGCTTCAGAGGCACCCGAGGATGTCTCTCACCACAGGCAGCCTCCCATGATCACAGGAGCCATCTTCAATGAGACCGTTTGTTGACAATTCCTTAGATCTTTGGAAAGTTCAACATAAACACACATGCATGCTTCAGATGTTTCCACATTCATCACAGCAAAGCCACATTAAAAAAAAAAAAAGAGAGAGAAAGAGTCTCAGTTTAAACATCTCCAAGAAAACTGGTGCCCATAGTGGAACAGCTCAGTTCCCAAACAGCATGGCACAGCTGCCATTGCGACAAGCAGACAGATACTCAGATTGCAAATAATAATGAATACTACCCGGGATCACTAGTGAGCTCCTATGGAAGTTTTAAGAAAATATATAACAAGATTAGTGATCAGCAAGATTAATAAAGGCATCAATTATTGTACTTTTTGCATGAGTTACATTTGTTGCAATACCTCAGCTCCATGACCATCCTGAAGAAGCCAACATCAGCACATTTTCTTTCACAAACCAGTCTAGAAAGCATAAAGATGAACTTTATATCACTCCAGATGCATCTGTAGTGTAACCCATCACATATTCACCTATCATTTGAACTTCAGATTCTCTGAACAGCAATGACTGTCTATCATTAGATCTAAAAAAATATCTCCCTTATTGTCCCTTCATGTCCTTTCATGTCCCCCTGTTTTTCATTTCTTCTTCAGGTATACTGGACCACTAAGCAGTAAATGAGAATGAACTGCAGCCTAGACCTTATTTTACCTATCCCAACAGAGGTGCCAAAAGGAGGTGATGTCAATGTAGCAGAATATAACCCAAGAGGATACAAGGGGACAGTCTTGAACATTGGTACTGGAAATTGAAATACTGGGGGAAAACCCAGAGATTTAACCCTTGCCTGGAGGCTTGTACAAGGGAAGCAGTCCCTGCATTGGTTCCTCCTGTCACCATCAAAAACTGTGAGGGTTCACCTGTCTCACAGAATAGGTAAAGAGAATTTATTCATGAGCATACTTCACAGCACAATTTTAGAAAGCATGGTTTAAAAAAGCTGCAAACAGCTCTCAGATTATCCCCTTACAGAAATGTACAGCAGAATTTACACCATTTTGCCTTCCCTTATCATTAATTCTTGTTTCATAGGGAGAGCTGCAATGCTCACGGACCAACACCTTTGGAAAGAACTCCTGGCAAAACCAATATAAAACAGGACCAACAAAATATGGCACCCATTTACATTCAAGACCTGCTGTTCTAACTTCTCTCAGTTCACAAAACAGTCCCTAATGGGGAAGGACAGAAGAATCAGAAGAAAAAGAACACTCTGCTTTCCAGTCACACAAAAAAGAAAAACCACAACACAACTCCAGCACACACTAAATAGATTTCTGGAAAACTATAAATAAAATGTGATAAAATCTCAAACCAAACATTTCAAATAAGAAAGAGAAAACTTATACTAAGTAAGAACAAAGCTTCCTATGAACATCCAATTCAAACAAAATTGACTTTACTTTGCCAGGGCTACCATTACATTCCATGCATAAATAAGTCTGTTCACTAACATCACACAACTATCTGTATGGAGAGGAGCTGATGCAGCTTCCTAAGTAGTACGTCAGAAAACAGAAGATGAAATAGTTTCGTTCAGATCAACACAGACTAGGTGTAGAGAATAACTGAGCTGCTAAGATTGACTTGTGCTCTTTTTTCCTCTAACTTTTTGCACTGATTAGAAGAAGAACTCCATGCAGTTGAAATCACTGAGCCACAAGGCTCAGGTAGTAGCTATCAAAATAGCAAGTTTGGTAAAAACTTTTATTTATTCACATGCATCTTTAAGACTTCTTTAGCCCACTTCTGCTTGAGCAGAGCAGTTTTCCATAAGCGTGAAGATATTGTAAAGAAAAATTAAAACTTGTATAAACTTAATATTTCTAAATGAAACTTACTGGATTCTATCATCTAATATAAAATCAACATTGCTTAACCTAGATTCTGTCTAGCGCACTGAAACAACATAGCTGCACATTTTTGTACATCTATTTGTTAACTTGTCTTTAACATTTGTTGACTGTCTTTATATCAAACATAAATGTTGCATAAATGGGGCATATTTCTATATAAAAACCAAAGTTAATATTTTGATTGCTTACTTTCAACACTTATTTTGTGCCACCCAAAAATCTTTTTTCCATCTACTATTACATTAGAATGCAGTTGGAATATCACCACACCATAAAGCTTCACAAACACATTTCCTGAGCAAACGCTGAAAATAACCCACAGGAAAAGGCTGCTGTGGAACATATAAATGGGTCGTTCATCAATTCTCATGTCACATTTGACTCTCCATTCTACATCTGAGGTACTCTCTGGAATTACATTTTGTTAATTTATACCACGATTGGCAAATAGAGACAGAGAGCACATGTTGGAGGTGGGGGAGAAAGGCCAACACCAGTGACAAATACGCAGTGTTAACTTAGCTTCCTTCCCCATCTTACGGAAAAGGAAATACAGATGAAGAATGCCAAAATTAGGAAAAACACAAACATGGAATAAAAGAGGAAAGAAAATGATAAAGAGTTGGAGATTATGAAAGAGCGTGACATCGAGTTCCTGTTACCATACACAGGGGGTTCAGAAGCAGGCTAAAGGATGCAGCGGCTTTATGTGCTGCTTTCCTTACTTCACGCTCCCCCACATCACACTAAGCCACCCTCCAGCTGAAGGCAAGAGCTGACATGTTGAGTTGAGCAAACGTCACTGGGAGGAAGGACGAGGACATCCTTGTATTGTACCAGGGGGAACGATGGGAACAACAGTTAGGACACTTTTGCCATCTGTGGTGAGCATTTCTTCAGTAGGAAACACAGGATAGCATGGTTTACCCTCAAAATGGCTCTTTTAATGCATATGGACTGCATGTGCTTCAAGGTTAATGTGATGTAATTGTCTAGACTGCATAAGACTACGACCAAAGTGGCCGCCAAACCTTTCAGAGAGTGAGAGGGATTCACCCAGCAGCCGGGCAGCACATGCTGGCAGTGCCCGCCTCATCACTGCCACGACCATCTTACTCCCTTCTCATACGCACAAGCACACCCAGCCCTAACTACATGCAGTAAAAAGAAAATGTCAAGCACTTAAATCACATCTATTTTTATGGAGCACTTGTAACATCACCTGATAAATTACAAGACTTTCATTATTGCACCTCCAACTCTGTCAGAAGTTTCCCTATGTGCTCTGGCTGTGTCAGCCTACTTCGCCCACCTCTTTCTTTTACCAAAATCAACAGGGAGCCCTTGAAAAGAGGGATGAAACAAACACCAATGACAAAAATTCTCTTTCATGACAATCTTGGAGATCTTCACAACTGTTTTCATTTTAAATCTTTTCATGACTGGATTGCATACTAGAATAACAGTATTGGAAAAATGCAGTTCTCCAACTCCTTTCTCTCCCTCATTAAAGATGGAGAGGATCAGACCTCAGAATCTCTCCCACTGTCAAAACAGATTAAATCAGCACATCTCAAAAAACATATTTGCGTGAGAATGTGCAAAGATTCTATTAAAACAAGAAAGTTCCTATTTATTCTGATTTTTAAAAAAATTTAAAAAGGGGGGGAAGGATGTTAGCATAGTTCTACCAGCTTGCTTTAGAAGATTTGAGTATTCTTTCAGAGTGCATATGTTCTTCTTATAGTATATGCATTTTATTTCAGGTTGTATAACAGATTAAACTGTAAAGCTGTATAACCAAAAGCCACCCCAACACTAAGGAAAACTTCTCTTACTAGAAAAGCAGACCATGAAGACACTGATTTGCATAAAGTTTCTTGGAAGGAAAGAAAAGAAACCCCAAAACAGCCCATATGCTTTCCTGAGGAAAAAAATCACTGCAAGTCTTTCATGTAGTTTCTACGTGGTACCCTAGTAGTATAAAATAATTAACTTGACACTACATAATAGAGCAATTCTAGACACAAGGTTCCCAGCACCTGCATGCACCAAATTCCTTCCCAAGGTCCTTTTGTCAAAGATCGATATTCCCAAGTAACTGTACTACTACCACTTCTCACCAACACTGATTTGTCTCACTGATTTGGACTCTAATTAGACGCACATAACAATTACAGAAGTTGTTTCCTCATAGTCTGTAAAAACAAAACATGAGAAGTCAGCAAAATGGCTTATTCCTTATATCCAATAGCCAGGAATTCCTTTGTCCGTTCCCAGCTCCGGGACTGCCAGAGAGGCTCTGCATTCAGCCTCGCGGGGGACAGGAAGCGGAGATCTGAGCCATCTGACTCACTCTTTACTGACAAGCCCTCAGAGCTGGCAGAAGCCTACCAGCTGCACAACATACGTGAGAAAGGGAGGTAGGGAGGGGAGAAGAAAAAAGCAGGCTCAAGGAAGCAGAACACAAAAAGAAAGCCAGTGATAACACATGACCAAAGATAATGAAGCCTGATGGGAAACCCAAACAGCCTATTATCAAAGCTATTCCACTAAAACCTGATGGACAATTGCAAAGAAAGAATTTTATGTACAATTAAGGGTGGCAGAAGCCAGCTAGAAGTACAGGGGATGTTGAAGATAGGACAAGACTGCAGAGCTGATGCAGGAGAAGGAACCTACCTTCCTCAGATCAGAAACTAATCCATTATAATCTTTAGGAAACAGATGAAAGTAAAAAAAAAAAAAATCCACATACTTGGCCTCTACTTATCAGGAAATGACATTCTTCAATAAAATTCAGTAAAAAGTGGTTTTTAATGTATAACACCTCCAATACCTAAAATGTATTTTGTGCATTCAAATCTCAGCACAAGTGTTTGAACATTCTTTCTAAATGCTATTTAGACCCTGCAGTATTTTATTAATTTAGTGTTTCTGAATGGAAATTTTGCAATTGCAAAAAAACCCCTTCCTAAACACAGCCAATCCCTAAACAACACCACATTCATCTGGTGCAATACTGCTCATCAGAAGCATGTCTCAACCCTAACAAAGTTCAGTATATCAAAGAGGAATATGTATCAAAGCAAAGTGCTTAACCACAGTTTTCAATATGAAACGCAACATTCCAGGAAGGCTTTCATGGACACTTAATTGACCTCTGGGGACTCAGTCACCAAAGCAGAATTTAGTATGGAAAACCAAACTTACATTTTGCACTGAGATGCTCATTTCTGGAAAACCAATGGATTATTCTAAATCAGCAGGTATGGGGAAAATAAGAAGTAATATTCAATTATACCACCATTAAGATTTTAAAGGATTGTTGTTACATGGTACTCCTCCCTCCCTCACCCTTTCCAAAGAAAAATTCTAGCCAGAAATACGACACAGCTATAAATTTTGTCAAAACCAATTAACAACATTTGCAACATCTTGAAGGAACACTGTTAAGAGTAGCCAGTAAATACAGCATGCTATTCCCGGAAAGGTGAAGGAGCAGACTCACTCAACCTGAAATACAATTCTCTTGCCTAGAACAATGTAACAAATACCAAAAGGAAGGCCACAAGATCAAAAAATGTTTAAGTTTCTGTTTTCTGCAGCATGACAGATGTTCTAAGGCACATTCATTGTTCCTTTGCATCTTTAGATTGCTGGACAAATGTACATTAAGTGTTACTTTTAGTTTGTAAGGAATATTTTGCTGTCCTCTTCAATAAAAAGTTTGTCACTAAAAATAGAATAACCATAAATATTATGAATAGAGTAATGCATAAATATTTTTCTTTCATTAGGAAGTTTTAAAAGAATGGTGTTACCTCAAAGCAGAACCATTACAACTACTGGTCTCTGACAACACTAAAATGAATTGTGGCGGTACCAGCATCACTGACTTTTCACCTCACTTTTCATGCCCGAACTATTCTTTTCTAAAAACAAAAAAACCAAACCAAAACACAAACCAAAACCAAACCAAAAACCACAAAATACACCAAACCCAAAGAGCTGCCTTCCAGGTTGTTATCTGTGACTGCACAGTGATATCTAAAACCTCTTTTACATTTACCAGTACTTTTTCTATCCCATAGCATCTAGTCTTCACTCCCTTTGTTTAAAGAGTCCTCATAGTAACACATTCACATAAATTTTCCATTTTAAATTTTCAGTCAAACAGGTAGACTAGGGCAAAATAAACCATCTTTAAAAAACATTTCAAAAGACTTTCTTCTTCTGTAGTGGAAACAAAACATGGATTACCCGCTCACAAGGTACTGTCATTACTTACTTTGAGAATATTCTCCTGAACTACTTAACAAACTAAACCCATCTGTCTCCCGTCAGCAGTGCCTGTCCCACCTCGGTGGTTCACACAACATATCAGGACCCTGGGCTCTCTTCCTTTCAAAGCCAAGCCCATCTCCAGTAGAAAGGAGGCTGACATCAAATAACTCAGAAATCAAGTGGTAAGTAAAAACTGATACTTACCATTAACTACCCAGGCCTGCCATTTGCATTTAAACTTCTGCGGGAAGGCCCAAGCAAACAAAACATATCTGAATTAAATAAGACATATGAAGTTCAGGTAAGAGTGTCAGAAGCCATTACCATTCTCCATTAAAGCATACTGGTTTCATGAGAATGGGATCATGAGGAAATTTCTTAGTAACCACAAAAACACTGGGTACATTATGAAAACTTCATTTCTTCCTCCAGAAAGAAATGTAACATGAGGTAAAGACACCACTGAACTCTTCTGGTAATGGCAAGCCTGGCATTCAGACTTAATATCTTGACTATGTGCTATTATGACTAGAAGCGCAAGCAATTGGTCTGAATTTCTCAGAAGAACAATCTCGTGCATTGGCTTTAATCATAACATAATTTGCTTTGAGATCCCCATTAGCAGTGCATTACAGGAATTTTATGTGCCATGATCTATGAAAAAGAGCTAAGTGCGTGTTCTGACAGGCTGGGGAAAATGCGAGCAGCAATTATTTCAATAACAGCAGCACTGTTTCTCTAACATTTACCTGGTCCAGGAAATGATAAAAGGCTCTTACAGAACTATGCAGAAAGGGTAAGACAACTTTGATAAAGAAGCTTCAAAGGATTTGAGATAACAATGGATGGGAAAACTGGAGAAGCTGCTTGCCTGGTTGTGTTTGGGCGAAGACCCTTACACCCCCCAGGGTAGAGCCAAAATGAATACTAGTCCCTGCTCTTCCAGCAGCAGCTGATTCAGGTCTGGAGACCACTGTATCCTTGTGTCCCCCGTTTTCCCTAAGGATTTCTTTGTTCCCTAAGATCTACTGAAGTAACTGCATACATTAATTATTTCCTAAGGTAATTTCCAACTATGTAATTTAGTTTAAAATAAACACCTAAATGGCGCTGGTTATGGTTTTCTATGTATGCTTTTTAAAGAAAAAGACAACACAAACCCAGTTGTGCCAAGAATATCCAGCTTATGGAGCAGCAGGTTCAGATGCGGCAGGGAGATCACTTAAATCCTCATATCACCACTGGTACTGGGGAAAGTTTTTGTGGCGAAGGAATAACTATAAATCTCACACACTCAGCCAGGTAAGAAAACTATGGAATTTCACTAAAGGAGCAACTGCAATCTCACATCTACCATGCTTCATACAGCAAAACTATCCTTTTCCTAAAGCAAAGACAGTTATTCTCACCTGGATTCAGAACCACATAACATAAAGCAAAATAGATCACATAAACACATAAAATACATCCTTATTTAAATTTAGTCTCACCCTTCCTAGGTACACCAAATCAAGCGAATTCCAAGAGAGCATAATCAAAATCCCTGAAAGATATCCAAATATTGGATTTAAACAAAAAGCATACATTCAGTCAGGAATTTAAAGTATACCAAAGACAAAACCAAGAAATACCCTGCTGTAAACAAGAAAAATACGGAACAATCACACAAATAAATATACCAATGGGGAGCCCATAACCTGAAATCCTACTTTCCATGATAAGGCTTCATGCTTTCCATCAAACAGTCCCATGTTGATAATATTAACTCTAAAAACAATTATTAACATGGGATGCCCCTTAATATATTTGTCTCTTCCTATATAAGAGAACATGCTCCCCTAAAGAATGACCAAGTCCCAGATTCTTTGAGGCATCTGTTTGCTATACACACATCCAAAATGAAACAAAGCGTAGTAACTCTCAGTGACAAAATGAAGTTAAGTGTGACTGTATTAAGCTGGTTCATTTATTCCTGTCATTATGCACAGTGTAAAGAAGTTTACTGAGGACTTTGAAATATATAGGCCATGTATTTCATTCAAATCCGTACCGTTGCTTTGAGACAAATTTTTAGGATCTCTAAGACAAACTGATTGGCTGAAGTTAAAAAATTGAATGATACCATATCGAGTCAAAACAACACTTCACCTGCTATCACACTGATGGACAAACTAAGTGATGCCATTTAGGAAGAACATACAAGCCCAGCCACTCTCTGTGGCTCATTCCTCTTCCCAAAATCCACAGTCACGGGAATACAAATATTAAAAGATCTGTTCCTGCCTATTCCATTTAGCACCCATTTTGGACATAGAATCACACAATCATTAAGGTTGGAAAAGACATCAAAGATCATTAAGTCCAACCATTAACCCAGCACTGCCATGTTCACCGCTAAACCATGTCTCTGAGTGCCACATCTAGATGTTTCTTGAACACTTCCAGAGACACCGATTCCACCACTTTCCTGGGCATCCTGTTCCAATGCCTGACCACCCTTTCAGTGAAGGAATTTTTCCTAATATCCAATCTAAACTTCCCCTGGTGTAACAGGAGGACGTTCCCTCATATTTATGAATTTGTCCAATCCCTTTTTAAATCTGTTGGTATTATCTCTGGAGGTCTCTACCACCTCCTGAGACAAAGAAGCACAGCAGCAACCTGCAGACTTACCAAACTCCATCACACTAATACCCTGTGTGAGTCACACAGAAATCGTGCTTCACTACCACCTTTGCTGGGAGCAGACAGATACAGAAGGCTCACTATATTCAGGAAGAAGCAGTAGCTTCTTTTATGCCCAAAAAAGCTTTCAAGACCTGATGAAGAATTTACATACCCAAAAGCTTGTCTGCTTTTCCCAGCTCTATCAACTGATCTAAAAATATATTCATTCTCCCTATAAACCTAGCAACTATGCACTCTATGGACGCTTATTTCAGTTCATCCTGAGACTAGTAAGGTTCATTCCTTCCCATTGAAGTATTCTTGGATATGAATACATGACTGTATCTGATTTGCTTTAATTAAATCTGAAAAAGCACATAAGTAAGTTTCCCAAATTTTGAGGAACATATGAGGAATAATTAGCTTACCTTTCCTCTTGACTCTTTGTCAAGTGCAAGCAGTTTTCAAAACAACAAAAGTATACAGAAAGATATACAGCAACAACTGTCCTGCTGATATTTAATGAAAGGGGTACAGCCTCCCAAGTCATCATTTAACCATATTTACAACCAACAGAGTTACAATGGAGCTGTTTAACTCCCCTTTGCTTTTTGTTTTACCTGTCAAGTCTCCAACGCCTGTTTGTAGCTTCGCTAAGTTCCTCAGCCTCATAGAAGCCAGTGCTCTGGTCTTCCACGCTGCTGGAGTTCTGCCATTCAAAACAGAGATTTCTCCTAGCACCCATAGCAAAAGGCAAGTTCTCATACTCAGGTATTTCCTCATAGTGACGCACATTCTCATACTCTGGAGCACAAGTGCTGCTTACGGAATTCAAACGCATTTGTGCCAAATTCTCCCCCAAAA
The DNA here is from genome assembly GCF_003984885.1 of Neopelma chrysocephalum. NCBI lineage: Eukaryota > Metazoa > Chordata > Aves > Passeriformes > Pipridae > Neopelma > Neopelma chrysocephalum. The sequence continues at coordinate 12,578,293 of NW_020897714.1, forward strand.
GTACATGTCTATCTAAAGACTCCAGTCTTTGGTTATTGCGCATCTCAGGTTGACTCCTGTTTCTCTGCCTCTTCTTCTGTAGCGCTGGACTACTTATTTCTACAGAATGCGCCTTGGTAGATTTAGCTTTCCTTTCACTGCCTACAGACACTATATTCCTGTTGTTACCACTTCCATAACCGTCCCCAGTGGAAAGGTTGGCAATAGCACTATCCACTGACTGGCTGCCTTTAGACAGAAATTTTTGGAAGTCACTTTTCATTAAGCAAACTGATAGTTTCATGTTCAGAAACTTTTTCAAGCTACTTTTCTTCTGATGGTCTTTGCAGGGTTTGTCTGTCCTGTCCATGTCCACAGCAGAGAGAGACTTGGCCCTAGGCTTTGTCACAACAGTGAAGTGGTTGAAGCTGTTAGCAACGTTAGCAGTTTTTAATGATTCAGAATTTCCTGGAAATGGAAGAATAGGATGAGGTAACTTCCAAACAGGTTTCTCAGAACGTTTGGGTATATCACAGGATGACAGTGCACCTTGCTCCTTGGCTCGTGGATGTGTGAAGTGAGATCCTTCCAGAACACTGTTTGATTTGTTCTCACTGGAGGTGTAGGAACTTTTGTCCACAAGCTCTGCTGAGGCAGCTTTTTTCAGAAGGCCAGCAGCTGGAAGACTGTGCCTCTGTGGTTTCTTAGGAACAACTTTTGGAGAATTCTCATCCTTTATTTTAACTTCTTTATTTTCCAAGTTTTGTGGGGAAACATGGAGGCTGTTGGAAACAGATGAGTGCTGACTGCAACTCAATTTGAGCTGCTTTGGCAAACTCATGGACAAAGTATCAGACCTGACAAAGTTAGTCCTTTTGTCCACAGCACCTGGCATACTGCTGTCATCTGTTACCTCATCCATTGAGTTAACTAACTTATGGTCTGTATCTAAAGAGCATTCAACAATTCCCACTAAATCAGAACTTTTGTGTAACAACTGAGGCAAAAGATTTTGTGAAGCTGAATCTTCCACAGCAGATTCCTTCACATGATGCATTTTGTCTGCATTGCTTTGAGTTATCTCACATTCTTCAGGATGAAGCACTTCTGTATTATTGTTATAACAAACACTTTGACCAAGGACATTAATTTTTGCTGGGTTTTTAAAGCTTTGGTCCACAAGCCCATAGGAATCTTTCTCTGAATTAGATGGTTCCTTTGTTCCTTCTCCTGTGGTGTCCATGCCATCCTGACGGACCAGACATGCAGCACGTGGCTTTCTTGGCTTAGGGATAGGAAGCACTTTTGAGCTCAAGAGTGAAGATGTTTCAGGGGAAGCTTTATTAGCACCTGCTTTCATCCCTACTTCACCTGAAAACATACTATTGCTACTTAAATTTTCATTTTCTAAGATTTCCTGGTCCAATGGGCAATAACAACTGTGGTTATTTTCAGTCAAACTAGGACAAACTTCAGACATCTGAAACTCATCAGCAATGATCTTACTATCAGTATTTTGTTGCTTCCCTTTAGCTACCTCAGAAGATGACGAAGACTGTACAAGTTCCATAAACTCTATTTTAAAAACGTTCTTGGAACTGCTACCATCCCCTTTGTCAAGTTTGTCTGTATGCCTATGCCTCACAGGACTGCTGTTAGGAAATACACCATGAGTTAGGACATCCTTAAGCTTCTCTTCCGAAATGCTGGCTTTCAAAACCACCTGACTTCTATTTCCCAGTTTTTCATTGTGACTATCGCCCAGAGATGGTGCATTTCTTTCTACAGCTTTGATGTTCTCTAAGTTTTCAAAGTGCTCAAGAATGATCTGAGTTTTACAGGTTTTCTCTCCACTTTCAAGTTTATGAAGGCATTCAAATTTGCAAGATGACACAGGTAGAATATATGTTGTGTTGCCAGTGCTCCCTTCCAAGCTTTCATTTTTATAGTTCAAGTGGTCTAGTGTTTGAGAAGAATCTTCCCTGTGCTCCTCAAAGCTTTTTGTGCTTTTTCGTGTAGATGATGGAGGTTTAACTTCAGGAATGGATGAGCTCTTGAGAACCTTTGGTTTTGGTGCAATTGTTGGCTTGGTTTTCCTTGCTGCTTGTATCACACCAGAATGTACAACATCAGGCTTCGGTGCAACAGGTGGAGGTGTTGCCTTGTGTCCTACCACAAATTTTGGTTTGGGGGCCACTGGTGGCTTCTTAATTTCTAGGAAAAATGGAAAACAAAGACTTTAGTCACCACTGCCTACAAAACAACTTCACCTGCACTGCAGTATTATTGGAAGTTTTGTAATATTAACTTGTGATCTACAAGATCTCAGTGTGCGTATGAATACATTTTTCCTCTTAAAAGCATACCTCCCTTCTCTAACACCACTTTTTTACTAGTTACCTTTCTTTGTTTGAATAGGCACAACAAAGAGTGGTAGGAAAAGTCTTCAAAGGTAAGTTTTTGTTGACAAATAGTTTAACTTAATATTATGTCCTTGCTCAGATGCTAAAGTATGATGCTAATAAAAACAGAGCAGATTAGCCTGGTTTTGCAGTTTGAACTATTATAATACCATTTTTAAACAGTGTAAGTATATTAAGTGCCACACGTATAATAAGCCATGAAGATAATGGGACAGCTAGGCTAACTACCAGGGCAGTTTTGTCCCTTCCCCCACCACCTCTGGAAATGTGTAACCTAAAATTCCTCTTTCCCTTCCTCTTCTCTTTAAACAATATTGAGGTGGATTACTCTACCAGTTGCAAAACTGGCACATCATTACCAGCAGTTCAGTGAAATGAGTCTGTGGTGCGAAGTTAATGCAGTAATTTGTAGCAAGTCACTACTTCTCTATTGTAAAACGCTATTTCTATGCCACTTATAAAACTACTCTTCCCAACATGTTACTGTCTGACCTAGAAGCAGTCACCACTGCTATGACTTACCACCCACTGGACAGCACAAGATGACAAACCCTGAGGAGAGCATACAGCAGGAAAAGGAGCTCATGAGGAACTTGTATATTGTGGATGTTTGATCCTGTTGTTTGTTTTGAGTGGTTTGGAGATTTTTTTGTTTGTTTGTTTTGTGGTTGCCTTTTTTAAGGTATGTCTGAAACATATTAATATTGCAGGAGATTATTTATGACCAATTCATTTCCACATGCTGGAATAATTTCAGATTTCTAAGCGCTTTCAGTGATTTTTTTAATATATGCAAATTGATTTATAAAGTAAATGAGTTTCTCATGCTGTTTATGTATTACCTCTGTACTTATTACCTTTGTTTTGAATAATATTTTGGTATACTTTCAGGAAGTGATACATATGTTAAATAAAACCCTTAAGAAAACACACTAGTTAATGTTTCACATGCAAAGAGATAGGGTAAGCCATTGATTTATTACTCCCTTTCAACTGTGGGTTTGGTGTTTGGTTGTGTTTTATCACCATTATTATTATTATTATTATTATTATTATTACAGATGTGCAACTGTATCCTAATCTCTAGCCTAAAAATATGAGAATCAAGCTTCAAAGTTTCAGGCTGGGTCCTTTTCTGGTTGCAGTTTGTTTTGTGAGGTTTTTTGTTTTGTTTTAAGCAATCCAAATGATTTAAAAAAAAAACACAACAAAACAAGGCAGATGCCCTCAATTGCAAGTATTTCCCAAACAGTAAGCCAGCAGGCAGCCAGAAACAATGTCTCTACTATAGAAACAGGAAACCCATGTTTTTCTAGAACATTAATCATTAGATGGTATCCAGACTGACTTTGCTTACACTCAGAACAGCTGTCCTTGATGCCATTATATTAGCAAAAAGGTAAACCTGATGGCAGAGAAAACATTTGAGAGATTTTGCAAGAGGGAGCCCAGAATTTCTTTCCAAAGGTACAGCTCCCTATGGCCACTGACAACAGTGACCCAACTACCAGCCACTGCCGAGGCTCTACTACCTTCTGCTTCCCACGTAAAGACAGGTTTCCCACAGAGAGAGGAGTCAACAATTTGCTAGGGGGAAAAAAAAATTAACACTTTTGACGGGTAAACACTGATCTCAAACAGCAGAAGAGAACTGTACACTCACTTTCAGACAAGGCAACTGCCTATTCAGTTGGAGAATGAAGTGATGGCAGTAAAAAACAAGGAAGGGATGCTCAGTTTGTCACAGAACAGAACGCAGCAGTAGACCTGGGCCACGTTCAGTAATATTTATTAAGCTATTAAAGCTCCCTGAACACAGGAAAGAGACAGCTTGATTTGGAATCCTTCCTGATGTGAGAGGAACAGATTGAAGACTCAGGAGATTAAACACTGGCTAGGTAAGTGATATCCTGTGGATTATTTGTCCCGCTCTGCAAACTGAGGTCCATAAATCTTGTAAGTTTCACTCAATAGTGGGACTGCCTAACATTTTGGATAGTAACCAAACTAACTCACTCTGCAGGGCTCTCAACTAGGATTTATTATGGAGGACACTCAGAAGTTATGACATGACACCACTACCTGAATATAAGACTTACAACTAAAACATGAAAATATAAAGGAATGTGAAGAAAACAAACCCATTGTTCATATGCCAATGGCAGAAACCTGGATAATGAACAGAGCAAGAAAAATTCACTTCTGATAATAAGTACAATTCAATACGATTTCCGAAGCCTATTTGAATTCCTGAAATTACTTCAATGTTAAAAAGCATTGGGACAGACAGAAGAGACCAGCAAATTGTGTGGTATAATAAAGACACCACTGTCTGCTTTAAAGTGATTGCACATTTCATCTAGAGTAGATATGGCTCAATGTATTAACAGGCACATTACAGTCTCGGTATCAATACAGATCTGCAGTCAACCACTCAATCAGAAAGGAATGTGATGAAGAGCCCTTTCAAACATAAAAATGACGTGAGAGAAAAGACTCCAAGAAGGGGATGCATACCAGTAGTTTTCCTCAACAAAACATCTTTGAGTTTCTGAAAAATACAAGTGATGAACTACTTAGAAAAAAAATTACAGCAGCTTGGCAAGGGTTAAAGTGTAGTAGATTTCTATTAGAAATCAAGAATTAAAGTTCAGTTGATTATAAACTAATTTAATTTGCCATGCGTGGATAAAAAAACCAGTTCTACATAACACAGTGTTTTAAAAGGGACAATTTCTCACCCAGAATAGAAAGAAAACTAAGTAGGAGGCAACTCTATATATATAGGTGTAAGGAATGACTAGAAGTCATATGAGAATGAGTTTTTTTAAATGGTAAGCATAAGCAAGCCTCTTTGGTGAAAAACAATAAATATAATCATGGAAACATTATACAGCAAATGCATGGAGTGGTGAGTTGTTTGGTCAGTGGGCTTTTTCCTGGTGCCTATGGAATGGTTCACCTAAGAACAGAGATGGCTGGATATGCTTAAGAGAGTAAAAATTGAAGAGAATTTGAAAATCAATGTAGATAGTTATTTTATGAGAGCTCCATGCAGGTCTGCAGCTAAGCAGTAAATAATCTTCTGAAAAATATAAAAAGATGAAGGGAGCCAAAAATATTTCTGCACATAGCACCTGCCAGACTGTTCTTGACATGCTATGTCACCTTCTGGCAATCTCAGAAATAACTACGGAAGTATCCAAGGTCTAAAAATTATGCCTCAAATCCTAAGAAAGCTCATCCAGCTTAATTCAACCAAGAATTTAAGAAGTAAGATGATAACAGAATATATACTTATGTGAAAGATTTTTGATAACAGATGGCTAAAAGACCTGATGAGTTCCCACAGCTGACCAGTGAAGTTTGACAAGTTCAAACTTGGAACAAAGTTCTAAAATCATTATGAAACCTGAAGGGTAATCAACTACAGGGTTGTGGAGGAGCCACAAGCACTTACACTCAACCTAAACTCACTTTCTGATATGTGTAGAAGTTTCAGAGGAAACTTTCCCTTGGACATTGGATTTGCTGGCTTGTCCTTCTCAGGAAAGTAGAGAATCACTAACCTCTCCCCCCTCCAATCCTCACCCGTTCCTCAGAGAGAATCCCTGCATCCAGGAATACCAGTAGTAAACCCAAATGTAAGAGCAGAAATACAAAATTTAATTTTCATAAACAGATTAAATGTTTAGGAGCCAGAGAAACTGTGAAGAGATATCCTCTGACTTGCTTGACTAAGCAAAGGAAGAAACCCATAAATAAAGTGACTAGCAATGCTCTCATCACCAACAGGAAATCTGCTACTCATCTAGGAACAGCCAACACCACACTCAGTGCTGAAGAAAAAAAAAAAGGAGCTTAAAAATACCAACTCCCAACACCCTTAAAAAAGTGGATTTAAAAGGGCATTATTTTTCTAACAATAAATAGCCATTAGAACCACCTATGCAGGTCAATGCATGTACTCTGACTTTAGGTCACAGTACAGAAAATAGACATTTGCCCCTCTGGTGAATTATGTCCTCCAGCATGCTGAGGAAAAAGCAACACCCATTCTCATCCTGCTGAGCTCCTCTGCAACAGATACTTGATATTGCTTGACTGGCAAGTGTTCCTGCTCTTCCTTTGATTTGTTTTAGAGGAGGATGCAAACACCCTGAAGCAACTTCTGCTCTCAATCCTTTGGCCTTAAATTGTCCATTTCTGTTCTTCAGATTATAGGATTTGACAGCTGAGGACCTCACTTAAAAACAAAAACGCTTGTGTGTCTTCTCTTATGCACTATCATGAACAACCAGGAAAGCCAATAAGACAGTACAATCTTAAGCATTATTATTGCACAGCTTTAAATTCTTCACCTCAAATTTTTACGTCTTTTTATCTTGCCTGCTCGGCACAGGAATAGGGAGTAAAGATGATATATGAAGTTGAACTGAGGCAAAAAAATCAAATAGCACTACCTCTTTTAAAATAAACCCTACTATTGCTAAAGGAATATTTTTCCCATGTTATATTTATGACCATACTTTTGAGATTATGTTAGCAAAATCTATATTTGGGAATAATAAAAGAGCAAGAACAAGTCATGTTCACCTGTATCTGTCCAAGAAACAGGGACAAGTGGTTCTGGACACTGTCATGATAACATAACTTGATATTCCTTTCCTTGCAATGCTCCATGGGAACAGAGGCCCCTCTCCTGGTATTCAGGGTGCCCTATGGTACTATCTTGAGTCACCCAAGAAGTACACCGGGCATGATCCTGCAACCCACCCCAAAGCAATATCCTTTCTGAATCACGAAACAGTAGAAAACCAGTAAAATAACGAATCAGTGTGACACTAGATTTTGACAGCAGCTGAACCTAAGCTTAGGGTACAGGTACACAATCAAGTTACTATGGGGTAAGGAAAGGTGCGAATTTAACAAATTAGCTACTTTATAGAAGGTGGCCATATGTATACTCTTATCACACAGTAAATAAGGCAGTTTATTCCTTTTGACCTACAACTTGACATCTATTTCACATACTACTTCACATATCTATTGCACAGGTACTAGGAAAAGAAAAGAGCTTGAAACAGTTAGCACTCAGCAGCTGGCATAAGGCAAATGTACATATTGGCTTTCTCATGGCACCTTGTTTACATATGCATACTGTATTCTCAGAGATAGGACATCACATCTGTAGGCTACATACGAAAATAATACAATGCCCAGAAGGTAACGTGCCAAGGAATTGATGTGTTGGTTTTTTTCTTACATGAAGGAAGAGCTTGCTCCAACAGCCAACTTACTGACCCTGAGACTACTGGCATAAAACACTACAACTCACAGACAAGAAAGCCAATTTGGCTTCTAAAGAGCATGTAGGAGGAGAGGTAATTACTGCTATATGTTTGGGATACACCGAGACGTTATTGCAATAGCATTTAATGCACTGCACAGAGAAACAGTATTTTAAAACTCCCGTTCTCCAGCAGCCTGAATTTTAATGACTTGTTACAAGGCTTTTCAGTTTAATTACTTTGCTTTCAGTTACAGAAAGAAAGTTTCATTAGGTAAACACTTCAAAAAGTATTGTGAGATCGTTAATTTATTTCCTGCAAATGTATATTTATTTTTTCATTATAGAGAGGGCCTGATTTTCTCAGGTGCCATAATGCTCAAAAAACAAAAAAAGGAATGAGTCATGACATCCTGGAAGATAACACATGTAGTTTGTAAAATACAAGGGAAAACTATCATTTCCAAGCCACTACAGCTGTAGAAAACATACTAAATAAACTGCAAAAGGAAAACATCAATTTCAAAATCTCAGATTGTTCATTGACTTATTGAAATAGAACAAGAAAGTCAGAGATAACTTTAGAGTAAGGACAAGAGATGAATAAACAACCTTTTCAGATCCCAAGTGGAGACAGAGTTGAGTAACTCTAACAAGACTTGACATATCTGAGGGTTAAAGGGACATTAAACCCTGGAGGCCTCATTTTTTTCAATCCTTGAAAGCAATGAAGTTCGATTGGAAAAGTCATGTTGATTTTGTTTATTCTGTTCTTGTTATGTTTTTTCCATTTGAACTACATTTCTGACATTAACATACACTACATTTTTCTCATTGTTGTTGTCAAATCCAATTTCAAGCCTAAGCTATACATTCTGCCCACATTAAATAAGCTGTACAGATCACATATAAGGACTGTTTCTTCAGCAAGAAATAATAAATGTCAAACTCATAACCCTGAGCTTTTGTTTTTTCCTTTTAAAGGTAAAGAACATACTTGAAGACAGCATAATAGTTTCAGGCAGAAAATGAGTAAACGTACATTCATTGACATTGTATATATAGAATATGCAGGACACGAGAAAGCAATGACAGGAGAATAGCTATAAATGAAGACTGAAACCAATATACAGGTCGATCACTACAATAAAATAATCTTTAAGTAAAAGTATTTTAAATAAGTGCTACATTTCCTTAGTTCCAACAAGTCTAGATTTACATACACATTTTAAAACATGAAAGCAATAGCTGTGGCAGTACTCCTTCACCTATCACTGAATTACATCCAGCTCTGGAGTGTGATCTGAAAGAAATTTGTAGAGGAAAAAGAAAAGATACACAGCAAGAAACTGAATGTGCACTGCATTATTCAGAAAGGCAAAAGGTAAGCTGGAGCAAGGTTAAGGCTGGGTTATCAATCTCAGGCCTTCTGCAACTTTTGTCCATGGACAGAAGCAGTGTTTGGTTTATGCAGCACAAACCAGAGTAACAAGTGAATTCACAATTAAATAATTTCAATGTAGGAAATAAATCCTATAGATCACAGGACAGAAATTAAAAAACAGGAGTTGGTAAGATTTTTTGTGAGCAATAGCTGTATAAAGCATGTCTATATATTTCAGGCACTAAGTTCAGCAGCAATACCAAGAGAGGGGTATTAAACCTTCAGAACCATCATGGCTAGGCTTTGCAAATGAAGATTTGAGTAGGCAATTAGGGCAGAACTATGCTCAGGACGTCCGCTATCCGCAGAATCGAGCATGGTTCTGATGTTCCAGCATGCTAGAGTTAATTTGGGTACACCTTTGGAGGCAGGTGTATATGCCTTTGTTTTTTGATCTTTGTGTGACTGCATTTGTAAAAGATGTCGCTACAGGGCTTTGAAAATGTGGGTAAGGCCTTCGAGCCTGCGCAATGGATTTTTTAGGTGAGACGCAGTGTGCACAGAACTGAACCCACCCTTTAATCCTAAAGTTCATCTGCCAGGGCCCAGCGAGCTTGGACAGTAAACCTTCAGAACAATCCTCTGTCAGTCCTCAGCCTTTTCATACCCTGCTCATACCTGTGAGCTTCTTTACTGAAATGTCAAAAGCTGTCACGATACTGCCAGCAGGATCGTGAATCTTTGATCTTGTTTCACCTGTTCCCCATTTGTTTTTTCATCTTCACATAATCCATCACACACACAAAATACTCTCCACCCCCTCTTCAATACTCGGCCCTTCATCCCCCTTCAGTATTCCTCTTCTTCCCACCCACTAGGATTCTCTTTATGCCTTCCCCTTCAAATTCCTTGCTAAAATTCACACTTTTCATGATATTGTTCCACTTTCTTCTTACTGATATTCCTCAGCATCCCTTTCTCTTTTGCTTTCTAAGAGATTTTGCTCAACAAAACCCCTTTCTCCTTACCTTCCCCACAAACACCACCACAACATACACCACAACAGAGAGACTCGGTCACACTAGCTAAGCTCTAGAGGTCCTGAGATCAGTGCTTGAAAATCTGCCCGACTTTCTGAAACTTACTACCGTATCAAATTTTAACAGCCCAGCTCTAAGCTCTTGAGCATCCCCTAACACTTATCTTTTATTTGCACAGCTGTTTAACTCTTAAAAGACCAAGGGTGAGCTGCACTACCAGCGGCATTACCAAACAACGGGAACCTACAGTGCAGCAGTTGAGATATCCTGCCTTATTACATGCTTTTTGAAATCTAAACAAAATCTATCCTATATATTAAAAATGAGATTATACTAAGTGAAGCAGAAAGATGCATTAAATTGCTTTATTTTCCAGTAAATTCTGAATAATTATGAGAGCCCAGATAACTTAATTAATGTTGGAGACAATAACAATTTGACATACTTGAGAGGTAAACATTGAGAACCAGGTTGATGTGTCTGCCTGATGTCTGCTTATTGCTTTTTCTTTAGTTTTTTTTTCTTCAGGTTTACCCTGCAATTAGTTGTGTTTCCACGCAGTACATCATAATTTTCACCACATATTTTCCATGCAGAAACTACTCTTATTCTCGTCTTCAAGCAGATAAGAAAGGAATCTATTAATCTAACAGATGGGTGAATAGAAGTATTAACAGCACACTACCGTGCAAGCAAATAAAAATACGAGCAATTCCCTTAAACACGGGGAGCTCTTGTTTTAAACCAAGAATTTGCCTCGAAGCTTTTTTAGTCATTAAATTGGCAGCAGTCAAGAAACGGGGGAGGAAAGGTAAGGAAAGCACTGAATCAGGTCAGTTCCAACCAGCAGCTGGAAAGGCCAGAAGCGAACGCATTCCCGTACCCCCGTGGGGCTCCAGCTTGCAAGAGCCCGGCCAAGGCAGGTACATCCCCGAAGCAAAGCTGCAGCTGACAAACTTTTGCAGCTCCGCGGAGTCAGACGGAGCTACAGTCCTAGCCCCGGTGCTGGCTCTCCTGCCGGAACACCCGGCCCCCACCAGGCTCCCCCCGCCGCCAGCTCAGCCCCACGCGGGGTGCCCGCTCCGGACACGCGGGGCGGGGAGCGGAGCCCCGGCCGCCGCGGCAGGACGTGCCGAGGGTTGCGGGCTGATCCCCCGGGAAGGGTTGTCCCCCCGGCCGGGAAGGGCTATTCCTCCCCTCCGGGAGCGAGTGCGAGGGTTCGCCCCCCAGCTCTCCGTTCGCTCTCCACCCGCCTCCCCCGGAGCGAGCCGGGGGCGCAGCGCCCGGCGCTGCCGGGACAGGGAACGCCGGCGGCTCCGGCTCCTGTCCCGTGGCGCAACCCTCTCATCCCCCCATCCCGTCCCGTCCCCGCTGCCGCGGGGCGAGCGACGCGACGCTTTCCGCAGGCAGGGACACACGGACCCGCCGCCGGCCGGGCGGGAACCGCCGCTCTCCGGAGTTTCCCAGGACACTCACCAGCGGAGCTCATGGTACTCCCCAAGCGCCGCGCCGCGCTCCCCTTCATCCCTTACGCTACGGCCCCTCTGAGGGCCGAGGAGAAGGAGCCCATTGTTTCCCCGCGCCGCCACCCAGCCGGAGCCGCAACAGGAGCAGGAGCAGCTCCCCCTCCGCTGTGGCGCTGCCTCATCCCGCCCCGCGGCTCCGGCTCAGCCAGCGCCAGCCGCGCCACCACCGCCCAGCGGCGCCCCCTGCCGGGCCGCGCCCCGCCCGCCCCCGCCCCGACCACCAATCAGCACCGCCCGTAGGCGGCTCCCGCCGTGCCTTCCGGGAGCTGTAGTTCGTCCCTGCGCCAGGCAGCTCTCGGCAGGGCGGGGCGGCTGGCGGCGCGGCGGACTCGGTTTCCCAGCGTGCCCGCGGGGAGGGGGTGGCATGGCGGGCAAGGATGACACCGGAGTTCGACGAAGAAGTGGTGTTTGAGGTGGGCGCGGGGCGACCCGGCGCGGGCTGGGCCCGGGTCTCTCCGCCCCTCGTTGCGCCGCGGCCCGCGGGGGCGGCGTGCGCCGGGCGGGTCGGGGTGGCCGCGGGCCGT